>NW_009260131.1:3892547-3901852 GCF_000687185.1 Egretta garzetta
GGGACGGTCGCGGCGGCTGGCGATAGGGGTCCCCGCCCGGCCGCCGTGTGGGGTCCCGGCCGAGCTGCAAGGCGTTGTTAAACTTTCTCCAGAGGCTCTCCCGGCGAGCTGTGTTGAGCTGACTCCTTTTGCGAGTGTGTTCCTGTCCCGCTTCCCTTGTTTTATTGTGCACGTTGCCACCTCTGTCGCCCGTAGTATAGTTGTTTCAACCTGTTCCATCTCTCGTTTCCTCGTCCCCAGCCTCTCTCCTTCCTTCTGGCTCCTATCCTTCTCGTTGTCTCTCTCTTTCTGTTTGGGTTGTCAAGCCCTGGATGCATTCTCCCAGGGCTCGCTGTTTGGGTACCCCCACTCATCTTCCTTCCTCTGCAGAAGGCACTCTTCTTTCTTGGCTCATTAGGGCATGCAGCTTGCCTCAAAATCATACCCGCTTTCCCCTTACCACTCGCTGCTTCCCAACCTGTTACACTTGTATTGCCTTACATATGAGAGGAAGGTGGTTTTTGCTTTGCCTTTGGTATCACAGCTGTTCAGCAGCTGGGATTTATATCTTCACTTGCAGTCTATGCCTGGGACCATTTCGGAGAAAGGTAGCTTTTCTCTGTTTAGCTTTCCTTTTCTCAGAGCACGAAAGTAAGACTGCTGTGCTGCAGAGAAGGCAAACAGAAAGGACGAGTCCTCTGCTAGCCTTGCTTCCCCAATGCAACATTGGGTGTTTGCGTCTCAGTTTTGCATGGAGGAGTGGGTGCCCCAAAAAGTCTGTCTGTGAATGGTGTCTGGAGACAGAGGGGAGTAGCGGGACGTGAGGTGTAGTAGAGGAAAGGGTTGGGAAAGAAGGCAGGCATGCCGGGCAGTTTGAATGTCAGAATCATTGAGGACAACTTGTTTTGAGAGCCTTACGAGCCTCTCTTCTTTTTGCTGTGAATTTGGCTGTGCGAAAGACATCCACAGCAACAACTGCAGGGACAACAGAGGGAAAGGGAGAAGGAGCAGTTCATGTGTCTAACAACTGTTCTTGTCCAGTTACATATCGCTGTTTTGCCATTGCTTTTAGTCTGTCCAGCAGCCAAATGTGCGAGCCTGACCTCTATAAGCCCATGATAAACAGTCTCAAGGAGAGAAAGAGCACCAAAAAACTGAACAACTTGTAGTGTGAAAATGTATTTACAATAATAAGCTAATATATCTTTAATAAGCTCAGCAACCTGACCTTGTCCACAATAGTAAACATTGGCTTGACACGGGTTATTCGCATGCGGGAGCTAAGCTTGAATGACTTGCCTGAGAAAATGTTTTCCTTTGGTTCATGGTTTCCTTAGTATAGGAAAAGGCAGCATAACCTCAGCCTTGTCATTGCAGTTATTGTTTTATTTTTGGTAAGCTACCAAGAAATTTCTACAGGTATACACAGAGGTCAAGTTAATGGTGTTTTAAGTCTCCAGACTGAAAGTCCAAGCAGTTAGGCAACAGTTTAAATTATTAGTTTAAGTGCTATTTCCCAAAAGTAATATATTGTATACATAGAATTTACAGGAAAAGAGGTGTTCTCCATGCACAGTGGATGTCCAGTGGCTGACCTGTCTGCTGTAGACTAATTGGAAAAAAGACTTTCAACTGTAAACCTAAGGGCTGCATTAATAAAATATGGCTAAATTCTGGCAAAAGATGTGTGTTTCAGGTTAAAGGCGTTACTCAGCGATACACAGGTATTACCTGGAATGTGTGACTGAGATGAGAAAGAGCCCTGTTGTGCTTAGTGAGTGCTTTCATCGGCAACCTTGTGAAAGTTGATGCGTATTTAGCCACACTGTGTGATGAAGAATCCTAGCATTAACTCATTGTTGGCCATGCATTGTGTGTGTATGTGTGCATTTCCCACCCCCATAGCTGCTCTATCTTACCCATAGTGTTTCTTTTCAGCAGTGGAAGCCCCACAAAATCAAAAATTGCAAGGGAAATGAATCTTCTTTGGCACTCGGGCTGTAAGAAGGTCTTTAGATGAATGCATGTTCAGTGACTTTGAAAAGTATTTGTGATTGAGTAGCCAATAACCACTTCAGAGTCTTTGTTTTCTATCAAATTAATCTGCTTGAAGGATTTTTAAAAAATGGTGATTATTAATCTGGACCTCTGTGGTCTCTCATGTAAACAGGCATGCACAAACTCTCCAGTGAAACAATAGCCTGTAATGAGAAATAGTAAACTACAAAATGTAACAGTAAAATAGAATTGACCATAATGAGTACTTTGGATCTGCTGTGCTAACAGGGTTGTTCAGAAAAGCAAGGCTCACATACTGATGTTTATTACTCACTATTTTCTATTTACTGTTTCTGAGTGAGAACGGGGAGTTCAGTTCTTCCACATCGCCTGTGCACTGGGACAGCATTCGTTCCTGTCCAAGGCATACCCTCGCAGTGCACTTCCCCGCTGTTTTGTTTTGCAGTTTAAAGATGCCTCTATTGACTTTGCTTTGCATTTCATAAAGCAAAAGAGAGTTTTCGGTGAATTGCTATGACTTGTACAAAGTGTCAGCCCAAAGCACAATTTTTCCAGCGGAGTTATAAACCACTGAAAAGTAGGTTGTGTGGTTTTTTTTTTTTTTTTTTTTTTTTTTTTTTTTAAATGGGAATGCTGGAAGGATTTAAACCAGAGCCTGAGAGGCGTGTAAGGAATTTCATGGTGTATAGAGTAACAGTTGTTAAAGAATGTATTTGCCAGCTTTTAGAAGGATGCTGCAGTGTGGTGTGCAGAACAATCTGGCAAAAGCTGTAGTGTTACAGACTTTAAAACCAATCAATCCGTGGAATTCCCATCCTGAGCTGCCAGTAGCTCTGTGCCTAATTAGTGTCTCCGAGGCTGCTAATAAGCAGATGTGGTACTGATGTTGTTACATGGACCTCCTCTCTGAGGAACAGCAGTGAAGTCTGCTACACGTTACATGTGAACCTTATCCAGTGTCTGCCTCCCCGCTGCCAGTGTGATCGTGATCCAGTTTGACAGAGAAACACCTTGCTCTGAGCTTTGCTAAGATCTTGGCAGGGGAAAGGAAGGGGTTATGGCATCCACACGTACAGGCAGATGGAAGGCAAGCAGCTCAGGAGGCTTGAAACTCCATTTCCTTTGTGGACCATCTTCAGTTTCTAAATTGTAAAAACATTAGGATCAATTAAGAAGTTCCGGCTTTGCGAAACAAGTCACACCTACGTGCATTGGGCTTGGATGCAATATCACTTACACCATCCAGAGCCTAATAGAGTCTTTTCACAAATTCTGTTTTGGATCAGGATATAAAGCACTGAAGTAAAACAGATGATCATTGTCCTGTTACTTTGCTTTTCCTCACACTGTTTGTGCTTTGTCCTGTAACAGTATTACAGGTCAGAAAACAAATTGTAGAATTAACTCTTGTTCTTGATATGTACATTGGATTCAAAAGGCACTGAGCAGAAATATCTGACGCTTGAATAGGTGAAAGAAAAGTGACTGGTTGCTTAGGTTAATTTTTTTTTTTTGTGTATGTATGCATGTATGTCTGGTTTAAGATGCCAGCTGGCTGAGCACTTGCTTCTTCAAGCCACGCTTCTTCACGCTGCCTTCTGTTGGGCCTTTATAACCACTTTTCCCTAACTACTGGGAAGAGATTCTTGAGTCCCTTAAGTACTGGTCTGGTCTTTGAACAGATGCACCCTTATTCCTAGAGAGAAGCAGTATCTGTGAGAGAGACGGAAGGCGTAAAGAAGAACTGACTGGATCCAATCCACTGTAGTGAAACCCAGGTTATAATAGCTCTTCCTGATGAGAGTTTTAAAACTGTTTAATAAATAAATAAAAAGGATCTAAGTCGGTCCATGGGTGAAGCTTTTTTGTAGGGGTGAAACTTAATGTAGCAGAGTGTGTTGCTAGCTGAGAAGGTTAATGAAACCTGAGTGTAAAGGGAGACTTCGCTCTGGACTGATCTGGTGTCTGTAGGGGCTGGAACCTGCCTTGGCTGTCTTTTTTTGCTTTATTTTTCTCTGGTTTGTAGTGGGAACAAGTTAGACATAACTGAGTTAACAAATAGCTCAACAGCCAGAGCACAGCTGAGCTGATGTTTTCTAAGAGCAGTAATTGGCACAGTGAAGCAAGTTAATACGATGGTGTATATTCAAAAATAGATTTGTTTTCAGTTCTTGCTTAAAGACTTTCTTATCTTCCCAAGTGATAATGTGTACTTTACATAAAGAATTTGACTGGTGTCTCTGTGGCTTACACTATTTACTTTTACTTGCAAGTTAACTATATCAGTAAGGTAATATAACTCTACCTAAATTGAGGGATGTGATTCCAATTTTATAGCCATATATATATATATTTCTAAATAGTTACTGAAACAAACCTGCTGATAGGTAGCATTGTTTAGTGGCTACTGTACTTCACCAGGTATTCCAGAGAGCAGCAAAAATGAACCTAGGTCTTTTCAGTTCTATTTTAATGCCTTTCTCTTAGAGCACTTCATCTTTATAAAATGTTTTTGAGCTTAGACGGTGAGTGCTATGTAAAGTTTTTGGGCTTCTTTATTTGTTTAGAATCTTTTAAAGAAGATTATTGAGACTATGAGGTACATCCCTTTTAACCTTTCAAGTACATATAACATCAGGTATCATTATTATGGATAAGCTGAGATCAAACAAAGAAAAAAACCTGGAGATTTTCACAACTGATTTTAAGATGTTGATTCTCAAGTAACTTTTTTTTTCCTGCCTTTTTTTTTTAAGCTCTGCACAAGTCTGTCACTACAGTACATTACTGAGGCTTTGAAAAATGGACAACCATTGTTCTGTGTCTATAAAACTAAAACAATAAACTTTTCAGTTTCAACTCTTTTCAGAGTTTATTTTTTCTGAATGTTTTCAGTCTGAAGGCAAGAAGTTAGTCCAACATTCTAGAGTTTTTGTTGTTTTTTCTTTCTTTGTTGCTAATCTTTATATAGTAAACAAATATCAGCTCTGTGCTATATAAAAATATTTTATCTAAATGAGTAGAAGTTTTGGTTTTGGTTTTTTGCAACATAGGAGAGTAATTAGATTGAGTTTAAAATTTCTCAACGGTTAACGCTTAATAAAGGTGAAAGCCTGAAAGTAGTTAACTCCTTTGGAAAGCTCTTGCTGACTTTAGCTTGGGGGCAAAAAGATTTGGATCCCCTGCAGAATGGTTAGATGCCTGCCTCGGAAGATCTGGTGAAGACTTCACATGTTTAAATTGAAGATCACATCGGTGTTATTGTAGCATCTGAGCCCTTTGGAGTGTTGATAGATACTGGGGAAACAACTCTTAAGTAAAGGAGGAATTCTGTGTGAAAGGAAAGCTAACAGTGAATGGAAGTTGTGCACTGTATGTTTCTTCACTTTAATGGTTGAGTGCTCAAGACTTTTTTTTTTTTTTAAACAAAGGCTGTGGTGAAATAGAGCGTTAACTTTAATCATTATGGAGTCTTTTATCTATTACAAAGTAAATGCTTCATAAACACTTTTTAATTTATTTTCACAAGACCCATTAGATGACAAAATGTGTTCCCAGTTGTACTGCTGTAGGTCCAAAAAAAAAGAGACCAACATAAAAAACTTACTAATTTTTAATCTGTGATTAGATACCTTGGATCTAATTTTCAGACTGCATAGCACCGTACAGTCAGATGTTCAGAATGAGTCCCCAGTGACTTTAGATAAATTTGGGCTCAGCATCTCTAAAAATTAGAAAATGAAATGTGGAAATACAGTTCCAGTATTCCCTCAACATCAGAATACAGCATTTAGGCCTATGAACAGACTGACTTAAATGATTTGCCCAGCATCTCATAAGAACTCTCTGGCAGAGATAAAATCTTCCTGATTGGCATTTGGCTACCTTAGCTATAAATTTCTCCCTTTATTCCTTCTTTCTTGACTGCATGCTTTGCAACATCTACAATAAATAAAGATTCATGCAGACATATTAAGACTGCATAAGGTAAGGCTATAATTAGCCCAAGAGTATGGACATCCTGAGAAACAAGACAGGATAGTCTGCTTCTGAGAAACAAATCCTGCTCAAGGTTGTTCTTTGAAACTTGCGGGAAGTTAGTCTTTAATTAGCAGAATGATGAATTCTGTCATGTGGTGCCATCACCAAAGTTTCTCCAGGGTTTAACCGCTCTAATAGTGAAGAATATTTTCCTGCATGTTCCTATTGTACAAGTGGGATTTCAGTTTACAGGTCCTGTAAACTCAATTCCAAATTTGATTTCTTGTCCTGCTTCCAACCTCCAGCACTCATTTCACCTTTCCCAACATTTCCTTTTTTTGTAATCTGTTCCTTTACACGGCAGATTAGGTTCTTCTGCCCTCAGCAAAATAGGGCATCTTCACCCTCCTGAATTATTTCAGTGGTTCATTGCAAAACCAAGGGACAGGTACTCTCTCCCTCTCACTCATAGTTCAGCTGTCAGTCTAAAGAAATTAATCATGCTAATTGTTTGGGTAACCCTGCTTAGTTACAGTCTGAGTACACTCAGTGTATTATGGAATTTAATGGCTAATATACCCACTGACCATGTGTCAACTGTGGTTTTGCTATCCCTTCTCCTTTGTTCCTTCTCTGCTCCCCCAAGCCTGTAATCCTCCTGGCTTGTGGGGTGGCAGAAAACTCTTTGCAGGGACTCTCCCCACACCTTTTCCACAGCCTTACACCCTTGCTCAACCAGAATTCAAGTCCTTTTGCCAAAGTGAAAGAAGAGTTGCAGAATATTTTGCCTCTGCCAGAAACAATCCATTTCTTAGCTTTGTGTTTGGAAGCAGTTTGGCAGAAATTTTCCAGGAGAAGGTCCAAGGAAATGAAGTAATGATGTGTGTAAAAGTTTTCAGGTTATATTTGGGGATGTTCGATGCCTCTAAAAAGCCGAGGCAAAACCAGGAAACAACCGTCTGGCTTAATAAGGCAGTGTCGTGAGCCCCATCTGTTGTAAGAGCTGAAGATAAAGGCTGGTCTGCTTTTCCTTTTAAAATTTGTTGATGTGAATTTTGACTGCAACTGTTTCTAAGAAACATCATCACTATCTATATATGATTTATTAAAACACATACTCATCTGACTGATGGGCTTGGTAGTTGACAAGGTGCGTGTAAATTTTCATTCCTCTGTGGGTACTTTTAAGATCCATTAGGAACTTCTCATCTGTGGCAGGACTGACCCTATGCTTGCATCTCGGGCACACTAGTCCCAGCCTGTGACATTCTTTGATCATTTTAACACTGAACGGTGCTTGGCACAAACCACAGCGGCAGTAGTGTTACACCTTTACCTTAATGCGTGCTGAATAAAGCATGGACTTCTGGGAGCAAGGGCCAAAGCCCGGGATGTAGACGGCAGAGCAGTTCACCCTCTTTCTCACCTTGTGTCTCTTCAGGTCTTATCAGTGACAGCTGAGGAGAAGGGTAGAAGGCTCCATCCCTCGTGGCTGGATGCACAGCTTGGCTGTGGGGCTGCTTGGAGGCGTAGGAAGCATGGGTGTATAGTTAGAAAGGAACTAAACCAAGGCTTCCACCCTCTTCACTGTTTGGCTTTGTATGATAGTCTTTATTGATCAATAATATTAAAATGGTCAGTAAACTGGGCAGTAATATTAAAATGGAGGTGGCACCTTTTGCTTACTGATGTTAGATGTAGTCTAGGGGACCCACACTTAAAATCAGACCTTGTAACGGTTACCTGGCAGGCACTTAAATATGGATTTGTCCATTGATCTTCTATGCCCATGTTCTGCTATGCCTACTTGGTAAGGATCGCAATGTGCCCTGTGGCACTTTGTGGGCATAAATTTGAAACCTTTTTCTTTAAAAGTAGAAAATAAATAATACTGCTAATGCAGGGTCTGAGGTTGTACAGCCAATTAGGAGGCAACTTAATGGAATAAGTGTAGAACAACCACGTTACTTGTTTGAGGCTGTGAAATTGGAGGGAAGTAGAGAATTGGCCCTAAGTCAACAAATAAGAAGGTGGGTGGCTTTAAAGGTGAAATTAAAAGCCCTTTTAAAAAATTACTCACTTTAGTTTAGGCTGGTGTAATATGCAGCACACTGGGACTGCCAGGTTAGGGCCACTCCAAGTCTTTCTATTCAAGGGATTTGCAATAGCAATCTGTGAGAAACCAAGCCACTACTTGCCACAAGCACCCACAGGTGGCATTTAAAAAGCCTGGTAACCCACAAACATTTGCATAATTGACTGGGACACTGCCTTTCTCTTCTTCCCCTCCCATTTCTGGTCACATCTGATTTTTGCCTTGGTCACCTCCTCCTGCTTCTTTTCTTATATACTTGAAAGTGTTCCAAGAATCCAGGGGTCCTACCCAAAGGGCTGCTTGCTTTGTTGGCGTCCAGAGGATTGTAAGAGCTATGCCCCTACTAGGCACCTAAATATGTGTGCATTTCCAAACCTATCAGCTTCAGAGATGAGTAACACTGACCTTTCCTCCCTGCACCTCCTCCTGTTTTATTCTCACATTCTGGATCTGAGTGGGTTAGTGAAGAAATTAACGTCTGCTCCCTATTTGTTTGCCCTTCAAGATTGTTTGGTTTTTTTCCCTTTATCTGTTGTGCTCTCTCTGTTTGTAGAATCATAGAATCACTTTGGTTGGAAAAGACCTTTGAGATCATCGAGTCTAACCTTTAACCTAACCCTGACATCCCACCACTAAACCATGTCCCTAAGCACCTCATCTATCCTTCTTTTAAATACCTCCAGGGAGGAGGACTCTACTATCTCCCTGGGCAGCCCATTCCAGAGCCTGACAACCCTTTCAGTGAAGAAGTTTTTCCTAATGTCTAGCCTAAACCTGCCCTGGCGCAGCTCCAAACCATTCCCCCTTGTCCTATTATCTGTTACCAGGGAGAAGAGGCCAACCCCCACCTCACTACAGCTTCCTTTCAGGCAGTTATAGAGGGCAATCAGGTCTCCCCTCAGCCTCCTCTTCTCCAGACTAAACAACCCCAGTTCCCTCAGCCGCTCCTCATATGACTTGTGCTCCAGACCCCTCACCAGCTTGGTTGCTCTCCTCTGGACATGTTCCAGCAAGGCAACATCTTTCTTGTAGTGAGGGGCCCAAAACTGAACACAGTATTCGAGGTGCGGCCTCACGAGCACCGAGTACAGGGCACAATCACTTCCCTACTCCTGCTGGCCACACTATTTCTGATGCAGGCCAGGATGCCATTGGCCTTCTTGGCCACCCGGGCACACTGCTGGCTCATATTCAGCCGGCTGTCAACCAGTACCCCCAGGTCTTTTTCTGC
>NW_009260131.1:3903287-3920001 GCF_000687185.1 Egretta garzetta
CTTACCAGCTGTGTCAGGAAGTTATCTTCCACACACTGCAGGAATCTTCTGGACTGTTTCCTTTCTGCTGTATTGTATTTCCAGCAGATGTCTGGGAAGTTGAAGTCCCCCACAAGAACGCGACTGAGAGACTCCTGCCAGCTGCTTGTAGAATGCTTCGTCAACATCCTTATCCTGGTTGGGTGGTCTGTAACAGACTCCCAACAGGATATCTTTTCTGTTGGCCTCCCCCCTCATCCTCACCCATAAGCATTCTGCCTCACCACAAGCGTCAAGCTCTGTACAATCAAAACACTCCCTAACATACAGAGCCACCCCGCCGCCTCTCAGAAGTGTTACCCACTTCTTCAGAGTTGTGTGTGGTTGGTAAATCTGTTCAGGGGAGTTAGGAGAGAGGTCAGCTCTTTGGGTGAGGAAATTGAGTGAATGGGCATCAGGATACTCTCACGAATGACTGCAGGTGTAATAAACCTATAACAACAACAAAAAAATCTCTGCTGGGTAATAAGCCACCGTTTTTCCCACATGGTACAAATAGGTTTTGTAAATCAATGTACCAGACAATTGTAATTTGAAACAGATTTCTATTTCAGAGCCTTAAGCCACTCTTCTTCTTGAATGTATAGCGTATAAAGGATTTTTCATGTATCTTTCTGATTGTTGCCTGCCTTTGCAAGCCCTGATTGCAGAGCAGTGTAAAAGCAAGAGACCTGTTGCACGTGACAGAGGAGACTCTGTTAATGTGGAGTGGGGAGCAGGGCTTGCAGAGCTGACTGGTGAAGTTTATTTCCATTCCTTTACACCCAGAACTAAGGAGTGTGGCTTTTGGTGGCAGGGACTTGGAAGATTACAGTTAGCTTGTAGAATATATAAAACATCATGCACGTGACTTTATTGCTGCTGTTAACTGTGTGGAAGAGTTGCTAAGATGCATGTTACCCAGTTACATGTACAAAGTTATTCTGAGATCCTGTGTTTGTGTATAGTGCGATGGCATGTTCATCAGCACGTTAATTGTACTATGCTTAATGTCGGAGTAGTGCAGTTAATTTAGAAAAGTGGTATAATGCAAAACTGCCTTTTTTATTTTAAAAACCAAACAACTTCCTGGGGCACAGACGATCTTAAATTAAGACTCATCATTATTCCTGTCATGATGAGGTTTTCTTTGTCACCTAATAGATTTTGAAGGCTCTTTCCCCTCATCTTCCACTTTTTTGAGTCTGATTATAGTCAACATTTTACAACCCACATCTACAAAAGTATTACTTTGACAGCTGTATGTCATCAGCACAGGCAAATCCAAACAGATTTTGGGTTGAAGCAAGTGATTTGAAATTATTAACCAGCAAAATTGATTAACCCTAGACATAATCATTTCATGCCTGTTTGTTTCCCATCACTTCCTTCTCTTCCCCCTCCCGAAGTTGTGTAAGTCTCATCCCAAGGCAGAAGGACACTTAGTCTTTTTCTTTCCTCATTTTATATATTTACACACAGGCTGCATGGGACATAATGAAATAAGCTAAAAAAGGAGAGTTACATCTCCAGAGCAGTTTTTTTTCTTTCCTCTTTTTGAATGGCAGAGGTTTAAGAACACTTTTATAGGAGCTTACAGATATAGACAGCCAGTCAACATCTCTTCAGGGCCTGGCATATTTTAAAAATAAATCTTCCTGTTGCACTCAAACAGTACCTGACTCTCAGGTGTAGGAGATGCTAGAAACTACGGAGAAACAGGGGAAAAAAACAGATGGTACAAATTCTGCATGTCCATTCTCTTAGGGGAAGTGCATATAATGCTCTTTTCTTGTAGTGAGGAAAAGCAGGGTTGATGGCGCTTTGTGGACCAGCTCTGATCCCAGCTGGGGCATTCCCATAGCACTGCCTGGCACTGGTACAGCCGCCCTTGTTCCCAGCCTCGGAAAGCTCACGCGACACCCATTTGAGTGTCAATGTACCTGTGGCACAGTTAATCCACAGCCCAGATCTTCCAGTTATAAAGAGGACTTTTACGCTCAGTTAAGGGTTTGATCTTGTGTATTTCTTCTTAGTGTAGGACTTGCTCTTCTATTTGCATTTCTCTTGTGCTTAGATGAAAACACACTTCATGCTTGACTCCATTTAATTCTTCCACTTGTTCCCCTGCCGGCTTCTGACTAGTGCTGGGCCTGTCACTTAGCTTCTTTGGGTCATGTTTTTCCAGCTGTAAACTGGGAATAATTCAAATTCCCTGTTTCACAAATGCCTGTTGCTGGGAGTTTGGTCACCAAGGACTGTACCGGTGGCATAATATAGACAGGTGTTATCTTCTTGCCTCGGAAATGGCACTTGCATAAGTTAGTTTTTATTTATTTATGATAACATCACTTCCATCAACTTCATTTGCACTTAAGAAAAACACATTTAAGTATATTTGATTTAAATTTGAACCGATTAGAGTCCAGTTTTTTTCTTAAAGGAATGTAGAATCACCCCACGTATTGCTTCTCTGGAAACAGGGGAATGCTAAAGCTGTAATATACCTGTGACACTTTAACAGAAATATATATCCTTTCTGAGGAGGAATTGTGTGTTTAGCCTGGTTTCCTGCGGAGATAAGGCTTGAGTGATTTTTTTTTTTTTTTTTTTTTTTTCTTTCTTCTGTCTGCCTGTCTTCCTCCTCCTTTCTGTGCTCCCTCCCTAACTTTTAAATGGAGTTTGGCAAACAGGTAGAGGTCTCAAGACAACAGCGTTTTTACAGATGTCATGAAAAATAGTGGAGGAAATAGAGGAAGAATCCTACTGGGGCCAGGCTGCACTGATGTCAATTATTGTTAGGCACCAGGGAGTCCCAATGGGCGAGATATGTAATGAATGCCCACCTGCGGGAAAGGCTTTGGCTGGAGCTTGTGTCTCCCAAGTCAGGTAGCTGCTGCCAGTCAGAATCCATGAATATGTAGGAAACCAAGCTGCCTTACTTACAGTACTTACAAATGTGCTTGGTTTTAACTACCTGAGCTATGGATATTACCAGAGTAGACAGCTTTTCAACTGATTTGGAGGTGGGGGAATGTATATTCTTCCATTACTAAAATCTTGATAGGATTGTAGAAAAAATAGACAAATACTCATGGAAAATAATTGGCAGAAGTCTTAATGTAGTGGATATTATTCCAGGTTTTCTAGGCAAATTCAGTCTCTGTGTGTTAAAGCAAAGCTTATAGGCATTTAGCTCTTGTCTATATCTGAAGGTTAATTTGGATCAAGGTGGGTAGTGGACTTCTGGGAACTATAGTACTTCACTATGCGGGCTCTAGTTTGACAGCGTGTTGCGTCTGTTTAACTTCATCTACTTCCAGCTTTTCTGGAGTAATTCCATGTGTTGACAAGTCGAGTTATTTAGTGCTGACTTCTCAGTAATAGAAATATGTTATGCCAGAAAAATGGAGATTAGGCAGGTGATACTAAATTCTTTTAGTGGCATCTTGCTAGTGATACCTTCAGGGTAATTTCTAGATGTTGCAATTCACTGCTATGGGTGGCAAAGCAGTTAGTACATAATTACACGTTTTGTATACTGACATGGATTTTTTTTGTCCTTTTTTAATTCCAGGACTCTGCTGTTGTGACTCCAATTATTCTCAGAACAGATCCACAGGGATTCTTCTTTTACTGGACAGATCAAAATAAGGTAAGAGAAAAGGTTCCTGCTCCAGAATGGTTCTTTCTGTTTTCTGTGGTGTGACGGGCAGGAATCGGGAGGCTTTGCACACCAGTCCTGGCACAGCAGACAAGCATTACATCAGCATACGTTCCTCTGCTCTTCTGGGGAACAAATACAGCAGGCCTGTGGCTCATGCCTTGTGCACAAAACATGGAGAGATGGATGGAAGACTTGGTAATTTCCAGCCATGTTAGTAATCTGATGGCCAGTGAGGTGTATAATTGTCCTGGTTTGCAGGCAAGGATCCATTTAGGATGCTGTTGTGGTTCATAGTCGGCTTGTGGTTTCTCTGTCTTGTCTTCTGTATACTGAGGATTTTGGCTGTGGTGCACAGCAGACCCAGAATTCCCAGAGGCCAGAGCTCCCTTTGAATTCCTCCTCCTGAACTGCCACGTGCTCCCTGGCCATGCCTGGCGGGCCACGTCACTAAGTTTTTACTAATCCTCGCTGGACACTTACTTTCTTTTAAAAACATTCCGGTATGCTTAGATCACTATTATGGCTGGGGAGCTGTTGGGAAAGCTCATGGCCTGATTCATCACTGCGTTACTCCAATTTCACATCCGTGTCACCCCTTGAAATCAGCACTGTCGTGTTTCCAGCTGTTGGAGACTGTGGAGCTGCATCGGGATGAAAGAGTAGCCGTACCCTGAGCAATTGGATGTGGTTTGTTTCATATACCATATCAGACATGTAATAGAAAATTAGTGTTGCCATTGTTGTAGCAAAAGTCTGTATCAAAACTAGGAACTGAATGAGTTCCTCCTTTTTTTTATAGATGAATTTTCAAGTACTTACGAAGTAAGTGCTTGTACCAGTTCCCTGTTGAAAATGGTGTTAGAAAAATGGTAGTGCTTGAGCTTTGGCCTTGTGTTGGAGTATATGCCAAAATGACTGAATACACACTTGTAGCATTCTGGCTCTGGAAACCTGGTTTACCAGTTGTGTAGCTGTTTTTCAGGAGTTCTTGTTGGTTTTATGTTTAGATACCAGCACAAAAATTGCTTGAGGAGGTAGCAACCATAAAATGTGCAGGCTGTACAGGCAATTTGCTATTACATTAGATCATATTTATCTTCCTGTGTTTGCTTTTTAGAGGAAATGGAGCACAGTTTTCAGTCAGTGTATTTGGAAATCATATCATGGAGTTATAATAAAAATCTTGTCTTTCTTTGCTTGTGCTTGTACAAGGTGGTGATAGTTAACGGCGGGTTCATCTGTTGACAGTCAGAACACAGTGCAGTCTTCTGTTTTGTTCCTTCTCTTTCATAAACTAATTGTATAAGCTGAAAAATAACAGCGAACTTTGTAATAATAAATGGAAACCCAGAGCTGATTGGAGAGTTTATTTCACTTTTAATTTGTTTGGCACTAAGACCTCCTTCAGTTTCCTACTGTTGTCTGTAAAAACAATGTCTTGAAGCAATTCTGTGAAGAGTAGCTATTTATAGAATTGTTGTTCTCATATTCATGAAAAAATGTATTTATAATGCTCCGAGCATTTTTTAAAAGGTTGGGTATTTGTACAAGAGACGTAAGTGTCAGTTTGATTTTTAAACTTGCAAATCAAGCCTCCGTAAAGGGCAACAAGAGGGATTTTTTTCTGGTTAATAATTCATGACAAGTAGGTAAAGCTTGTTTCTAAACGCCATCCTAGCAGTGTCTATTTAAAGAAAGTAAATATATTTCTATTGGGGTGCTGATAGTACAAGGACCAGGAAGGAAATGCTACTTTCTACTTTTACAGAGAATGGTTGGGTTCATGTTTATTGTGAAATTACAAATACATTGAAAAAGGAGGTTATATAGGAAATTCTCTTCATTTCCTTCTCTCTGAGTAAAGTGATCCTGTGATGACAGTGGAACTATGTGAAGAAATAATATCAGGACAATACACCCTCTATGTGATTGCTTTCTCTTTTTTCTTACACACACACCCCCCCACCCACCCCAGTTGTTATTTTTTAAGCAATTGCTTTTGTCATAACTAGGGCCTGCTATTTTATGAGTATGGAAGGACAGGCCTTGATAAACAAAGTGATGAATTGTGAGAAGCCTGCCTGCCAGCATCCTTGGTCAGACACGTTTTCCTGGGAGCTGACTACAAACGAGTATGGAGATGAGACACGCATAGCAGTCCTCTTGCTAGCCATTTGACTGTCCTGTTTGCCAGACACAGTGCAAAGCAGTAAATTACTGCCTGGATAATGGTATGACTTTTAAATTAGGAATCTGGCTCCTTTGGTTGCTGTTGACTTATCAATAAAGTTAAACAAAAATCACTGGACAGGGGGGAGAAAAAAACAAAAAAAAGCCACTCCCCCTGTGTTAAATTTTTATTTAGCTTAGGGAACTGGTGGTTGTAGCTCTGCGGCTTTCTCTAACCTGTTGGCTGGTTGAGCTGCTTCTTGTATTTTCTTGTTCCTTTTCTGTTTTTTCTCTGTCACAGAGAAAGGAAAATATTATGTAGTGTCTGGGATCTAGCAGCGTATCTGAGCAGTCTTTTAGATGGTTCTTCATGCAGAGCTCAACGTTCCTGGTAAAGATGTATGTTCAGTGCAGCCCTCCATCAGTGTTGCTGAGCCCATCTTGTAGTTCTCCATGAACCAGCAATCCTCCCATGGTTTGCAGCCCAATCAGTAAGTCTGGATAATGCTGGAGTCGAACAGATGATGGATCAAAAAGGCTGCCAATAAAGTCTTTCTTACCAAGAAGTTTTATATATGTGACCAGTCTGGACTCTTAACTTGCTGTTCCCTGTAGCTTTCTGAAAAGTTAGTAGCAAATGTCATGCTTGCAGGAGCCATATGCTCTTAATAAATCATCCTAGGTCTGTAGTTTGAGATTCATGCCACTTATGTTATGCCACACGTGAAAGACTGTAAGGATGGCTGCTCTTGTGGTATGAGAAGATGAGTAGCAGCCAGGCCTAGCAGAGCCATCATCTTGACATTTACTTCTATGAGCAGGAACAGAACCTGGAAAGAAGGCAGGCTGAAAAGACAAAGAGCCCCCAGAAGCCTTCTTTGCAGCAGAGTGGACATCTGACAACTTTACAGGCAATGCAAACAGTAAACTAATTCCTCAAGACTCTTTCAATGCAAAATAAGTATCCATATGCCTTGCTTGTTTCTTCATGACTCCGTGTGATTTGACCATTTCATTATGTTTGGGCTGGCTCCAGTGTGTTGTGCCAGGTACCCAGGTCCAGCATGTCTGCTTTTGGACATCAACAAGAGCCATATTAAAAAGTGGTTGATCAAACTTCTCTGTTTGAATGACTTTATCAGCAGAGTGAACAATAGCCTAGGACAAAAATGCATACAGGTTCTTCTGACCATGGGCCATTTCTCTTTGATTTTTTATGTGCTAGGTTCACTGTCTCTGCCCATCCTAGTATGGTCATACCTACAGCGAAGGTCTGTTAAGTTCATTTAAGCTCTGATCTTACAATTTGGTGATAATAATGCGGTATCCTGCATTTTGATACGCTGACTGTGTACTTATATATTTAGGGTATATTTTACTGTCATGAGTAAAGATAATCCTCCAAAATGAAATAATACGTAGCATTTTGCTATTTTCTGATAACAAGAAGGAAATTTAAAACTTTTTTTGTTTTAAACAGATGGCAGGACAGCTTTCTGATTTTATTTTTCAGTATGAAATTCTTCTGTTGCTGAAAGTTCTGGAATATTTGCTTCATCTGTATGCAGAGTGCCGGCTGGTTTCATATTACTACTTGAATGATTCTCAACATGGGTTTTAAAAAAGAAAAATTAATTAATGTGACAAGCTAGTGTCTGTTATATCTTATTGTTTCTGTAATGTTTCTCAACTATAGCAAAACCAGACAATATTCATTGCATTGTCATATTTTTATGATCTGACTGAAACAGATCTCAATTCCTCGCTGCTTTTTTAAAAAAAAAAAAAAAAAAGGAATGTTGTTTCTTTCATTTGTTTATTTTGGTTATGAGTGTTGAAGAAAGATAAATCAAAACTCGACCAGGTGAAGAGAAGGTATATTAGAATAAAGAGGAGTGATAATAAAAGCATTTCTCAGGAGATGAGAAGAGGCTGGAAGCGTTTGATGTGTTTAGCCTAGCTAGCAAAGCAAAGCCGGAGAAAGACTGTGATTTCTGTCTAGGAATAAATATCTGCGTGTACACATAGGCAGTGTAGGAGAAGAACTATGTATTGTCAGCAGTTTGTGCATTTTTACTCTTGCATCCTTTAGCTGGCAGTTACATTACACAATCAAATAGATGTTAGGAGAAGATGCTTAGCCATTGACTCAGTACAGTTCTGACACTGCCGAAGAAAAGGGGTAAGTGGAAAACAACTAATTGCTTTTATGGTGGAGCCATTTAGGTTTATAAAAGTCTAAGGATGGTATAATGTACCGTCCTCTTCATCTCACTAGCACCTACTGATTTATTTCTTTTTATTTTTAAGGCTACGTTACCACACTGCCATGGCAGTGTGCCAAAAACATAGAGGCTGCAGACCCCATCTCATCCACAGCACCACGAAAAGAGATCAGATGGTGGTCTGTGTCATGAAATTAAACTTATGTGTCCAGTCCTGGGGAGTAAACAGCGATTTCTAATGCCTTTGCAGAAATGCTATTGTAAACAGATGATGATCCCATCTGTCCAAAGGAAGTTTGTGCTGAGAAACTACTGCAAGTGCTGAGGTGATACTCCATAGGAGGGGACGTGTGGCTGAAGCTTCCCTCCTCTGCTAGTTGCTGCTAGAGCAGTAGCACAGCCCAACCGAATGGTTTATCAGGAAGGAGTCTGCTTCAGAGGCTGGCTTGCTCAAAGTTCAAGCTTTTACGTGTACTGGAGAGAAGGTGGGGTGATGAGACCACAGAAGTGCCTACAGCTGGGTATTTCCCCCAGCTCTGGCTTGCTCAGACTGACAGGCTGAGGATATCTAAAGGCAGAGAGACTCGATCTGTACAACTTTTTAGTAATAACAATTTTGCAGTTTTCAGGGGAAGGAGCAGGGGTAGTTTCTTCTCTTACAGATATAGGCCTGTGTTTATGTGTGAACATCTCTGATGGAACTGGTACTAATATGCCACAGCTCAGCCACAGAATATGAGTTTGCTACAAGATCCTGTAGCAAAAATAATGCACCCTGAGCTGGAGCTTTCTCATTTCATGAGACTGCATGAATTAGTTCCTTATGATAAAAGAGAAGAGGATTTTTCTGACCTGGAAGGTCCTTTCCCCTCTTGTGTCCTGAGGTGATTGTACGTTTCTTTGGGCCTGAAAACCCAATGCAGACCGCAGGGTGAATGTGGGAAGTGGAGCCTGAGGGCTGTGCCCACAGTAGAGAGGATTCTGTAGGATTAGGCTTGGCTTCAGCATGTTTGTAAATTCTGTGGCAATCCCATTGCCCTTATCCAAATGAAAGAAGATGTGGCCTTTTTCCAGCTGCTGGGGATTTTGGCTGTGTTATTTAAGAGAGTTCTTTTGTGGCTGTTTTGAATTGGGGCTTTAAAACAATTGGGTCAATATTTGTACTGCCCTTGGGGTCAAAGATCTTTTTATTACATCTTTATATGTTTTACAGTACATTTGACAAGTATACAATAAAGACTGAAGTTAATAAATCAATATTTAAAATATACCTAATAATTTAATGAAAATAATGTAATATTTAATACTACTAGGTTTAAAAATACCTACTCCAAACCCCAACTGGTTAGCTTAATTTATTCAAGAGCAAGGTTACCCAGTGATGCGTCTCGCTGCTGAGAACATCCAAGAAGTGCATCATTAAACATGTATTTGCGCTTCTCTTTCTGGCACATAAAAGGAAAAAATAAAAAGTTAGATAACTAGACCCTTTGAATCACTGAGATTATAAGTATCATTAATTGAATGAGAAAGGATGGTGCATGTCTCCACATAAGGGATTATTTTAACGCGTACAATGAAAAACTCGCTGCTTCTCATCATTCTTTTAGTACTTCAGCAGTCAACATCTCTTATTATTAATACTGTTTGATAATGAATATTGGATACATGAGCCTCTATAACATGGCTTGTTATACGAATAGATTTGCCTTTGCTTTAGCTGCAGAACAAAGGAGTCAGAACAACTTAGACCCATGTACTACACTTGCATTCTACCAGGCACCGAAAAAAACTTGTATATTTAGGTTTTTATGGAGTGGGGTTTTTTGATTTGTTAGAAGCAAATTCTCTATTAGATGACTTGTGTTCTCATTGCTCTAGTACTTGTGGTGCTTCTTGATGGACTTCTGTAGAAACATGATGTATAATCTACACATGCACATTCTCTGGTGTCAAACTGGCATGAACAGAAATAATACCAAAGCTAGGAAGGTTTCTTATCAGAAGGACCCTTGTGATACCAGATTATAATCCTTTCCAAGTGAAGGATTGTTAATTCATGCCATGAATGGCATTGCTGAAGACTCGCTCCATATGGTACGATTCCTTTATACATTTACTGCATGTGTGAACTGAGTGGGAAGCTACAGGTGGATTGCCTCTGAATTTTGAGGGCAGGGGTAACTCATTATATTTTAGCTGGAAATTTAAGAAGTGAGGGCTTTCAGGCTCTTGAAGGTGGACAAGGCCCTGAGGAGGTGATGCTAGTCTTTTGCCACAATTAGATGGAGTTGGGTTGGAATCTCTTTTTCAAAACAAGTCAGTCACATGCTGGAAGAAGTGGCACAGCGTAGTTTTTGATGGAAATTTGGATGAAGACTCCACTCAGACAAGGAGCTGTGGTGGTGTGAAGTTTTGCTTCTCGATGACACTGAAAATTGGGAGTGAACCTGAAGCAGCTAGTAAAATAACTGTGGTGGCACAGCAAATAATCTGGGCCTTTGCCTGGGTTTTGCAGTTTTCCTGATTCACGACTTTGAGGTGTGATGTTAGGAGCTGCCATAGTGGCATTAGAAGCCTGAGAGGAGGATGTCATTGCTGGACTGCAAATGCCAATTTTTGAATAAGAAAATAACCCATTAATACTGACATCCAATGTGTCTGACATTTTTAATGTGATATGGAAGAGAATCTCTTCAAGGATGCAACTGTTTGCTAAGGGACTGTTGTAACCATTAGGCTGAGCAGTGCGGAAATGGCAAGTGAACTCCTAAAGGTGAGTTCTTCCTCCAGTGAAGATGCAGCTATGTGATACACAGCATTAAAGTCAACTTGTCAAAAGTAGAGAAGTTAACTAATCTGTAACAGGATTTCTCAGCTTGGGGGTCCCGACACTGGCTTGAAGCAGCTGAGGGTAAAATATTCAAAGGTTGAGCTCTGATAGCAGCCCGAGTGGTAATCCTGGAAAGTGTAGCTGCATGCATTTGCTCTCTCTTTAATATGGGAATAACTCCTCACCTGTATCTCTGAGGGCAGTACCTAGGAGTTCAGAAATAAATAATGGTACATGAGCTAACACCCATACTGATGGGTCTGTGCTGGAAACTGTTTGCCAGTGCCTTTGTCAGGGAAGAACACTGCCTCCTTGCTGGCTTATGCTACATAGATTGTTTGAAGGCAGAAGAGCCTGTTGGATTTTGAAGTGGGGAAAATTTCTAGCTCAACAGTTAAAGCAGTAGGGGAGTTAGCCTAGCAACACCTCATGGTCACCTGGAAATTGCAGCTCATGTTTTCTCACAACCGTTTAAAAATCGGCATGTGAGTGGAGTAAAAGAAGCCTGGGAAAGTGGTAGGGGATTGCCACAGATACTGAAAATGGAAGGAAATAGTTCATGGAGGTCAACTTCCCATCAGACTACTGATTTCATTTTTAAAAGGAAATCTCTCTGCTTTCAAAACATGGAAATTGTTCAAGGCCCATTAGGGAAATGGTACTACATCAAACACAGGAGGTCTCTAATAAGCATTTCCCACTACTAAGTATCTCCCTTATTGTTGTGAGGGAGGCAGGAATAGAAAATGAGTTTGTGGTTTATTCCACAACATAGGTCCAGTTTCTGAAATGAGGAAGCCAAAGAACTTCAAAAAGGGAAGATGACCCTGGAATCATCCACATTTAGATACTGTTGAATTTTCAGGTATCGAGAACATTCCTAAGATATTTTGTGTTACGCAAGAACAATACCCTTGCTGTCTAATTGAAAGTGGGTTGTGACTTTGCTATAGAGATGAGATTAGAGGTTGTCTTTTGTTTAGATGGGCTGAGATTTGGTAAGCTTTGGCTGTAGATAACTGTAAATGTTATGAAACAATTAGAAACTTGAAGTTTTGTGCAAGACACCTTTGTGATCTGGCTGCTGGAAACTTTTGTTGTTACAATTTTCAGCTGAAATATTTCAGTGAAGAAAACTTGTGGCCAAGTCGACTAGCATATGCTAAAGTGACTTCTTTAATGGATGCCTGTCAAACTTTCAAATGCCACGCAACTTCAATAAGAATTTCCTTACCATTTGAATCTCATCAGGTCCTAATGTCATTTAATGTTTCAGTATTTAACTGGCCTTAACTAATAGCAACATATGCTTTTAGGAAACAGTTGGGAGACCTGGGTACTTGCCTCTTCTTGGTCACGATTTGCCGTAACTCAGCAATGGGCAGCTCTGAGTCCCCGTGCCTGTTTCCACTTCTGCCATGACTTCATCTGTTTGAGAAGCCCTCTGTGAGTAGGGCTGCACAGGGATGCTGCGTTACTGCCTAAATAGCACTGATACAGCGTGGTTCCAACCCACTGCAGTATGTGCGCTTTAGTCTTAGAGATGCTAATGTCTTCTAGCCGAGAAGGGCTTGCAGTAAATGGAGACAGTGATGTGTAATAAGCTAGCCTTCAGTCCCTTTTCTCCTCCTTAATTAAAAAAGTCTCTTGTGTTCATGCCCGCAGCTTGTACACAGATTTGGTTGAATATGCAGCATTGGCTTTTCTGACTGACCTATTATTAGCACGGTTCAAAAATTGGCTTCTAGGACATCAGCTTTCCTGATCGCTGGGAGGATAACCGATCTCTCAGCATGCCTGTCAGATTGCCTTCTCGGCTGAAGCTCTGCCAGTTCAGATATTTCTCTCCAATGCTTCATATCCTAGCTGTTTCCCCTCCCCACTATGCTTTCAGTTTTTGTTTGGTTTTGTTTGTTGTTTTTTTAAAAAAAAAAAAAAAACCACTAAAACTTTTTTAAGAGAGAATGCACTGGAAATAATTATTTTTAAATAACATATATTCTGTCTTCATATGTGTGATCTTACCGAGTGAGCGTATGCACTCTGTTAGTAGTTAGCGTACACTATGTGATAAATGTGTTTGGAAGTTTTGGTTTTTGGTTCCTTTTTTTTTTTTTTTTTTTTTTAAGGAGTTTGAAAAAAGTTCTTGAAACACAAGTGACTGGCAATAACTGTCATTTTTGTGCTAATACTTGTCTCACTTGATTTAAGGCTTTTTACCATGAAAAATATGGACTTGCCCTTGTTTCCCTCTCCTGCCTTTTGCTTACTCCTACAGTCTTGGTATTTTATAGCAGCTCTGCACACTTGCAGCTGGCATCACATAGAGCAGAAATGATAAAGCCCTTGGCCTGTATGTACAGTGGTAACAGTGTACTCCATTGTACAATACTGCCTGCCTTCTTGATTTGGGGTTAGCGTGTGAGGACAGACAACACTCTCTAGGATTCTTTCCTAGAGAATCGTCTTTCGGTCCCATCTTCTTTGCTTCAATGACAGCTTTCATTATATATCCCACTAGTGGGAAGACACACAAACAACCTCATGCTACAGATCATGAGGGTTTTAGGTTCAGTGTGTGTGTCTGTGTGGCTATTATTTTTGAGCATTTCTAACTCTACAGATGCTGTTTGTATCGCTAGTCTCCTCCAAATATTCTGCTGGATTAGAGGTCTGTAAAATCTTCAGGCAGCCTCTGCCAGTGGCATGTACAGTGTCTTGTCCACAGCCTGGCTTTCAGTTTTCCTGCTGTTTTGTGCTACTGTATCTCTCCTGCAGGCAGTGGTTTTGCAGCTAAAATTCGTAACTAGCTCTGGAAGATGTCAAACCCCCAAAAGAGGGGAGACTCAATCTGCTGTGGCTGTGCCTTCCCCTGGCTGTGTTTCATGCCCATGAGCGCACACGTGCTGTCAGTAGGCAAACCTCCTTTTCACCTTTTCAGTGTTTGGGCTCTTCACTAGGCAGGAAATGACTATTCATCTTTATTACTTCTAATTAATCTTTCCACATAGGCAAGCTTTCCAATGCATTATCACTTCTTGACGTCATTGTCCACCCTTATTAACAAAACCCAATAATAGGTGTATGTTCTCATCTCTAATACCCAATTTATGACATTGTAGCTCTACTGATGTTGAGTTTTTCCTCATGCGCTCACAGTGGGGGGAAGGAGTAGGACTGTGACATACAGGATTTAAGTTTTTGTCTTTATTCATATCCCAGGAAAAGTAATTTCCAGTATCTGAATTTTTAGTGTGGAGATTGTATCCAAGATGCATTCTGCATAGTGTGAGAGGAACAAGATGTACTGTTGTACAAGAGAACTGCTAGTGGTTGAAGAACATATTTAAATCCTGAATCTCCAGGGCACGTGAAACACTTGGCTATCCAATTAGCCCAATAACAATTTTGTGTGTGGGGGGATATATATAACATTGCTATTTCAAGGCTGCAGTTATACGTGAAAAGTGAAATTCTACCCCTGCGCCGCATCCCAAATTGCTCTCGTACTGTCTGGGGGCTGGGGATTACCAGAACCTCCCCCTGATTTCAAGGCTGGTCGCAGTGTGCCTGCAGAGCTTTACCGAGCCTTTTGCTACTGTCGCGGCTGCAACCTATGCAGACACTGTCCAGGTGACAAAGTCTGCCTCAAAACTGGAGAAGTCTGTGGGTTGTTAGCTGATACCGCACAGCTGCACTGCCAGCTATTTCAAGTACTGTTTATTGAAGGCTAACTTGCAGCTGGCATAGGCAAATGCTGTCTTGCTGATGGCAGTATGTTGAATAAACTGTGTAAACTGTAATGTATTTACCTGTACAGTATGTCTCACTTAAGAGGACTATGGATAATTTGGACAGGTGATTTACTACCTGGAGAGATGATTATCTCTGATTGATAAACAGCAGTAAGTGCTATTTAACAAGAGTAATAATAAAAAATATTGATTAGCAGGGTACAGCCGTCTGGTACTAAGTGATGCTTATTGAAGCCCCTGTTAAAACAGTAATGAAATTCTGGAGTAAGTTTTTTTTTGTCTTTTATTCCAGCTGCTCTGGGTTTACTCAGGACAGTTAGACATAAGGCCTTATTTAATAAAAAGTACTATGAAGTGGCACGCTAATGCCTGAAAGTTAGGAATATGGCCAAAAAATATGCAGGGAGTGCCGCTAGAGAAAGGTATGTAATTTATCTTAGGCAATTTCAACTTTGAGACTGGGAAAAATAAAAAAAATATTCTGTACTTAAGTAAACTTTAAGAAAAGTGCAATATCTTATGAAAGGTGGCTTTATTCTGTGAATTCTGTAAAAATAAATAAAATAAAATTGAGGTGTGTTTTTTTTTTTTCCTGCTTTTAATCCAGATTTGCTTGCTAAGTAGCAAAATAAGCCTAGGACTATGTTGTTCATGAAGAACATCCTTCTAAATGAAGGTAAGACCTAGGACTTCCTGAGCTGTGTTTTCTCTTGCCACTGAGGCCCATGTTGCAGAGGCACATCTTAAAGTCATCTGCCAGGCACTTCTGCCAGCCGGTCTTCCATAAGCAGATCTTCACTCTGTCACTACCCCATGATGTAGCTAAAAATTCCCAGACATGCTTGAAGGGAAGCTGGCATCAATGCATGTTGAGCAGCAACAATGCTGTTCCAAAGATGGTCTGAGTCTTACAGTTGTAATCCTCTTCCTTGTAGTCACATACCACTGTAGAGGACTAGACTGGATCGTTAAATATTGTGTATGCTTCCCCTGCCCTAGGAAAATATCTGGTTGCTATGATACTCTTGGGATTTGAAGATAGCTGGAACTTTGCCTTTCAGTTCTTTAGCTTGAGGCTTTTCCCCTGATGTTGACTTGTCCTTAGGTGTGGATCCACAATGACTTTTTACTAGCGTTGCCTCAAAAGCAATACGATCAGTTATAATAATACAATGGTCCGTAATTCTGTGAGGTGGCTAATAAGTAACGGGTACTTTGACAGCAAAGAAAAATGCTTTCACAATTGTGTGTTAAATAATATGTGTCTGTCAGAGCCCTGTTGAAATCGTGTTCAAAGGAACCCAATAGACAAGTATGTTTTATGCAGGTGGAAAGTACATCCTCTCTGCAGTGTGCGTTTTTGAGTTGGTTGTAAACTACTTGTATGCAGAGTAAGTTGGCTTATTCGTGTAATCAGTAAATGTCATAGTCTAAAATTATCTCAGATAAATCTCTTTCTTTGCATTGTACCCTTTTGCAGACATGCTGGAAGACAGAAACCTATAGACATCTTTGCCAGGGCATGTTGCTGGGAAGAGCCTGTCGGAGTTGCTGCAGTGGTACTCTGAGCATAATGGTGTCAGGCATGCTACATGGCGGAGGTGAAAAGCTTCTCTCATTAGACTTGCATACAGAGTATTTTAAAATGTGGAAAATCAGTTTGAAAAGTGGCACTGCTTTTCTGCAGTGTACTGACTGCAGAGGTGTCCTGTCACTGACAACTTGTACCAGTATCTTTTGTATATCATTGTGTTACATATCCAGATTTAGGTCCCTCTTTCACATATGTTGAACTTCCAGTCAATATTTTTACTGAAATCAAGAAGGGTACACAGGAAGGGGGTATAGGTAAGCTAAAGAAAACTGGAGGTCAAGTCAGCCATTCTGACTTGCAGACTGAAGTGTGTCTGATGTATTTGCACTCGTCTCCATAGCGTTCCTACATTTCACTGACAAAAATCATTCCGGCTTTGTAGCCTTTGTATAAGGGGAGAATTATCTACCCTTTTGTAGCTGCAACGGCAGTGGGGGGGGGGGGGGGGGACTT
>NW_009260131.1:3920576-3944789 GCF_000687185.1 Egretta garzetta
GCCTATTCAGAAGTCCTGTTGCAAAGCTGATTGTTGAAACAAGATCTTTTAATTCCTTGAAAATTACTTTTGTCTTGATTGAGAAGTAATATAAAGCATTTCATAACGCAGAATGAAGCCTTGTCCCTCATCCCCTACCCATGCCATTTCATGCAAGACTCACCAGGGTTCAGGCTAAAATTGTGTGTCCTCCTTCTCATTTGCTCGTCCTGCCTCAAATTCTGCTTCATGCAGATAGGATCTGCGTATGCAGCTCTGTCTCGATTTGTATCTGAGTTTCCTGGGCATGTCCTGTTTTCTCATGCAGAAATTTTGCCTGTGCAGAAGCATGGCTTTTGCCATTTCTTTTTGGTTGTATAGATGGGCTGTACAGTGCACACAGGCTGTGCAACTCTGATGCATCCATGTTATGTTAAAGCAGCTCTTCACAGATTGCCTTCAGAGCAGGTTTAAAATGTGAAGGAGGCTTGTATATGGCTGGACTGGCAGTTACAAACATAATTGTATATGACATGTCACTTTTTGTTACCTTCTTCAGAGTGCTCTAATGCATGTATAATATTGTAGCTAAAAATATGAGCCTGGAAATAACAACATAAGGCTCCTACAACTAAAGAATGCAGACATTTAGCCACAGCCATCCATCCAAATCCTTTGGATTTATGCTGGTACTCGGTCATGGCCACTCAGCAACTTCCCTGGATTTATGCCAGGAAGATGGCTAATGGAACAATCTTTCTATGATCTGTTCAGCTAAATGGCTATAATAATGTGGGATATTAGAGTAACAGATGCTGTTGACCATCCTGCAGTAGATTAAAGTTTGTATATACAGGAACTGTGCACTTCCTTTCAGTCACATGTATAATTTGGAGCTTCTCATTTGTTGCTATGGTATTATATTATCAGAACAATGAGAGACAGAAGTGGTAATTTTAATGAATTAAGTCAAAAGTGCCGGTCTGCAACAGTCTCAGCCCAGAGCCTAAGGAGCAGTTCTTTGATATCAGTAGTATCACAAAAGGGTGCTCTATAGATGACTTTCAGATATTGTTGGCATCTGAGGATTTCAAAGGCTTGAAATACAAGTCCAAACTTGCTAAAACAGTCCTGTGCCATAAGACTTAAGATGTGTTTGGCTCACATCACTTTTGCAGTTCTGTGTGGCTTCAGACTACAGCCCCTGAAGCACACATGACCAACACCTGGAGCTGCATTTGCCTCCTGGGATTCTCAGGCTTGAATCGAGCATTTAGCTTTGACCGCACAGTGCGGAGCGTGGTGGTGGCAGCTGGCAGGTCATGCCTCCTGCTTCCAAAGTGGGTTGGGAGGGGAACAGAAAAAGTGAGGGATGGAGATGAAGCATCCAGCCGGTGGCTCTGATGAAGCTTTCTTCTGTAAACCTTTTCCTAGAGTGAGAACAGCATACTTCAGTTTTCCTGTTCTATAAAATAAGAGAGTGACTGACTAATACAAGATCCCTCGGGGTCTAGAGGCTTATACCCCAGTCTCACTCTGCCTGATTCAAAAGAGGAATTTGAAGCATGGAGCTTTAATGTCTCTATCTGTGATTGGTGAAACTGAGCTGTCTCAGCTGTGTATTAATTTTGCACATTTGAATTTAATCTACATGATGATGACACCAACATGAGGCTAATCTCTGAATCATGAGGGCATTACAAGTTGACAGTAAATTCCCCAGAGACTAAAAAGATGCCAATTATATGGGTACAACTGAAAGAGTAAGATCTAGAGGAATTAAAAGCACTTCACACATAATCTTAACGGACTGTTTCAAAAATTGTAAATCTACTCCATTAGTGTAATATCCTAGCATCATTAGATACGTTGTTTAATTTGCTTGGCTTTATGTTTGGAATATATATTGTTGGGTAATCTGAGTGTTTGTATATTGATATCATAAATTATGCTGTTAGTGATTTACAGAATTAGCCTGAGAACATC
This sequence comes from Egretta garzetta, assembly GCF_000687185.1. NCBI lineage: Eukaryota > Metazoa > Chordata > Aves > Pelecaniformes > Ardeidae > Egretta > Egretta garzetta. The sequence continues at coordinate 3,922,542 of NW_009260131.1, forward strand.
GGAACAAGCATGTTATGAGCTGTAGAGTCATACGCCAAACAAAATAGCATCATTTCAAATGGAGGACTGGAACGGAAAAGGCTACTTTTGTCCCTGTTACAGGTCTAGGAAATTTAAGGCACAAACTTTGTATCATACAAGAAAATAATTGCCTTGTGGCTTGCTGAATAAAAGCGCCTTTCTCTCACATCTGAGTTTTCCTTTCGCTGGCTAGGCAATGAGCTCTTCGTAAACACTGTGCACATGCATGGAGTTTGCTTGACTGTACCAGTAATGTGTTTCTACTTAAGAGGGATTTGTGCAAGGAGAGGGCACCAGTCCTTGAAGCTCAGTAACATCTAGGAAATGACAAAACTCAATTTAACCTGGGTGTTTCAGCAGAATGGAGATCGGACGGAATAGAATTACCTGTGAGCACCAAAAGGACTCCACTTAGGGGTCAAAGGGGGTTATTACCAGTCAGTCAATACTATTCACTTCAGCATTTTTTTCTTTTTTTCCGCCTTCTGCTGTCTTGCAAGAATTGCAACAGTGATAATTTTGTGTGTGAGTATAGCTCTCATGGGCAGTGACAGATGATCGCTTGCTATCATCTGTCATTGCCCCCTGCCATCAGATGCATTAGGCTGGAAAGAGCTCGCAGAGGGAATCTTGCCAGTCGGCCTAGGAATGCATCCTGCTAACACTGAGAACTGATTGCCTCCTAAGGATGCAACTTGCTGCATCTGTGGCTTTGATATTTATTATGGAAGAAAAACTGCCTGATGCATCAGCTCGGGATGGTATTGGAAGGGCCAGGCTGCACATGGCCAAGAAATGGATATGGGCTTTCTGAGCAGGACTGGTAGTTGCCCTGATGGTTGTGGTAGGGAGATTTTAGTTACTTTTCCTTTAATGAAGGAGGCCCAGGGTTTACTGTGATATGTACCCCAACAAGCTGTATGGGCACCAGAGGAGATGGGAATACTTGTTATAGCTCAGGCTCCCACCTGCCCCTTTATTTAGGGGTGTAGGGGAGCTCTTCCACTCTCCAGAAGGGTCTTGTCTCAAGACTATTAGCAAAGCAGATATACTTGCTTATTTTGATAGTTTTTTTTTTTTTAATTATTTGTTCATACTTGATTCTGCAGGTGTATATAAAATTAAATAGGATAACTTGCAGAATCAGACTCATTACTTACAGTGTACGGAAGCTGCCTTGCACTGAATGGGATGCTTTTGAAAATCTTGAATGTCATGTTTGACTTTAGTTATGGTCATGGGGAGTAGGAATAGACATTAGTATCTGCTTACTGTCATGTAAAGCAGAATGCACAATTCTGGTTTAAATCCAAGCTTGGTTGGATTTTGTTAAAGGCAAATATTATGATGTTATTTCTATCTACATCTGTATTTTTTACCGCACTTACTAGTTGAGGTGAAGATGCAGTACTCTAACCTGCATTTGCCTGAAGACACAGGCCATATTCTAAGGTGGATTAATAAAGTTATGTTCTGTTTACTTTGGAGATAAATCTTATTCCCTGTTTCTAGATGTGGCTGGTTTTTTTTTTTTCCCAGAGATTGCCTAAAAGGATATGCTGGAGTTTTAAATGTGCCACAAACATAGGTCTGTATACATGTGCTTTTCTTCCTCCCCCCACAGCTCACAAGAAGTTAATATGCGTCTCCTAGAAGATGCTTGAGAATGTCTTTGGCTAATATTGTTATGATACGAATGGCAATGTTTGCTCCAGAGAGTCAATCCCAGTGAGACAGCTACTAATTAATAAACCATTGCATAAATCAACAAGATAAGAAAAAAATACAATATATTGCAAGATCCTGTATGATCTGGAAATCTTTTTTTAACTATGCATTCTGTCAAACTGATGTATGCTGATCACAAAGTGAATGACGTGTGTTACTTGATATGCCTGCAGAATGTAGAAAAGCCTTTTCCTATTACATGAAGTGTTGTTCTGGCCTGTCCTCTTCGTGAAAGTCTTCTGCATCCTCTAGTCTTTATCTTACTTACAGAGCAAATGACTTAGTAATGGTGTGCGAACGATGCTTCAGTAAGTCAGAAACCTGTTGAAGTTGTGGAGTGACACGTGGTGTGAAGTTGGACTGCTGGTCTTAGTCAAAGTGCTGGTGTGCAGGCGTGAGAAGGGGAGTTGGGGATGGAGGAGAACTGGTTGTTACCTAGCAATCTCAGAGCTAGAAGCAGACTTCTGGTTTGCATCACTTCAAAATGTTGTGCTGATGATAAACACCTTTAGGAATTGAAACCTTAGATTAGGAGGCAAATAACTAATGAGTATTGCATTAAAGTGCAAAAAACCCCAAACCCCAAACCAAACCCACCAAAACCTCCCTTTGCAAACCATGGGGAAATAGGTTAGAGCATTTTGTTTGAACTTCAGAATCTTTTTCAATTAGACCATTTTCTAAGTAGTCAAGGGAAACTGTGGTTTTTAAACTTCAGAGTAAGATGAAGGTGTATGGTTTTACAGTTGCCCAACTGGGCATTGGAAAGGTCCTTCACTGAAGTAGGAAAACATGTTTGTTGGTTTTGGGGTTTGTTTTTTTCTTTTTTTTTTAAAGCAAGAAGTATAGATTTCTTTGCCTCTGAAAACCCAAAGTCTTGCAGTATTTTTTAAGTGAGTGCATGTTATGCATGCTGTCAAGATAGAAAGCCATTATAAGTCTTAGTCTTTGAAGCTAAATTTGTTTCTAGAGATGAGCTTTCTTTGTGTTGTCTTAGATTTGTGCCCAGAGATTTCTTCCTTGCAAGGTCCTGTCTTAATAGAAGATAATTTAAGTGATAATTCATGAGTATCCCCATCACCAACACACACTGGGACAGAAGTTCATGTCCTCAGGCCTTTGAATGTCGTCCAGCCTGCTGTGTAAAATGAGAAGGGTCACGCTCAGGGGCTTTTGCCAAGTTTGCAGTGGTTTGTTTGGTGTCCTGGTATACTAGGAATGTTCTTGTTTTATGGTGGCTGGTTTTTGTCATGTGTACATGGGCTGTCCAGCTTCTAAGCCCTTGTTCATGTATGGCCTACTGTGAGGTATTGCTGATGAACTGCAAACCCTTCAGTTGTAGTTCATCTGTGCAAATTCGTTCCCATGGCTTAGGGGAAGCCACCGAATGCTCCCATCTAGCAGGCTGTGCTCGAAGATGTGGGTGATGCTGAGGCCCAAACAACTCCCTACAGACTCACCTGGGGCATTAGCCCTGGCAGAGGGAGAATAGCCTGGGTGATGTTGGCTCCAAAGAAGGTTGCGTGTGGGAGCAAGGATGAAACATGCTGATAGGACCATGTGTGTTGCAAAATTACCGTGACAGTACCCTGAATAAACCAAGGACCTCAGATTGAAAGTTGAGGCAGCCTTGGTTCTGTGACTGTGTCTAGATGTGCAAATATCACATCCACAAAGGGTGTCTAACGCAGGTGTGACACCCTGAAATACATTTGTTTTGTTTTAGATAAAAGTTACAGGCAAGTTACCTCAGGATTTTCTATAGCATCAGGCAGGTGCTATGAAGCATCGTGGCTGTGCCGTGCCACATGCTGCAGGCACATGCGGACTTGCTGGGCCTGCAGTGTGAGCCACCGGTACAGGGGCTAGCTCTGATCCAAAAGCCAGCACTGGGACATGGTCCTGAGCTGCAGTTAGTAAGCTCTCCTGAGCATCCTTCTTCCTGATGATAGGAAAAAGTAATTCATTTAGCGTACAGCTGTGCTATTAAAGCAGGATTCACTGCACCCCATGAGTTTGTGGAGGGAAGAGAGGGAAGAGGGGTTTGCCTTTTTGCTTTTTCTCCCCCCTTTTTTCTTTTTTTTTTTCTTTTTTCTTTTTTTTTTTTTAAATCCTGCTTCTCTTGGCATTCTCTCTGAAGCCTGCTTACCCTGTGTGTGAGCAAGGCTGCTTCTTGTTGACTGATATTGTAGCTGTTGGCTTAACTCCTGCCTCTTCCAGCTGGCTGCCATGAGACAGGTTCTTCTCTGGGGTCTGTCCTTCTGGCAGCAGCATTACATTCCTTGACAATTTAAAAGTCAATTGAAACAGTGCAGATACTGATGCAGATTTCCTCATCACCTGTAGCTCTCTAATCCTGGCGTGACAGACTGAGTGCTGGCGTGAATAATTTGAACCTTCCTTACAAAACTCTCAGAACAGTGAACTAAACTTCTTTCCTTCCTCATTATCCTACAGCAGATGTAGGAGAGGGAAGGTCTGGCATCGCAATATGGTATGTATTAAATATTGGTAGATTATTTCAACCCTGACTATATTTTTGTTAGGCTTTTTTGAGTTTTCTGTAGTTAAATGAAAATTGGCTTAATCTGTCATTTGTCTTTGGTAGAAAGATGAGGTGGGCCACGAGGCAGCCTCTACATAATCCTGAAATTCTCAGCCAGAAGCTAAATGTATTTGTTTCCTGGTGGCATCTTCTGGGAGACAGTGTTTATCTTCCTACCAAAGAATAATTTTTGCAGAGTGAAGGCTTTGTCTTAATGTCTCCTGGCTGTGAAGAGAGCGTTACAGGCTCCTGGGACTCTGAGATCAGATTTTCCTTTCTGAGATCTTGGCAGGAAGTAACTCCTCAGTGTCACTGAAGGTACCACTGTCCCACTGCTGTAGGACCAGGTGGTGTTAAATAGTCTAGTGTGAGCACAGTTGCTCCAAGCCCTTGAAGGGTGGGCATAAATGCACTTTTAGAAAGTGGAAATAAAGTGTGTGCTTGGGCAATGCTGGTCTGAAACCACCTGAAGCATTGATATCTGTGTAAGGGTGTGTCTTGTTTGGTGGGGTATGTTTTCTGGCTGTATCACACCTATGTGGGTAATCATTAGCTCTGTGTCTGAATCTTCTCCCGAGGGCATTCAGCTTCCCGTTTCTGCAGGTGAATAGCAATGAGGCATAATTTAGCAGAGGAAAGGATTTCTGCCAGCTGTATATAATCCACACCTGTTACTATGAGTGTAATCATTAACTTGGCCTTTTAAAGTAACTGGAAATAATTATCAATGCAGAGGATATTAGGTGCTAACAAAACTTTCAGGCATGTCGACTTCTTTTAGCGCGGTTTAATGGCTGATTGTATGTAACCCTTGAGAGTTGTTGAAAAGTTTTGTACTTAATGACGCTGAACTTCTCTAGAGGTGTAAAAGCAAAACAAGAAAACTGGTAACCCAGAGAATGACTTAATTTGGTACTTTCTTTGTTGTTATTGCTATTCCTCTGCACTTCAGATGCTTTCATCGTGTAATTCTTTGCACTCTCTTGGAAAGTAGAGCTGGGGAAACTACAAAACACACGAACTGCCGTTGCATAAGCATTGTTTGCAGCAAGCAGAGTTAAAGGGTTGCACAGGTGGTACTGCATCAACATATACATGGAGTTGAATTTGATAGTATAGATGTGCTGAAATTATGCCTTTTGAGTCCTCAAGGTAGCATAGATACTAATGTTTTGTCCAATGAAGTAATGCTATAGTTCAAAAAAAACAAACAAACAACTCAAAATTTTTAAAATAGAAGTGGAGCTATAGTGGCAAATGCATTAATTGTAGCTTTTCTGGTATTGTCATTGCCTTTGGAGAAATAAGAAGAGACATTGGAGATAAGAAGTTTTTTTTTTTTGGTTGGCACATAGAATTATTTAAAATTTTTTAAAAATGGGGAGAACAGTCTTAGGTTCAAACCTCGCTCATGGTTCATCCTCTGTTAGTGTGAAGGGAAAATGACTTCATTGTGTGATTATAGAAGCAGTCTCATTTGCTATGTGAGCTCGTGTGACTTCCAAAGCTCAGGATGTAGCCTGCTGCATCAACTGAAGAAAAACATCCGAGTAAATTAATTAGTATACTTGCTTATTTTTAGATTGAAGGACCTGTTAGTTTGCATGGGTAGGGAGATCAAAACTGAAGCTGGGCCCTGGTAAAAGGGAAAGCTGTGAATTGAACTGTGGAGGGTTGGGAGAGAAGTCGCGTCAACGAGGTACATCTTGCTGGATTGCTGCCTTTTCATGTCAATTTGGGCAGAATCATTCTGATAACCAAATTCTAATTCTATATCCTGATATGTAGGTCGTAGATCTCACTGTGAGATTGGTGGTTTGTCTTAGCTTTTCTGTATTTAGTGGCAGTAATTTCACGTTGAAAGATTCTTAGCATTTGGGCCACTGCTGCATCTGTGTGTTCAGTGAAGAAACGTAGAAATATTAGGTAAAAAAGTTGATTTTTCTCCTTTTTGATTGACTGGAGTAATTAATGAAAATAAATTTATATCATTAAAGCTGACAAATATAATCTGATGTCTTGTCAAGTTCATTGGCATTACTTTGCAAGAGACTGATTGAAAGCTCTGGGGAAAAAACCCTGTAATTGTATTCATATGAAACATACAGCATTTGTCTTTAACTCCTCAAACAGTGGTTATTGCAAATGTCCCTAGATGCTTTCTACTGGCTTTAATAATGTAAGTTTTTTTTTGTATTTTTAAGGCAAAATGTCCATTTAAAAGAATTTCTTAACTTGGACATGCAAAAGTGAGAAAACTCATGTCTACAGCTGAATGAATGAAAATTTAATTCTTCAGGGTATTTACAGAATACAGGTATTGTGGCAGATATTCCTGCATCCTTTTGAAATATTGAAGCTCTTATAGATGGATCTGTAAGAGCTAGAGCAACAGGATTCAAATCCTTTGCTTTTTGAGTTGAGTATTAGCTTGATATTAGCGGGTGCTTCAGTAGGTAGAAAATACTTCTAAGACTTCACCTTTAAGTTCAGTGTGAAACATTCCACTACTTTGTGTTGGCTGCTACCTGAGATTTGGGAGATGCTGGGCTGTACTGCTTGCTTAGTTTCTGAAAATACACAGTTCAGGTGAAGCAAAGAAAAGTTGTTTAATTGTACAACATTGAAGAGTTTAATATAGACGCTTTAGAATAATTTTAATGGAAATCATAGAGGAATGTCATTTTATAAGGTCCACTTTGATATTTGTGTTCATTCTCAGTGCTAATGCTCTGATACGGTGTCACGTACTGTAAAATTCCAGGATTTTTAATGCAGTCTTGAAAATTCTTAGCTAACCTTTACTCAAGAGAAATAAGATTGAACCTGTCCCTAATAGGCATTCTGTCCTTCAGATGAAATATTAAACCAAGGTCCCTTTTGCTGTGAAGAAATAGTTCCTTCAGAAAGGGCAGGTTATAACCTTGGTGGATAGGCCAAGAGTCCCCCTCTGTCAGGTTGTGATGTTCAAGGCTGCACAACAAATAATATAGTGCTGTTCTCCTGCTCCCTTCCAGTCCTAGCCATAAACTAATTGCGTATTTGGGAGAATGGGATCCTGACCTGTGACTGGGCATCCTGTGCCACTGCAGTGCAAATAATCCCTTTTTTTTTTTTTTTTTTTTTTTTAAAGCAGTCTCTAGTGTATGTTTAATACTTAAAACCTCAAGCCAAATGTAAAAAGCTTCTATAATAGTTGCCAGCTAAATGCTTTTTCTTTGGCTGTTATGCTGCTTCTCACTAGACATTTAGAAACCAGTGGAAGTTTAGGATGAGATTTTTTTTTTTTTAAAATGCCTACCTGAAAGAAATTCAGGAAGTAATTAGTTGGAAGGTGTAGTAGTGTATGGTGTTGGGGAGAAACCTTGGATCTCATCCAGCATTTCCATATAATCATTACCCAAAAGATATCCTTCCAAGAATGAAAACACTTTTCCAGTTCATGCAGCATTTTTGCTTTTTCCCTAATGTCAGCTCTTCCATTAGATTAAATATATATTTCTGATTATAAAGCATGTTATCGTATTTTGCATAGAGAAGAATAGTAAACAAATTACTATTACCTTCTGTTATGTATCATCTCTAGAAATTTCAGCCATTTGAGCTTGTTTTACTATGTGTATTTGCTTGTGTTGAATGTGTTCCAGCTCTTCATTTCCCAGGGCATACAAAATTGGTGAAATTCCATGGGAAAGGATTGTTTTCGGTACGTAAACATACTGTCAAGTGTTTTTCGAGCTCAGGAAGAGCAGGTGCTTAAAAGTTGTGGGAGTCAAACACATACGTGTAGCGTGCACATGCACCTTCCTCTAGGCAGCGTATTGTGTTGGGACATCAGAAGACTCATTTTTTTCAGATACTAAGTCTTCCCCAACAGTTTTATCAATGTTGGTGAAGTCAGAAGAAAACAACTCTGCTGTTATTTCCTGGATGATATGTATGTACCTCCTAGAAAAGTTATGCAATAAATAAAGCAAGAATTGGCCTGGCCAAGGTTGATGGAAAGTTCCAAAGGAAATGTCTGTGTACGGTTGTTTTTTTTTGTTGCACTTGCTAAAAAGAGAAGTAGACAAGTAAACATACAAGACAAGCTTAAGTCAGGCTAAACAGAGAGATTTATTTTCCAATTAATCAGATTTTTATTATGAAATGTGTGATTTGCAAGTACTTCTTGCGTGATAAACAATAGCTGCCAGAGAAAACAGAAAGTTTAAGAGTATTCGCTACCATCCCAAACATTCAATTTTCCAACTTGCGTATTGTTCTTAAGCCAGTAACCAGACCTTAACACGGCATGCTAATTTAAAGAATATGTTTTGTCTTTTCTGTGTTGAGTGGTTCCTCAGTTTGGCCAAGCCAGCCAAAGTTTTTCCTGTGTGCCTTCTGCATGTGGCTGTCCAGGCAACCTCTGTCTCCAGCCAGCCCCATCAACAGATTTCCATCAACATTATCAGTCCCAAAAACTGAGGAATAAGAGAGGGAAGGATCCGTATGCCCCAAAGGCTGGATCTGTGACCAACAAGCACAAAAACTTAGTTCGTTGGGTCTTTGTGTGGGGGAAAGGCTGCCAGATCCCTGCAAGAACAGCGAAGGTGATTTTGTAGGGATTCTGTTTGCGCGTGGTGGTGGTGGGCACAATGGCTGTTTGCTTGTTTGCTTTTAATAGCGGCAAAAGGGATTTGCTAGTTTTAAAAAAAAAAATTGCTTTTGCTGAGAACCCTGTAAGAAATTACCATAAAAGTCAGTGTGCTGTTAAGTTCTCCTTCTTCCCACCATCCTGCTGCCACTTTCTTATTTATAGAGCCTTTCCCAAGAACCTTCTTATAGTCCCACCCTTATATGTCTTGTATGTGTAGAAGTGCTGGAGAAGCAGTGCATGCTGTCCAAAGCACAGTGCTTTTTGCTTCTTCTAGTCCTTACCATCCTGAGTGAGAAAAGGAGTCATCTTTTATGGCACTTTTGATAAGCTTTGGGAAAGTTTTGTTCTCACTGATGTCCTTTAATTTATTTTTTTTCCAAATGAGTGAACTTTGAGATAATTGAACCTTGAGAATTAAGTGATTATCTTCCAGATAGTGAGTCTGAAATATATGTGTCTGTGTTTAGAGAACAATGCCTCAGATGCTTAACATTTTAAAATGCTACTGTAAATAAACAGTCCTTGGAAGTGTTTTCTGGATATGTCCCTACCAAATTAAGGTAAAAAATCAGGTAACAGGATGTCTGATTCGAGTGGCAGGGAGAATGAAAACTTCTGCCTTTCTATGGCTTTTTTGGAGACCTGGAAGACTGGCATCAGTTCTTAGGCAGTAAAAGGATTTGGCTCCATGCACCAAAATATCCACAAGTGGCAAACTTACTGCATGCTGAGAAGGGGGAAGGAAAAAAGGATATGGTCCCTATCTCGGAGATGCTCATCTCTGCAGTACATGGGATAAGCACTTGACCAGGAACTCTTGGGGTACTACAAACAGGGAATTCCTCCTGGGATATTTTCAGAAGGTTCAATAGGCTGCATAGGGATTTTCTGGGGGAAAAATGGTGGGTTTTTTTAACAGGTAGAATGGCATTAAAAAAAAACAATGTAAAGAAAGGCAAAATGCATATAAATAAAGAGGAGCAGAGCCTGGGATGATCACTGGAAAAGGCAACCACTGCTGGTGTAATTTTATCAAGTGATGAGGGTGGGAAATGTAGTGACAAGTCCTGACATTTGCAAGAACTTCCATCTTTTTGACCAGTAGAAAATGGTGTCTGTCTCTTGAGTGGTTTAGGTGGATGTCGGATATTTGTAAATAATTTCAGCAGGTATTCTTAAAACAGCTGCAGCAATTGATTGCACAGGTTTAACTTGGAGATTTCCAGGTAACTTTCCAAGTCAAAGTGGTAGAAATAGTTGTTTACTTTAACATAAAATCGTTGGTATTCTGTTGACAGCCTAGTCATGAATATTTTCAGTCATCTGATAGTTCAAGCTAGAAATAGCAAGGCTTGCAAAGCTCCCTTATTCTTTTGAGCAGTATGCTGTATCGTTTGTATCTGTAATCCTCAACAGTGCCAGAATCAAGTTTATAATATGCATCCTCAAGTACTTTGAACAGTGTTTGAGTTCTTATTTACTGGAAGATAAGTGCTCCTTGAGTGTCTGCAAACTTGGAATGGATGTGGAGTACCAGATTTAATGCGGCCTTGGACTGACAGTAATAATATTGCTGAACTATTGGGCATCAGCGTAGCTCAAATGCTTGCTTGCTTCTTTTCTGCATGCTCTCCCTACAGCACAGTAAATGTCAGTAATTATCCCCACGTTATTTTAAATGCCATTGCTAAGGCCAAGTTTTTTAAAATGCCAGTTTGACTTAAAGATGTTGTAGTTACATTTAGGCTAGAAGGAGTTTTAAGGAAATAAATGACCTGTGGCTCCATGAAAGTTTAAATAAGCAGTTTCCTGTGCCAGAAAGCAGAATCTCGTTTATCCTTATGTGTGCTTTCAAAGAAATATTAATACTTGTAATACAATTTTTGTACCTTTATTAAGGTGCCTGTTTTATATAAGAGAAAATAAATTATTTAGAACGGTGCAGTCAAATCCTCAAGGTTTTGCAGAAGTTACTTTTGAGATTATCGTTCTAACTTTTTAAATAAAACTTTTGGTTTTGAGGAAAAAACAAGCTAATAGAAATCCCGAGCAGACTTATGTGGGAAGCAAGCCCCTGCCTATGCTCCATCATCTCTCTGGTTTCATATGGTGTATCAACAGTGTGTTGCTTGAGTATTTCCAGGTTCTGGAAATGTCTGGATATTAAGGGGGCCTAGTTTTACACAGAAAAACGCACATCATCTCTGTGTGTTACTTTTCACCAACCTTCGCTGGGATGGCCGAAGTGGGCATGACCTCTTCCTGCTGTGTTGGCTGATCTCATGTGATGCATATGTTCCTATTTAGGAGAAAGTGCTTTTTGGGAGGAAAGACAGGTAAGATATTAGTTTTCTTTGGGAAACTGCGAGGACCAGGAGCACGTGCCAAGTGAGATGTTGGTTAGGTCAGAAAAGAAACCCCTGTTTCTGAGGAGCTGTGGGGATGGAAGGGTGTGTTTCTTTCGCCATAAGAAGAGTGAGTTCTGCAAGCTGTTGTCAGTTGGAGCATTGTCATTAAAATGCACATGGAAAATGACATTGGAATTTATGCCTTGTAATAACAAGCTGGGGTACTTCCACTTCACTCTCAATTAGTGGTTACATGCTTCTGGCAGAATAAAATAACTTTTCTGTCATTAATGTTCTGGACTAAAAATGTTATTACTTCAACAGCAAGCACTTTCAGATTTTTTTTTATTTTTTTTTTTTTAGAAGAATTTGGAAGAGAGGAGTGTTTTGGTGATTGCCTGCTGGCAGTGTAGGAGATGACTACTGCATCTTACTGTCGAGTTTCTGTCTCCTGACTCTGTCACAGATACTCTCTAGGCCAGTCTACGTTTGCGTTTCAGTTCATGTTTTAAGTGTCTAGCAACTATTCTTTCACTTAGGATGCAGACCAACATTGACCTTTTAAGTGTAGCTATTTTATCTTTAGAAAGAGAATTTTCTCTTTTGTTTTTTTCCTTCTGTCTGTTCCCCAGCCTGCCTGACACTTCTAAGCCATAATTTAGTTCTTTCCTGTTTTAGCAAAAGCAGCTCAAAAGAACATGGCTCATTGTTTTCTGGATGCAGCATGAAATCCTTTGCCTTCACATGCAACTATGATGTTAGTAACATGAAGTCTTCAAATATACTGAATTAGTGAATCCACTTCCATGACACCATGATAGCATAATTCTAGATGAATCTGCCCAAAGGAAGGACTTGACAGATTTGCAAATTCAGTGTCAGTCATTGTGTTCAGGGGGATGAAGTAAAAGTGTTTTCGTAATTTGTGAAGTTTTGTGTGTGTGTGTATGGGGTGGTTGTTGTGTATGGGTTTTCTTGGGTTTGTTTTGCTAAGATGTTCAGAGCAGCCATATCACTCACAATGGGTCCTGGGTATCATCAGTTCATCACCCTAGGAATGTCTTAAATGCCATTTTGGATAAAGATCGATGACAGAGATCTAGTCCAGTGGCGTAACAAGAACTAGATTAGAGCCTGACCTAATCTAGTTTTAAGCACAGGAGTTACTCCATTTGAAGGTAATACTACAGTATTTGTGTTCAGTGCTTCCTGGGATTGGTGAAAAGTGACAAGCTCCTGGTATTTACTCTCATAAGCTATCTGTTCCTGTGATTTACTCTGTAACCTTCCTGATGCTTCTGCAGGGAGCTGCTGTAGCTGTACAGATACCAGTATGGAAATCAGCTTCAGAAGAGCAAAGTTGCACTGAACATGACAGAGCTGTTCAGAAAAGGGAAGCCCACCGAGTTTCTTCACTGCACCTAAACTCCATGTTTCTAGTAAATGGGTATTCAGTCCAGTTGCTTCAGTGCCATGGTGTGTCCTTACCAAATTATGTTAATTGTCTGGTAGCTTCCAAAATACTAGTTTCAGAGGGAAGGAGACTACTAAGTTGCGCAAATACAGGACTCCTTCTGCAAATATCCTTCTTAATAGTGTGTGTTGATATTCATTCTATGTTTGCATCATTCTGAGAAGTGACAGTCTTCTGAGCCACGCTCAGCTCTGTCCTTGAACTAAAATAAAAAGTTATTTCCAGAATGTCTACTGTACTTGCAAGGTCTGACATTGCTGGAAAGAGAAGTTTGTATCCACAGACCTTAAATTAATATTTGGCTTTCACATCAGTTATGTGACATACGTGATGTGAATGGTTTTGTGCACTGAAATTTGTTCATCCCGTTCCGCTCCTTGATGCGAACAACTTAAAAGAACATTTCAGGATGTTATCTAAATCACTTATCCCTGTTGTCCGTCCACAGCAGATGTGCATTCTCTTGCTAAAATAGTGCGCAAAAAGGTCTTAAGGGGAACTTTTAAAAAGGCTGGAAGAATGATTTATGCTGGTAGCCTAGACTACAGCTGTATTATCTACCTTTCTATCTGTTTGCCATTGGCTAAATTGACAGGCAACAGTCAAGTCAGCCGACTCGTCCACCTAATGAATATTGTACAATTAACAAAAACTGAGCTGTTCAGTCAAAACTTTCAATTTCATGTAATGTCAGCATCAAATTTGCAGTTGTCTATAAGGTTGAGTGTGCCATGGATTTCAGAAAGTACTGGCAGTAAGTGATCATCAGAGATGAATTTCAAGAATATTTTTGAAACGGGATTGAATAAGCTACTGCCAAAGGCATTTCTGTTAGCTCGTGGCACTTCTGATCTCTGCTTAATTAAAAATATTGAACTGTTCTGGTGTATTTACAAACAGACTCTCAGCACACAAGTCTTTTTCTCTGATATCCATGTTCCAGTTAGTGCTGTTGTCTCTGTAACATAGGGAAAATTAGCGTGATAATGGAACTAGGTTTCAGAATCTTCCCACTTTCTACTGTCTGATGGATGTTACTCATTTAGGTACATAATAGCAGTTGCATTCCACACAGCTCAAGAGAGAAGTAGTGTATTAACCATTAACCTAGAATTGCGGTTGAGACATTAATTGCCAACTATGAGGACAGTATTAGATACATCTTTTAAGTGCATTAAATACATGCAATATTGCCCTGATTTGGCAGGGAAGACTCTTCCTTTCTATTTCACCCAGCTACTATAGCTGTGAGGACAGTGTAAAATCACATTTTTGAAACATGCTTTATGTTCTTTAAATTCTGTAGCTTGCACATGCAAGGCTTTATTGTATACTTGCTGTGGAAAACATCCGTCACACTAAAATGAATTTGTCAATGACATGGTTATTAAAATGTCCTGTTTGATTAAAGACATTCTGTTTTCAGATCAACGTTAGGGACCTTGTAAGAGTAAGTCTTAGGGTGTGGGGTTGCTTCAAGAGCAAGAAATAGAAGACCAGCGTTGGTCTGTGAGAAGCTGGCTTGAATAATTGTTTATTTTTGTGAAAACTGCTTTTTATGTCCAATAGACACAATTAAAGCTGCATTTATTGGAATGAACAGCCTTACTGCCATACAGGTAGAAGACAGATTATAAACACGTATGTGATATTGTAGTGGAGCCCCCGAGAATGAATGGTCTAATCAGGATTAAATCAAATTGTCTGGGTGCTGCAATGAGAAGACTCAGGTTTGCTTTTATCCCTCCAGCTAGCTGGGAAAACTCTCCACTGCATTTTGCCATGAGAGATTGTGCTATCGTTTGGAGATCATAATAGTAGCAATAAAGAGAATGCAAGCTATCTCCGATTTATTTTGGCCCACTTAGTCCAGCATTTGATGTATCTGATACATTGTTTATACTGTGAAGTTAAATATTTCATCTGTTACATTTAAATGAAAATAAACAGAACCTAAAAGGAGGAAAAAGGCGTGATAAGTAAATACTTGGGGAAATATATTCCTCTGTACTTACAGCACTTTAATAGGGAAGAAAAAAATACAATAATGCCTGTAATGCATTCTTGTGATGTTTCTTTTATCTTCTGTTAGCTACTTTGAAGAGCAAGTTAACACTAGAATTCTAGAACGCACGCTGCCTCATGGGTTAACAAAATACAGGATTTTCCGTGCTCTCAAATGGATGTGGAAGTTCTGGAGCACATGAACATTGGCCTTTAGAAATGCAGCTGCCAGTCAGGTCTCTTCTCTGCTGTGGTTCCTGTGAGCACCATTAGGAGGCTTGGCAGCTTGGGTGTGATGGATTTGGCTTTGCTTTGGCTGATGAGCGAAGGGAGGAGGGTTGGTAATACCTTCTCAGTCCCGTGGCTTCAACCAGTTTATGCTTTTTGCTTGTGGCTCTCCACATCCTTCACATGATTCCAGACTGGTGAAGCTCTGGGACCTCCTTCTGTCCCCAGCCAAGGCCATTGATCACAGATGGCCAGTCCTGCTGGGTTGTGCAGCTTCTGCCATAAGAGCATTTTTAATTGCTTGCTGTTAACTCTGGAGGAACTACCATTTAATGGATATCATTATATGAATATAAAGAGAACTCCTGGAGAATCTAGATGCTTGTACTCTTCACAGCAGTTGCTGGTTTTTTAAATTTTAAATTCTGAGCCTTGAGAGTTGTAACTTTCAAACAAGTTCCTTCATGAAATATGGTTGATGCATTAAGCAACACCAAATTATCATGTTTATTTATGGTGTTGTAAAAGGAAAACCTTTCCCTATATATTGCAGAGAAGGATATTATACTTACCTTTCATTTGTAATTTTGATTTTTTTTTTAGCATGCGGAAGCCAACATTTAATGCTTTTCTTTTATGTCTTATTTCAGAAAATGTCTCAAAGTTGGTGGCTGCACTTTCTAATGGCTAGCTCACCTTTTAAAACTATACATGATGTCACTGCTTTTTTTTTCATCTTTGCTGTCTTTTACTTTCCATCTCTTTCACCAAACAGTGAGGCTACTCCAGGGTTCCCAACGTCCCATTTGGTGTGTGTCACATCAGCCAAAAAAAGCATATTTGTTACCTGTAAACACACTAAACCCCAGTATCTGACATGGTGTGTTTTATTCAGAGAAAGACCAGCATGATGTTTCATTTGTAACTGTGGTACATGGCTAGGGCTCACTTGCTGTCAAAGATTACCCTGCAAAGCAGGTGTGAGCACGAGCCAGGTGGGGTAGCCAAGTATCTCGGGCCTTGTGGTGGTGTCTCTCCCGAAAGCTGCATGGAAGAGAGTGAAAGTTAACAAGTGTAACTTTTAACTTGTAGCTCAGTCAATTACAGTGTAGGGCTGGAACAGGTATGAATGCCATAAAAAGTAGAAGGTGTGCAGAGTTATAAGCTCAGGGCAAAATTTCTCCAGCCTGCTTATTTTTCTAAAAAAATTCCCTGAAGTTTAAATTGATTACACTTGGCAGAAGAGGGACTGGGATCCACCTTCAAAAGTATTCTCCATGCAAACGAGGATGACATTTTGATGAATGTCTTCACAGCTACAGAAATAGACCATTTCTACCCTGCCCAGACCTGTGGCTATTGAGGTTGATTAAAACATAGGACAGTTGTCTTTCATATGCTCTAATAAAAACTTAAATTTAACCTGTGGCAAGTAAATATTTTTTTCTGATTACATGAAACCCACCTGAGTAGATCTTCTGCTTAATTCAGTGCTTTTGATGGGATAGCCAGAAACGGACAAAACCCATGGGATAGTGTTGCTGCTGCTGTTGCTGAGACAGCAGAAAATATTTCTGAAACTTGGTAGCTTCAGACATTCAGCTGCCAAGTATATTTTACGCATGGCTCTGGGTATTAGCTTCACTGTGGAGGAAGATAAAGGAAAGGTGTGAAAGGATCAAATTAGTTTCTAGTTTGTTGTCCCCTTCTACCATGGGCAATGTTAAATAACTTCTACTCAGTCTGTGTCACAGTGGTGTTTGCTATCTGTAAGTAACAAGAAAAGACAGATTTGTTTCTAGAGGAACAGTGTCTGTTTTGTTGCATCCGGGGGTTTATAGTGAGAACTGTTAAGAGACCTGTCAAGGTTTGAAAGTGAGAGGATAATAAATTATAAAATTATATAAATTATAAAAAGAAACCCCATCCCCCGCCCTAGTTAACTTATTAGCGAAAACTTACGCATTCAAAGACATATAGGATTCTTACATTGAGGTTTCTCCTTTAACACTGAAAATGTATTAATCCTCTGTGTTACCATTTTTCACATATGCTGTGAACACACAGAAACATACGCCTAAGAAACAAAATGAACTATATATCCTGAGGTTCTGTGGATATAAGACTTCAGTTTAACATTTTAAGATAAAACGGTACTATTTTTGGAGACACTTCACTTCCTCAGAAGCAGAACTTATTTAGTAAGCTATGAAGCCAGCAGATTTATAAGGCTATCCAATTCCAACTCCACTATCAAGGTTTTAAGTATGCTGTTTGTACAGCTAGAAAGACTTCAGACTCTACTTAGACTATTGGCAGTGGTTTCAGCAATGGGCGGGCATGGGTTTGAGGTTTGCCTGGTTACTTTAGACATGGCCTAAACCCCTTTTGGGTTTCATTTACTTGTTCATTGCCCTTAGAAGTCTGTTTGGTTTACTGCTGCCAGGTTCTCTAATAAGTCTGGTGAAGTCCATCATACCAGGCTTCTGGAAAACAACATGACTTTTTGTAGCAAATTTCATAAATGTGTAACTAGTGTCTTTGCTGATGAGGTATCACTGCTGTCTGTAGAACTGTCTGCCCACTTTCCTGAGTGAAAATGCATGGTAATCTTCAGAAACCGTGTGCATCTTAAGCTTGGAAATAAATAGCCACTTGCACCTGTGGGCTTTGCCACCCACTCCTTGGTAGCTACTAAAACTTCTGAGTACTTGCAGGTTTCCATGTTACAGGTTTGCCTGCTGAATGTACCTGGAGCCAAACCCTGGTAAGTCATTCCAAATTATTTCTGGTGAATTTGGCTTGCTTTCTTTTTTATCAGCTCAACATCAGCCATTACAGGGAATCAAGTATGTACATTTTCAGATTACTGGATGGATAATTTCTTCAAATGACTGTTAATGAGCAAAGTGTCCTTTATGTCCGACCTTCAGGCTGTGTTGGATGTGTAGGTTTTCTGTTACATAGCTGTTCTCCCCGTTGATGAGTGTAACTTCTGGTGCAGTTGGGGTTTCAGTTGAAATCCAATTTCCAAGAATCATCAGTAATATCACTTGAATTCAAGATTTCGATTCACTTCAAGCTATATAAATTGTTCTCCTAAAGCGCTCATGGAAAAGGCAATGGAAGCCTGATGCTTGACTGAAGGGGTGTATTCCTGTCATCTGTGCAGATGAGCACCTGGAACGGGTTAGAATGAAACCATATAGCATTGAGTTTCAAACTATTTCTGAGGAATTGCTCCTGTCATAAACACTAACATTTTGAGGGGCGGCTCTGGTAAGGTATGTCTGTTCGGTCTTTGGTGAGTTGATATCAGAAGACTTAAGACTTACGCCAGAATTAGTTTGTGCTGAGGCCAAGCTAATCAGCCTCTCTGAGAGACACTGTGTGCTTGCCTGGGCTGAGTACAGCACTGACAGAAGCACGCAGGAGTTTAGGCCTCTTAGGAATTCAGGGAAACTCTCTGGGGGCTGCATAGGCATCCCCATAGTACTGACCTTTCAGGAGGGAAAAAGGAACATGGAAGGGGATGCAAGACACCTTTGCATTCCTTGCTCCTAACATTTAGCAGAACTGTATAGGGGAAATTAATGTTATATTCTGGAAAACCTTAAATGACTCACCGAAGAGAATTCTTTGGTTGATGCCATTACATAAGGATGGTATGACTTCGAATGGGGCTTCATCTAATTGTGGCTCAATTACATGCAAATGTAGAAGTTTTTTTTTCTTTTTTAACATTTGTTTCTTTTTAGCTGAGATTCTTGTAAAATATTTACAGTTATGTTAGTTTCCTTTTGTATACTTGGTGACTGGTTCTTGTGATGTGGGAACATTAGAGCAGAGTTGTTTCCTAGTTTCTGAGGAGGAGTCGTGTTATGTATCTGCATGGTGATTGGAATTATTTGCATAGTTTTCTTTTAATCTGAAGCTCCCAAGAAATCCTAGTTAATCTCCAACAAAAACATCATCTTTACTCATATTCTGAGGGGCTTTACTGTCATGACTTTAAAATGTGCTTACACTGTGACCAGCTGATTGATGCTTGTTTGCAAAGATTCTGCATTTATTTTGCATCCATTCCTATCGTACCTTCAAGGACTTTGAATGACTGCAAAACAGGTTATAAATACATAGGCTGGCCCTGTGAATGTTAGGGTGTGGAAGTCTGTCATATACTTGCTGGCCATGGTAACAGTGGTATTATTCATGTGGAGTTCCTAGATTTTTACACCTGGAAGCAACTCTAAAGGAGAACATTTCTTTCTTATGGTCAGGATACAGGAAGACTGATTAATATGTACATGAAATAATTTTACCTCTGGAAAGACCTTGGTAACTGAAGTGAAGCTTCGGGTGTGTAGATGCTGACCATTTGATAAGCCTCTTCCCACTGGCACTTTACCACTTAAATAATAATAATTAAAATGCCCAAGCATACGTATAATATTCTCTGAGGAACAAATAGTATCTTAACAGAAGATGTAGGGAGTTTTCATCTTATAGAGTGGTGCATGAGCTGACACTGGCTAGGAGGCACTGCTTGAACACAAGAAATCCAGGGTGAGAAATGATATGAAGTGAATAAAAGACAAGTGCAAATGTACCTGATGGCATTTGACGGGCTGCGTAGTTTTCCTTCAGTCTTTTAATGCCTGCAAAGGAGAAGGAAAAAAAAGACGTCAGAAATGGGCTGTAATGAGTGAAGGATGGCAGAGCAAGCGGGTGGAGTCTGTGATATCGATGCACATCTTGAACTTGTTTATTTATAGCTTGCATGTCTCACGTATTTGGAAATAGAAGAGCTATTTGGTCACAGTCCTGCAGTAGCGCATGCTTGGTAAGGTGGAATAACTTAGTATTTTGATTTTTTTTTTTTTTTTGGTAGTTTTGGTCTTTGTTGCTAGTAGTAGTTTATAACAGTTTATTAATCTGTTTCTTTTAAGGTGAGCATGTTTCTCTTCAGACTGACAGATGCATACTCTTTCTAAATCATATAAAGACAGAGCTCTCATCTTAGTTTTCTGGCCTAAACTTGAGATGTGTTTTCGTGTTGGCAAAGGGATAATTTTTGGACTGCGTTCAAGGTCTCAGGATTTTACCATATCTGGATGTCCACTTGCCTGCGTTTGTTCCCCTTTGGTTTTCGTTTTTCAAGAGCTTACTGGCAGCAGCGCTGAAGGGAACAGCCAATTTTGAGCGACAGACATGGAGTATTTTCAGTAAGGGCTCCCTGAACGAGTGACTACAACTATTAACATGAGAAGTTTAACTCCTAGTATTTGTCGTCTTCGTTTGGAGAACAAGAAGGACCGTTTAATGGCTGTGCAGCTGATTAAAACTAACCAAGGCTACACAAATTCAGAGATGTAGACAGCTATCAGTTGCCAACTGAGTTAAAACAGATTGTTAGCCAGCTCTCTGTTGATTTGATTAATGACCTGAATCAGTTGTTTTTGAGCATATCACTGCCAAAGTGTGCTAAACAATGAAAACAGGAAACTTGCGTGTCTTGAATCTCTTTGCTACGGTGGTGTCACCAGACATAGTGAAACAGAGGCTTTGCTGTGCGTGGGCTGAACAGCGTGGAGAAGAAAAAGATATTTAAGGACTGATTATACCTCTGCCACACCCAGGCCATGGACTGCTCTGAGATGCGGGAACTGGCAGTGATCTGTGAGGAACCACCTGCTTCCTTGAGATTGCAAGGATATATCTCAGCATTTGCTCTCTGCCCCAACATATGTTTCCTGCTCTTGGGTTTGGGACTGTGAAGAGAGCATGGCTGTAAGAGAGAGGAATTTCAGAGTTGCCCTTGGAGCATATCGGAACTGCATATCAAATGTGCAGGGCAGCAGGGCTTCTTTCTCCTTCCCTTGTGCCAACAGGGAGGTAGAAGGGGAGGAGGACATGAAAAAGAATGTGTCCTACTTATGGCAGATACTGGGAGCAAGTGGCAAAGGGGAGGAGGAAAGCAAGTTTGTTGATCGGGAAAACTCCCTTTAATTTTGGTTATGACCTGTATTAGGAAGTTTGCACCAGCTCTTGTGCAGGCAAACCTCTTCTGAAGCATCCCAATCTTCCCAGGAAAGCTAAGGATGTTTGCCTCCTCCTGCAGTTGCTTCACAGCAGAGTGTGTTCAGCATTTGCTAAAAACTTTTACCACTTTGTTGGAAGTGGCTAAGACTGAAGTTGTTGATCTCCATGGCTGCATTTTTCACAGATAGCTTTTGCAAGTCTGCTAGGGCAGAAACGCCTTAAGTGTGAGATGACCATTCTGATCCATGTGGCTGAATGTTGTACTAATGACTAGTAATGTATTTCCAGTATAAGTGGAAGGTGCTGTGAGTAGAAGGCAGAGGGTATAGTAGGCGTGAGCGGGTCCTTCTTTATCTCCTGTGATACCTTTTCATCTACGTGTTAAATATTATCACCAGCTTCTATAAAATACTGTGTATTAAAGCACAGTACTAAACACAACAGCAACGATTAAGTAATTTCTAAGGTTATTACAAGTCTAAACCTGAGAAATTTTAAAATGCTTTTTATGTCTAACAAACAAACATACTAAATTAATAAATTATTCTTATGTAAACATTTGGAAGTAAGACAAATATAAGTCTGTCTGCTGATAAAACAGGACCAATTAATTAATGAAAGAACTGGTCAGCCTGTTAGTAGAAGTACATTGAGCACTTTCTTTTCCCAGAAGAGCTTTTTTGTGAAACCAGTTCCCTGCCAGACCTGACCAGCATCTGTCTTTCCATGCACAGTGTGGTAGCAAGCAAGGTAGTGGAGTTATTCATCCCAGTACCAGGCTACAACACACCCAGGTGGGAACAATTCTATTTCCAGGCTTTTAAGAAAAAGATTTCTCCATTTTATGTTTTAATTAAATATTTTTTTCTATTAAGCTTTAATAATCTTACTGTTTTGGTTTTTTTTTTCCTGTGCATAAGCTGGCAATTGGGATCGTTAGCTTACTCAGGTACGCGTGGCTTAAATCAATGAACCTTTCCTGGTGTTCTTGTAGGAACTAAGAGCAGCCAGGCCATAAAGTAAATTTTTGTACAGGATCAGCCGGAGAAGATTTCCCCTGCCATGATTCCAAACACATGTACTTGCAATTCTCCTGGTAGATGTTTTGCAGCTGTGTAAATACTCAATTATTATGTGCCGCTGCTTATCTAGCTTGTTTGCTTCAGTTCTAAAACTTAATACTGATCTTAATTCTGTGTATAATGTTTCCCCTACCAAA
>NW_009260131.1:3944837-3959016 GCF_000687185.1 Egretta garzetta
CAACTCTGTCCTTTTTATTGTAATCTTTCTTTCCTTTTGATCTTGATACCTACTTTTCAAACATCTTGTAATTAAGTGTGCATCTACCACATCCTGAACATTCAGTCTGAAAAACTGCTGTAAAGCTGAAATTGCTCCCTGTTCTTAATTCAGTGAGCCGGCAAGGTCTGAAGAAAAGAAGCTTGCAAACTACTGATTTTGTTTTTACTGTTACTTTGGGTGTTACAATATTTTTAAGCCTACTAGTTTTAGTTTACTTGTTATAAGCGCTACTAACTTCTATCAGACTCCAGAGAGCAGTTGTCAAAGCACTTAAAATAGCTCACAGATCCATCCGTCTGATGGCTTAGTTTTGAATGTGGCTATTATGGGAAAATTTAATGAAAATGCAGACTTCTGTGATGTACCTAATTACGTGTTGTTGTGTCCCATTTCTTCATGAAGCGTGAGCATATAACTACAAGATCTTATTCATCACAGTAATGGTGGGTCTGGTTATGTTCTGATGAGAGCTGGATGTCCTGGAGGTATTTAAAAGATGTGTAGCTGTGGTGCTTAGGGACATGGTTTAGCAGCGGAATGGCAGGGTTAGATTAACGGTTGGACTTGATGATCTTAAAATCATAGAATCGTTTAGGTCGGAAAAGACCTTTATGATTCTGGATAGGAGCCATGTCTGACTTGGACAAGCGCGGAAGGGCTAGCTGAGAGTACTTTCTTACTACTAGCTCATCTCCAGTAAGAAACCCTAATGTCTCTAAAACACAACATGTTCTGGTGCAGCTGGAGACCGACAGATGCGTGTGTTGTAATAAGGTACTATAAAACTGCATATATATGCCCTGCATATTTAAAATCTGTTCTGTGAAGAGATGTTTCTTTTATAGCTCTACTGAGACACCTCTCCACCTTTAGTGTAATGGTGTCTGCAGACTTCCTGTGTGAACATGACAGAAGGGGAAGGATTTGACGGAGGTTTAAAGTGGTCTAGGGAAAAAAGCAAGCGGTACTTCTGGAACGTTAGAGATTACCTTAGTGTTCATTCTGGATTCATCTTCCCTCATTCTTTCTCTGTCAACAAGAGTTATAAAATACAGTATCCACTGGCCCAGTACTCTTGAGGTAGCACGTGTCAAATCATCCTTTCAGCCTTACTTGACTGCCTTGTCCTTATCTCCAAGCTGTTTGACAATGATTTAACCATTATTATTTTACTTTCTTGAATTAGCTTGCATGGAAGGCTCTAAGGCTATATGCTAGAGGTCGCCTTATAGCTGGAAATGGGCTTTGTGTTAATAGATATAGAACATGCTCTCTGCTAATGAAGTTACTCTGCCTTAAAGCAAAACCAAAAGATACTTCAAGCACCTGTTCACACCCCCTGAAATACCGCACTGGATGTCACTCATCAAATTCTAAAAAGGGGCAAGTGTTTTTGTAGTCCTTTAGTATAACTTACTGGAGTGTCACAGCAAGAATATTCTGTTTCCTCAGAAGCTGCATGACTTTTCTAGGGAGCTCACTTTATTATTTAGTTATTTCTTCACACTAGCGAGTGGAATTGTGTAATTTGATAAAGTGAAATTTCATTTAAACAGATTAATAATTTTAAACCTATAGCCTTCCTAAAGGGTTTGTGAATGAATGGACACATGGGAAAAATAATATAGTTAATTTTTACAGCAGCTTGTTGCACTGCATCAAAACTCCGTGTGGTTGTTTTTCCTCACCATTAAAGTGGCCTAATTCAATTTAGTTTACTTCACTTCCAAACTTAGGTAATGTAATCATATTAAAGTCACTTTAATTCTGAAGGAAAGCATCCACATAGAGTTTAACTAATCTTCTTTAGGTCATATGTTAAACTAATGCCAGTTGAGTTCCCTGAGCACCCCTGCGAAGTCGGGCCCTGAGAGCTGTAGACCTTGTCTGAGAGCTCTCATTGACTTTGGTGACAATTTTATTGCAGATAAAGGTGGCAGTCAGGCCCAACTGTGTAATGTTATAGTGTGACTAAAATGCAAATATGTCATTAATTTCTACCCTGTAGATATGCTTGCTGTATCCTAATTTGGTTTAATACTGAGTTAATGAAGCTCTAAGGAAATGTTTTTCAAGTAGTATGTTAGAATAATTTGTTTCATCATTACACATGTTGACTATTGCAGCCTTTTGAAATAAAAATACATCCAAAGTATTTAAAGTATGCTTTACATTTCTGTTACAGGTGAGACAGAGTACTTGTTGGCACATATTATCAGTTTGAATGTAAACATTAGGGATTGGTTACAGTAAAGTAGCTGTAACCATTTTCTATAATTGATTTGTAGGCTTTAAAAAACAAAAAAATCAGGCTGTTTCTTTCTTTGCTTGGCAGTATCTGAAAAAGACAAATGCAGATGTGTGTTTTCAGGTCACTGGAACCGCCCCGTTGCTCTAACATACTACCACCCAACAGCACTCGGTCGCAGCGGGTATTTTTTGAGGAGGCTATGACCCAGCTTTCCAAGTATTTTTTATTTCTGCTGGGAGGGAGTGGAACACATGGAAGATAGTAAACACATCATAAGGTATGAGAGGCTCCAGGTAGGGTCCAGGGGATGGTTGTGTCCATCGCATAGGTCATTTGGTCATGACTGGTCTGCTGTGGAGAAGGTAAGCTCTGATCAGTGTGGACATCGGTTATTCTGTATCGTTTGCCTGTGGCCGGGGACCACTCCTGAAAGCGGGTGCCTTTTGGAGCACTGATGCAGCAGCCATGAAGGAAGTACAGGAAGGGCCCTTTTGCCACTGGAGCGCACAGTATATTCAGTACAACATCAACTGAGATCTTGATATCCAGAAAACAAGGAGTTGAAATTGTAAGATACAGCCCTTAGTAAATGCATTCATAAATGTCTTCTATTGGTATGTAATTATCTGATCCAACGTGAGAAGATTTTGTAAGTGTTGGTAGTGATGTCCAGGACTGTTTAGCAGAGGACAGGCACAGGTTTGTTCAATAAGTTGTATGGAAGTGTTAAATTTTCTTTCTTTTCATGTTTTTCCTAAAGGCTGAAGCGAGAGCTTAACAAAGACTTGCATTGACCTCAGTGGTATTTTTGAAGCAGACCTCAAACCTCAAGAGCAATCCTTATGCTTTGATACATTGCTTTCAGGACACTCCAGAAAGAAATAGCTTGAAGATATCTTGGCAGATAAAAATGTTAGAAGTATGTGAATGAAGCTTCCAAGGCATCTTGCTCCGCATCTGAGCTGGCGTTCTGTTTGGGAAGCAGAAATCCGAGGAGATGCACACCATGCTATGTGCGCCTTGATCCTGGCCACTCCTGACAGTAGGTTTAGTCAGTCTGTTTTCTTGGTTTTGCATCATCATGTTTTACAGCACCCTCTTTTAAGGCAAAGCAGTGTTCCAAATGATCATCAGAGGAGGGGGGGAATGCTGAATTCCCGATTCAAGATGTTTACAGGGATGTTGTCTTTGACTTCAGCACCCTGTGATATGGGGTCTGTGTATGGAAGCCAGTGTTTGCAAGGCATAAATAGCATCGAGAGACGACTGTTTCAAGAGCTCAGTGTACTTTTGTTAACTTCCTAAGTGTACGGGGGAAACACTGACATAAAAATTGGTAAACTTGGGCCCTAATTTACCCTCTAGGCAGTCTGAAAAATGCCACGACAGGGAGGGCTTATGTGTTACTTTATTGGTTAATTTGTGAGATGGGGGGTTGTTTTACAATAGTGAGATACTGTCCTGGAGATCAGTCTGCGGCTGCTGTATGCCGCAGCATTTCCCCATTTTAGGACCTGGTCATAGTAGTTGACCTCTGACCTGAGAGCAGAATTTACAGCCTATTAGTATGTGCTGATTGCAACCATCAGCAATCACAGTCCCATCTGTAGGTGACATGGTGGCCTTGAAATCCTGAAATGGGTCAAAAGCTGTGTCACATAGAATTGCCTTTGAAAGTGCAGAGCTGTCTGGGAGATTTACCAGGCAAGTGGGACAGGGTTAGCATCTCCTCCTGACTTGATCCACCCTTGCACCTGGTTATGGGTTGTAAAAGTCTTTGCTCCTTTAATGGGCTGGTTACCCAGCATTCTAGCATGTTCTGTTGGCCAGACCGGACCAGATCCAGTGTAGCGCCGTCCGGCAGCTCCTCTTGCTGATGGTCTTGTCAGCTCTTTGAAGAGAATCATCTATTACTTGTCATGATGAGGATCCTTCTCCCTGCATCACCGCATCTGTTCATCACACTCTCACCCACTAATAGAATCAGGTCCTGGATTTTTTGGTTTCCTTGCTCAAAAATTGTTCCAGAGTTCTCAGTGGAGAATTCACATGTTTTATTGCATTTCTTGGAGTTGGTCTGTTGTTTTATGATGTGGATGATCTGACAACCGGGATTCTTCCAGGCTAATGCAAGTCTCCCATCTCTCCAGTTTCCATTTTCTGTGTGTTTGTGCTTGTTGTGTTTGAAATATACCTTGTTTTGTTTCCCTGGGTGGTTAACAGTGCTGTTGGCAAGACCACATGCCAGTGTGAAACACATTGCCATTAGTGTACATGTGCGTTATACTGGTATTTTGACTTCTAGGAAGGTTGCGTTTCCCAATAAAATAATAAAGGGGAAGAATGTTTTGCAAGTGATTCATCATTTGCTGAGATGATTATATATCTTCTCTTCTCCAGATTGTTTATCTACTGTGAATGAATGTCATGTGTTCCTCTTGATAAAAGAGGAACCTTCCTAAAAGGTACAAAGCTAAAATTGTACACCTTTAAAATTACACTCTGAGAGTGTACAAGGGTTAGGTCTTGTGGTCAATACCCGAGCAAGCTGAACAGATAGTCTTGCTTGCATTTTGGCTACAGAGCTTTGGCTTCATCTTGGCCAGTTCACTTTATCTGTGGCCTTTTTCCCCAAGTATGGAGTAAAAGTAACGCTTTTTTTTCCTTCTGTAATTCTTGATGTAATTTGTAAGCTCTTCGGGGCGGGGACTGCTCCTTACCCAGCCCAAGTCAGCACTACTTTTGTCTCAGGGCAGTAGGAGGTGGGAGAGTGCAAGGATCTTGTAAGTGTTTTTATCACCTTATACTGATGAAAGCCCTGATATAAACATTGCTATACCAGCATAAAGAGGTTTTGTTTAGTTTTTCTTGGTATAGCTCATTTTGGTTTGCTGAGTTTGACAAAGCTAAACCATAAATAGTTACGATAAGTTTGTCTATAATAAGCGTATTTCCTGAGGAGGTGTTGTGGCAAAGTTTATTAAATATAGACTTCATCCTAGTGTGTACACAAAGCTGAAAGCAATTAAGCTGTGTCATGGGTGAAGCCTTATTATAATAACAGATAAAATCCTGAAGCTCGTCTTGCCTTTAAAATCGCACAGCCATGCTGAGCGACAAATAATCCAGTCCTTCACTCCAGCTGAGGTGTTTACCCAACCGTCTTCTCTTCTCCACAAGAAACTTTTTAAGGTGGATGTGCTTTGCAGTCTGTCGCCAGAATTGATACAAGCAGGAGGTATCCCATGGCGCGAAATGCAGAGATAGTGGGTTCCCCCCGAGAGCATCGTGCTGGCAGCGCACTCTCCCCTCTCTCGTCACACTGCAGTCCAACTTGGTGACCTTTGGTTTTGCACAGACGGGAGTTTAATCACATCTAGACTGGTCCCAGCTGGTTAGACCTCTAAATAGCTGCTTAGTGCTCGACTGGAAATAGCATGGTTCAAAAGGGAAAAGTTGTTTTTTTGTCAGTTCAGTAGGATACTCCGCTTGCTGAGGCACCGACCGGATTGTGCACTGGGGGCAGCTGCTGGGAGCTTCTGGGAATGAGCCCCTTGGGTCAGCCCAGTCCGTGCTGCTTCCATGCATTCCCCAGGCAGCATTTCCTAGCTGCAAAAGTTACTGTAGAGACCTGAAATGGAGGCCCTTAATACAAACCTTGCTCCTCCACGCCTGGGGGTGTGAGTCCGAGACAGCCTCGACCTCTGCGAGTACAGAGCGTGCAGGTAGCGTGTGTTGTACAGGTAGCAAGCACGAATGGGGCTGGTCAGTCAGCGTAATGTAACACGGGATTCTTGTTAGAGGCAAACAGTATGATGCTTCAGTTTGAGCCTTCACATGTTTTATTTATCAGTACTTATGTGGGAAGGGAAAGTGCCTTAGTCTGCTCTCACATTCTGCAGAGTGAAGGTGAAGCAATTCCGTGGGCTCCTTGTTTGTGTGGGTGATGCAGACAGAAAAGCTGGTTTTGAGGTATTTTAAATGCTTTGGTTTTGCTTTGTTTCTTTGTGTCCAAACCAGAGAGGGAAGAAGTGTTGGTTAACAGAGCAGGAGGCTGTTAGTTCTGCTGGAAGAACGTAAGCAGTTTTTTATAGGATTTCAGTCAGTTCTGGACTGTAACTTCTTTACAGCACTGGTCCTGCTTGCAGCATATTGAATTGTGCAGCAGAAGTATGTAAGAGGGATTCTGGTATTTTTATTAGTTAACATTATCATTCCTCACCTTACAAAAGCCTTTGGTTTTAGTTCTGAATTTTTCTGCTTGTGCTTACCTACTGCATTTAGCTCATCAGAGCGGTCCCCTGCTCTCGTTTCTAAAATTGGGCTTCGCTGACATACCTTGGAGTTCCTCTGTGTGCTGCGCAGTTAGTTCAACAAATACATAAGGCCATCTTTTCTTTTCAAGTAAAGACCGGACAAAATCTAGTAATTTTTTTTTATTGAGCTACAAAACACTATCTGTTTATTCATTAAAAAATGAACAGAAAAGATTGAGGATGAAGCCTTGGCTATGTGACCAAACATCGCTTAGAATAAAGTTAGTGCCTGGAGCATTGGCCAATTTATTGGGAAGAGCTGGAGTACTAAATGCCCTGGGGCTGTTTCTCAGCCTCCTGAAACCCCTGGCTTTCCAAGGGGCTGGGCTAACCCACTTTGAAGGAAACCAATCCCTGACCTGGTGACTTGAAAGAAATGCCGTGAGTTGGCTCTCGGATGTCTACTCCCCCATCGTGGCATTTTCTCAGCTAATAGAACATCTATCTGCAGTGATGCCCTCTGTTTTAACCCAGTTTGTCTAACAGAAATATCCATAAACTGCACTTCCTTTTAAAGTACTCAGAATTTATACTTTCGAGCGGCTAAATAATTTCTGTGGTTTAGACAGGGGTTATTTGGTAAGGTAACTGCACTGCCTGGAAATACCGACAGTCTGACAAGTAGTGTACCAAACATACAGCCACTATGCAATACAGGCGCTGCATTTTTACAGCTATGGTGTTGACTACTTCTTCAATGGGAATCTCAAAATTAGGATTATAATATTTCACAATTTTTGAAAAATATTTATTTGGACTTAAACTTCCAAGTTAAATAGTACCTCTGTGAGCGCAATACATTTATGCGGTAGCTTTACTTTATTGAGAGTTTGATTAATACTAGATTTGTAGAAGTAAAAGGATTTTTTTCCAGTGACTTAGCTGTAATAACTGAGAAGAATAAATGTCCTAATTTAATATTTACGTAGGTGTCCTAGTAATAGGCATCCTACGTCCTAATTATATATGAAAGAAAAGTGTCGGTGCTGACAGGAGATCATATATACTTGTACAAGAAGCAGCACAGATAGATGATCTATCCCTTATTTTACCTCCTTGCATTAACACGTTACGAAATGAACAAAACCTATTTCATGATACATTAATTTACAGCTGCTTTCTGTTGTTTAGCTTTGTACAGTAATTTTTGAGATTTACTGGGCCTACTCATTTATAGGAAAACTTCACTCACAAGGGGAATGTTACTGATTTCAGTGTATTTAAATCCAGTAAACTGGAGGGAGCGAGCAACTCTAGGATTAGAGTGCTAGCTGTAACTCGACATGAACTTCTAACTTCATTCATTATGGCCATTTCTTTTAGGAAGAAATTTTTAAAGGCACATGTGGCTGTTTCTAGGGAGTATAGGCTGCTTAAATGTCCTTTTGTGCCTTTGAAATCTCTGCTAAAGTTTTTATGAAACATAAAACAGAGGGAATACAATTAATTAGTGCAGTCTCTTATTCAGTAGCAGGGAGGAACTGTTAAATGCTTTTAGAGCACTATGTTATAATAGAAAATTATTGTTATTCTTTAATACCAAGCTGACACATCAAGGAATACAAGGCCTAATTATGAAGGATGGAAACCAATCACACTTTAAAAAGGCTTTGTTTATGGCACAAGTTTGCCTGTCAAAGCAGACAGGATAAAGCAGCTAAATGATGTAGAATCTCATGCACTCTTAAAGTCACCATTTTTTTTTTTTTTGGTTGGGAATTGATGCTTCTTTGTGACTTAGATAAATCTTAGATAAATAAGGTGCTTTAAAAAAATTGTCTTCCTTTTAAGCAGAGCTCTCTGCTTTTCCAATTAAAGTCTACCCAATGGTATAGAGCGACTAACAGTTTTTGCTGCTGTTAATGAAAATAAACAGGAATTTTGATCAGGGCAGGATCTTTGTCTGACTGAAGGTTGATGGTTTGGTTTGCTTTGGTTTGATCTGACTCTCGTGTTTTTAGTGACTATAATGTCCTGATTCAGAAACGCTTTACAATGTCAGGGTTATAGAAGTTATATTATACACTGAACCTGTTCCTGGGTAGGATGGATGATGTTGTCTTCATATACGCTTCCGTGGGTGTAGCTGAGAATGAGTGAAAGCCAATTTGATTAAACAGGTCTGGATAGTAAGACGACTGCACATCATACCTAATAGCTCAAATGCATCTAACCGTTTTTGCTCATGGCTAAATTACAATTTAGAAAGAACAAGCTGATTTCACACGGTGTTCTTTAGTGGGAACAGCAGCGTGACAGTTGCTTTGTAAACCATTTCAATCTGTTTATTTTGAAGGAGCTTTCAGGGCGATAAGAGATGATCAAATGTTGCTTTGTAGCTCGTAAGTCTGAGGCAGCCTGAGTCCTTGTCAGTGCTGGGAAGTGCCTGAACATGCAATAAAATGTGCTCTTCTTCCATGAATACTTCTAGCGTACCTTGACTGCAAGGCTAATGCTTCGGGTGTTGGAGAGGAACCTGAGCCATAATAAAAGGAAACTGGGTAATGTGGATGCAATAGGGGAAAAACTCAGGCTCTATTAAGGTTGGTACTAAAATTCCCACGAGCTTTGATAGGGTGGGCTTTTTGTTCACAATACTTTATGTGTACCTTGATATAACAAAACTTTGGGCCGAGACTGGAGTGTTCCTATCTGAAATAATTTGTCACCAAGAGGGGCTTTTCAGTTTGAAACCACAGTGGTACTATATCATCAACATCAATATTGGATCTGAAGGACAATATTTTTTTCATAGTGAAAGCACGGTTCTTGCACAGCTGTTCTTAATGTGGGTCCCATTTTATCCTCCCACGCTGCTCTAGAACGTATGGACACACTCCCTAACACACAGCCCTTGGTGCGGGCTGACAGGCTGAAATCAATGCTGAGGAGTATTGTTTAAATGTATTTTAGAAGGTTTCTGATTTAGCCTTACATTGTCATAGTGATAGACTCTGCACAGAATACTTTTCATCTCAGGATCTTAAAATGCTTCAAAATAAAACTTATGCTACTCTAATGTGTTATGTTATACTGGCACATGCTGACTTTCTTAAGAAAAAGCTCCTGCTATAAAACACCAATTTGCTATACTGGCTTCCATGATTATGCGTATGTACATTACAGACCTGATTGCCTGCGTTACTGTACTGAGGGTTGGTGACTCTTATTGTCAAGTCTTTTGTAATTTCTGCTACTCCTTTTTAAAAAATAAAATAATTTTTAAGAAAGAGAGGGAGAGAGAGAGAAACAGTCTGCATCTCGATTAGGTTCATACAGCCTTGCTAGTTGATGCAGCTCCACGGAGTCAATGAGGCCGTCGTTCAGATACAGCCCAGCCGAGCTCTGTCTAACAGCAGCTGGGAAAGAAATAATGTTTTAAATGTTTTCCTCCAGATAATTTGCTTAAAACAATTTTGCCTTTTGAATGAGCTATAATCCTAGCCTGCACATACCATGAAGTATATGGGCATACCTGCGCGCATATATATATATATATGTATATGGGCATACATGCGCATATATGTGTGTCTGTGTGTGTACATATCCTTGTATACACACACACAGAGCGGAGTTAATACTGCCATGTTAGCATATACCACATCCCATGACTCCAGCAGTAACTGCATATTTGAGTTGCAACCTCTCCTAATTCTTGTGAAATACAGGGTTTCTGAATGCAGTGATCTGTGCATTTTAAGAGCTTTACTGGGAAGTTACTCCTCTCTTTCTTAAGTGGAGCTGGTAGAGCATGTTCTCTCCAAATGTTTGGTGGTAAATTTTAACAGAGATTGCTTAGTTCATCAGATAGACAGCTTTTATAAAACACTTCTGTTTTCCTAAGAAATATGTACAGTTACACCGGAAAATATGGAACTGTTCCTTTTTTGGGCTACCAAAGTGAAAATGTTTCCTTTTTCAGCAAGGAATTTTTTTTTTTTTTTTTTTATAAAAAGTCTGACAATGTGTTGTGTTTCATCAAAATTTCTTGTGAGAAAGATTCTCACTTGCTTATCAACTCTTCCCTTAACCTGGGGAAAGGGCTCCTTGTGTTGCAGCTTCTCCTCTGTTAGGTGCAGCGTGATGAGAAATGTAAGCACTTTGTGGCCTACTGAACAGATGGCGATGGCCTCCTTTGGCAGTGCAATAGTTGGAAGAGGACAGGCTTTTGGGTGCACAGTCCCTTCCTCAGGTCGTACCAGTCTTTACTCCCCGGCTCAATTAACTTACTAAAAGCTGTTTCCTCTCTTGCATCCTTAAATCATCACTGGTGCAACATCACTACTCCTACAGCAGTGAGGATGTGCGTCATTTTTACTGTAAGATAAGTGGGCAGCAAGGGCAGTGCTTTATTACCTGCCTTCAGTTGACCTTGCCTATTTTAACTTAACAACATGTCTGTGCTCGTTTTTTACAAGGTAGTGACTGTACGCTGCCTTCCGTGGCAGAGACGACAAACCCATGTAGGTGTAAAGCTGCCAGCGCTGCAAGGCAGTAAATGACTTGGGAAGTGACATGCTGATGGTGTGGGTGGTGGAGCTACGTCTGCAGCGCTGTTTGGCTATGTAAGGAGTGGATACGGTTAAAAGTGACAACAAGAGTTATGGGTTGCTTTAGGATGTGTTTGGGTTTTTTTAATTCTTGTTTTAATCCTTCGCGCTTTCTGATCTGCAAAGTCCTTTTCCATTTCTCTCCTTTTAAAAAGAGCAAGGGGAGAAAAAGTAATTCACCACCGAATAATGTTTTCCATCCAGAAAAATCTGGTTTGTTCTTGCTCTGATTTCCTGTTTACTTATTTAAGAAAATAAATATAGGAAATCACTCTGGCAAGTGCAATTTTTAGATTATATTTTTCAGAAGGGTACTGGTGGATTTTTGTTGAGTGGTGGTGTTGACAATAAATACTTCAAATGTAGAAATGATTTCTGTAAAAAATGCACTAAAAGTTTTATGCTCTAGTTTTTATTTGACTTTAAAAGGTCTTATGTGGAGAGGGTGACTTACCCAGGGTATGCTGGCTTGGGCTGGAGAGAGACAGGGAGAGTTGGGAGGACAAGGCTGGTGCTGATTTTCCTGAAGACTTTTGTTTGGGTTTTATGAATTCATGTTGCTGACAAGATAGTAACCTGCTCTTGCGTTTCACTTGATGTGTTCTGGGTATAAGTGCTGTTAAAAGCACTCAGAGCTCACCGTAGTCATTCTTTCATGTGCTGCCTATAAATCTAGATATTAACAAAATAGTAGGGCATCCTTGATGAATGGTGTAGGGCGACGTTTTTTTCTCAGCCCCCTCCCGAGTCTTTCCTGCTGCTAGGAGGAAGGGAGAAAGTGAGCCTAAGAAATAGGCTCAGGTCTCTGGGGCTGGAAAGTGATTTTCTGCTCTTGTTTGCTAGTAGGAAGAATATTGCCCTTCTTTATTTTACCCAGTATGAATTATCGTAAACTCATTTTATTATGCTGCACACTTGCTGTTGTTTTTAAAGCTGTTTTTAAACAGCCTTGTGAGCTGATGCAGGCAGGCTCTGGCCAGTGCTCGGTGTGTTGGACAAGTCCTGCTGCTTTGAAAGAACTGAGTGTACCTGAGACCAGGTGATTTGAAATTCTCATATTGTCAGGCAAAGTCTCATTTCTATGCATGTTGAACTATTTATTAAATCTGTTTCATAACATTAGCTAGTTTCATTAAAAACACTCTGATCAAGATGCAGTTTGGGGTTGTTCGTTTGGGGAAGTAGTCCTGAAGGGATGGGGAGAGGTGGAGAGGGAATGAAGCTGATGGCTGTGGTGATACTGGGGAATTCCTGATGAATATGATGTGATGAGGCCTAAATATCCTCTCTTCTTAAAACAAGGAATTTCATGGGCTATTGTAGATCCCTCTTGGAATTCAAATCATTGTAGTTACTCAGATGTTGCAAAACACAGTTTGTCAATAATAAGCTACCTCACTGAACGCAGCTTTTAGTTCCTTTATATTTTAGCTGTCTTTTCAAAGTACTTCCATGTCAAATACACGGTTACTTTCTTGTGTTCTCCATTCTTCCATACATTTTACACTAATCCTATTCAAAAGCAGACATTGGTCCTGAGACCATTGTTAAATAAGCAGCAGTCATGAACTTCCTTTCAGGTGGTGCCAGTCAATAAGTCCATTTATTAGTTGACTTTGAAACTGCACAATTTCAGGGATTGCAGTACTTCTGTCCATTACCTTCCTTTTTTTTTTTTTTTTTTTTTTTTCTTTCACCAGTGTGCAGTAGAGCTTGTAGGTGCTTACTGGTTTTTTATAGTTTTCTTTTTTTTTCTTTTAAACGCACTTGCACTTCTTTAAGAAAAAAGTTAAGGGAGTAGTATATATAGTGCAATTGCCTGAGTGTTTGGAGCTTTTATTAACATGCTCCATCCCACAGACAAGAACATGTCTTCAGGTTCTTGAGTTCAAGTTTTGTCTGGGCATGAGACCAAGGACTGCAAATTTACATCCAAATCTTATATCTGATCCTATGTTAAATACATCCAGATGGTAGGTGATATTCTAATGTTAACAATCTGCTTCCCCTCCCTCTGCTCCTTTCCAAGAAGTTGCTGACAAGTCTTTCTGACAGTCTTTTTTAAGTAAATGAGATCAAGTCTACTGAAAGTCTTTTATAGCAACAACCCCTGAGAAAGATTTGGCTTTGCAGTAGTGCTGCAGAATGTACATTTGCTTATACTCTCTCCCTGCATGAAGCTTGCAGCTTGCGCCAGTCTGTACCCCAGACTCTGGACACCTGGACTGAAGGAGCAAGGATTTGCAAGCCTTATGAATCACTACCTGCTGCAAGCATTTGCTTTCTCCTGCTTGGGATGTGAATGCAGAACTGGACGCTCTCGCTCATGCCCTTTGCCTGCTTACTGCACCCATGTCCCTGCTGTGAGTTCCAGTGCTCTTGGGTCTTGATCTCAGCGTTACACGCTCAGCAGCAATGTGGGTTGGAGACCATTGTGGAGGTGCTTCAAGGCACTTCTGGCATCTTGGAGCAAGTCCAGCAGTCTGCATGGACACAGCTGTGAGACATACCATGGCCAAATGTGATAACATCAAGATCTTACTTGGTGCTGTCCCCATGTGCTGCTTTTGCAGATTTCAGCAGCAAAGCTGGTGAAGAGTCTGGAGCACAAGTCTTAGGAGGAGCGGCTGAAGGAACTGGGGTTGTTTAGCCTGGAAAAAAAGAAGACCTTACTGCTCTCTACAACTGCCTGAAA
Source organism: Egretta garzetta (assembly GCF_000687185.1). Classification (NCBI taxonomy): domain Eukaryota; kingdom Metazoa; phylum Chordata; class Aves; order Pelecaniformes; family Ardeidae; genus Egretta; species Egretta garzetta. Next base: position 3,958,692 of record NW_009260131.1, read on the forward strand.
GGAGGTTGTAGTGAGGTGGGGGTTGGTCTCTTCTCCCAGGTAAAAAGTGATAGGACAAGAGGAAATGGCCTCAAGTTGCACCAGGGGAGGTTTAGATTGGACATTAGGAAAAACTTCTTCACTGAAAGGGTTGTCAGGCATTGGAACAGGCTGCCCAGGGAAGTGGTTGTGTCCTCATCTCTGGAGGTATTTAGAAGACAGGTAGATATGGTGCTTAGGGACATGGTTTAATGGTGGAATGGCAGTGTTAGGTTGGACTTGATGATCTTGAAGGTCTTTTCCAACCTAAACCATTCTATGATTATGGAATCAGCAGGAACCGGCG
>NW_009260131.1:3959033-3987312 GCF_000687185.1 Egretta garzetta
TGTGGCAGAGCTGGCTGTGGAGGGGGTCACGGATGGCACAGCTCAACCCAGGGGGTTCCTGATCTTCAGGCTTGTTCTGGCCCTTCCACTCTGTGCATTTCATGCAAATGGATACCATTCGTACACTTCATTGCTAATATGGTGTAAGATTTTTAATAAAGAAGTACATTTCTGCATAAACCTGTACAGCTTTTCATCCAGTCTGTTGAAGAACATTTTTTTTTTCCTACTTTGTTGTGATTTTGGTTCATCCTGGATATAAAGTCTTGCATCTAAATTATGCAGATTAGGTGATGTTATTCTAGTTCATTTGAAGGATTCGGAAATTAAACATTTTTCCTTTACGAACAGAATATAAAAGAGACAGTCTCTCTTTGACAAAGATAATTTTGTTTGGTTTTATCTAATGGTTGTCCTGATCTTGCTGCATTTCACCTCTTTAATTCCTTATGTCTCCGAAGTTAACATGGCAGTACGTTAGCTCTTCTGCTTACCATGGTCTGATATTTAGGCATATGTTAGAAGAGCTGCATTTAAATTACTTCACATCCTTGATACCTAGCAATTCACAAATAGATGCTGTCCTTGGTAACAGGTTTCTTCACTTGCCTTGGTTTATTCTGCGTGTAGGGTAGGTCTGCCTCCCATCCCAGTTTTATCCTGCTATGCAGTTACAAAGCCTGACCTACCCTGAACCTCCGTTTGAGCCTTCTGTGTCTAGTCTAGCTTTTCTGCTGTGCAAGTCTTCAGGAATACTTGGCCAAGAGGAAAATGGCACTTGGGTGGGGGTTGGGCTGGATGAGCCTTTGCTTGCATTTAACCAGCCTGATGCTAAAATGCATCGAACCCCATTATGATTCCGGATCAAGTTTTTAACAGAGCTGATATCCTCTGCCTTTGCTGAAACCACCTGTAATTCTGAATGCTGCATATCTTAAAATTCGCCAGTTTGTATATGTATACTCTGAGGTCGCAAAAAAGCCCTTATAGCATGCAGTGATGGGAAAGCAGTACCTTTCTTGAACTGATTGGCTGGGCAGCCGTTACATGCCTGCTGCATTTATTTCTTTTTGGAAGAAATAAGTGGTAACCTTAATCTAAAAAAGTACTAGCAAACAGATCCTGCAAAGGAACATGTGAAGTGTGTTTCCTGATGTGTAAAATTTGCTTTGTTGTGTAGGAATAGAAGTCTGAAAGGATTTTACCGGTTGTTTCATAGAAATGTTCAGAAGTGTTTAAAAGGATTCATTTCAAATGGCACTTGCATGCCATGGGCTCTGACTTGAACTTTCCAAGTGATGATGCCTGAAAGTCTGCAAACGATGTTCACTGCTGTTGGACTACATCCAGAAATTGCTCTGACTGGGTCAAGGGTTTCCATCCAAACGGAGAAACAAACCTTGCTGACAGGACAGGAGCAGAGCCCAGAAGCTCTTTTGGATACGCTCTGACTTGGCAGGACTCACTGACCACTTTCAGGTATGCAGCAGCTCCCGGGCAGTTGCCATAACAGATGCATTCCCCAGTCAGAGTGTAGAATGTGCTTTTATAATCCAAGTGTAGGTATTCTCACATGCAAACCCCCCTAATTTTTAACTTGACAGCGTATTCTGCATGTATAGAGATAAACATCACCCTGTAGGGTAATATTCTCAATATGTTGCACAGGACCTGTAAATGTGTCATCTTAGCAGTAATGAGACGCGCGTCAGGCAAGCTGCAGGTTTCAGCATTGCCAGCTTTCACCTTTGCAGCCTGAGCACCTTTTATACGTAGGCTGGCTCCTGGTGGACTTTGAAAGGCTTGCTGCAAAGCTGTGATGTCAGGTCAGCAAAGAGTTAAAATTCTGTATGTTTTCTGGAAATATGCTACCTGCAACTCTTTCTGTCAAACTGGAGGTATAATGCACTGACATCAGTGAGTCATCTCTCTGACAGGGGGACTCAAACCAAAGGGATTCGGGTTTATTAATTTCTGTCCTCTCGGAGTGAAATAGCTTTGCCTGTCAACTAATAGCGACTTTTCAGTTTAAAACTAATTTGTATTGATTCAATTTCAACCTGGCCCTGCAGTTTCCTCGTAAAGCTCAAACCCGTGCAAGAACTCTGGAAGGTTGTGCTTTCATGATGGGGATTACAGACAATATGTAATGCATGGTAACTTTTGTAATCATTAGGGAGAAACTCGCAGCTTCCAGCCTGCAGAGCTACCTGCGATGGCTGAGAAGGTAGCTGCGCTTAGGCAGCTTCCTGTAAGCTCTTCAGACTAATTCACATGACTGCAATTGCCTGTTTAATTGTCTTTCCTTTAACTTTAAGCCATTCATTTAGCGGGTTTTGCATCACTCCATTTGTCTCTCTGAACAAAGATAAAGATAAATTCAGTAGAGTTACAGCAGTGCAGCAAGTTAAACAAGCTGTGTGTACATTATGTGGATAGATGATAATTTATTTGCCCGTGTGGTGGCAGGAGAGGGTGAGTCGGGGAAGGGCCAGAAAAAAATGCTTAAAAAGAAGATCTAAAATAGCATTTTTATCTACTCCTTTTTTCTATGTGCATCTGTGCTCTCTCTCCTGCTATGAAAGATTTACTGATTTGCCTGTGTGCAAACATCGAACTGAAATTCCTGTAAGTCTTTGTTAGTTGGAAGGGAGTCTGTTTTGTGGCTAAAAGGCTGGACTGGAAATTAGGAGACTTGGACTTGCTTTCCAGGGTAGATACAGACTTCCTGGGTAAAGAAGAAAGGCTCACTTAACCTTGCTTTGCTTCAGGTCTTGATCTCCAGTGTGGGGATTAATAGTACTTCCTTTCTCTCTTCCTTAATGTCTTGTCTCTGTTGAGACCTCTTTAAGACAGCACTTAACTTGATGTAATCTGGGTCTCATGTAGACCCTGTGGTCATAAATTTTAACAAAAATAAGTTATGTCCAAAAAGCAGAGAAGCTGCTGACTTTCTTGGAGAGCAGGCCCTATTAAAAAGTTTATACTTTATTTGACTGCCAGTAAAAACCCCAGCTTTTCAGCTTTTTATAAGATGTGGGAGTTCCATATGCCAAACTAAATGTCATCATTTGAATGTGCCAGGAAGCATCTTCTATGTTGTTTCTACTTTGTGGCTTTTTATTTGTGTGTTTGCATTTTCCACCTAATCAGCTGGTGGCCAGTTGGCATGAATACTGGTCTAGGCTGCTGAGAAATTTCTCCTTATCTTTGGTTTGTTTGCTTAATGCTACTTATATGGTTGGATGTGTCTGTTAGAAATGGTGGCCATTTGAATTTAGCAAATGGAGTTTTGTGACAGGTTCTTCATTGCTTTTGCTACTTTTGATGATGTACTTGAAAATGTTGTTGGGGTTTGTTTTTGTTTTTACTCTGTAGTTGTAGGATACAATCATTCTTCAGTTGTTGCTGGGAGGTAGGAAGTTCAAGCAGCAGCATGACAATCTGCAAAACGCTGCTGTGCTCTGAGTGGTGTCATGCAGAGCTGTGGTTTGTAGGGCCCTGTGACAGGGAATGGCACATACTTCATTGACTAAAATTTTGTCGAATGCTGCTCCTTCCTCACTGTAATGCAACAGGAGTGTTGCATTTAGTCTGGCACTCAGAGCAACCAGGGAACCATGTGACTGAAATACGATGTGGTTAATTGTAAAGCCTCCAAGTAATATGACCTTAATTGCTGGTTTACTGATAAAACACAGAAAGTGGTTCTTTAAGATTGGATAAACAAAAATAAGTGAATTTCAGGTATGACCAGCTAAAAAATTATTTGGAGCGGATGCTTTTGTTCTGCAAAATGTTTGAAAAAGCCTTCAGAAAGTTTTGAGGATGTAACATGACTAATGCAAGGCCGATGTTGGGCTTTAATGGGTTGGTGACAGCTGTGATTGGAAGAGAGCAAAAGGCTCTAGTTGCTCCTGGTGAAAGTTCCTTGGCAAATACTGACAGCAAAAAGCAGCGTACCTGGGAATATGCAGAGCAGACAGATCAGGCATTTTGGCATCCTTTATGAAGAGCAGCGTGCAAGCCAAGCCTGCGCTTGTGGCCTCTGCAGCATGCATGCAAAATTCATGTTAGCATTAAACTTTCTCAGCAAGGTGTGAGCGTGGCTGGAGTCTGCATGATGATGCAAATAGCCAAAACAGCTTTTATTGTGGCAAACTAACTCATTGCTGGTTAATAGTGGCATTCTAGGCTGTCTCTGCGTGTTGATGATGTGGTTTCAAAGCTTCATCGCGTTGCACTTCTTTCCATGTGGAGCTTCCCTGCCTTCAGAGTAAGGTGGTGTGGAGTTAATGTCAGACAAGCTTTGCCAGAGACTACTGTCCCTTTGTCAAAAGCCACGATGTGTAAATGAGCAGTCCTGCCTGGTTTAAACCAACACACATGGAGAGGAAAGTACATCTCCCTCCAGTGGTCCTGCCTGTAGCTGGTTTAAGAAGAATGTGGAGGCTCCAGAGGAGGCTGGTGAGTAACCATTTAATACACACCACTAGCCGGTAACAACAGGGTTTGTTGTCAGCTACCCAGGCTGGATTAGCAGTGACTGCCTGCAAGCAAAAAGCTCAGTGACTTCACTGTTCATCTCCCAAGCCTTTCAATTTCCTCAAAATGTTCCTTGAAGCTGGGCTTAAATTAACTATTCATAATTATCTCAGGATCTTTCCTTCCTCTTAAACCTTTCTTAACTCTGCAAACACAGCAACAGCCCTAAGTGTCCAGAACATTCTCCAGTTTACTGGAGAAAAAAGGTGAATTCAAAGGTTTTACTTCAAATTCTTTCACTGATGCTACTCAAAGCATTATTTTTGTCTTTACAGTGTGTGTTTTCTTAAATCTTTCTGCTGAAACTTTGAGAAATCTGTCCAGTGTTTAATTTCCCTTCTAGTTCTGAGTCTGAGGTGAAATAAGACTCATTTAGGCTCAAACTAGCTGCAAGGGTGGAAAAAACAAGTATTAACCAGAATCAACCTGTGTTCTTGTCTGTCTTGACTTACAAACTAGTCCATCCTGAATTCACCATGAAATATTCCTGCCTCCTTTTCATCTGGGATAGCACTTCATGGTCACTGTTTCCAGATGTGTTAAATAGAGTACTATAAGTGAGCCCACCTCAGGAGAGGGGTTATAGGTGACTGACAAACACCATATTGCAACTGAAAGCCAAAGACCGAGCTGGCTGATTCAAGGACAAAGAGCCACTACCGGAAATACCCAAGTTCCTCACAGTATGCAAACAACCCCAATTAACCAGGACATTTGTCAGCCAAGGTAACCCATCTGACCCTGACTTTGCACACTTATCTGCTTCTTTGGAATCTGTCAAAGTGCTGACCTAATACTTCAAAAATACTTTACCCTGTGATCAGCAAGATTGAGGAAAAGCTGTCTGCCCCTAGCATTTCTTGTCCTCTCGTGTCCTTTTTCACCTGTCACAAGCTATCGGTATGCTACAGTGATGAAGTTGGGACCGAAGATGTTGAAAGGCCCGCTGTACTGATTGTCAAGGAGTAGAGACTTGACAATGTGCATCCTGCAAGGTAGCTCTTGCTGTCATCTGGCTGAACTAAAGTCTTTCTCCAGACCTCTCGCACCATGAGAGAGGTGTCTTCCTGGTTTAGGAATTCAAACATAACATCTTTCCCCTCTCTTTCTTTAAATACCTCCTTTTAATTCTGCCTTCATGTGCTACCTGAATTTCTGCCAAAGCATTTCTTACTAATTTTGTAAAGGGTACATGACCTTGAGAAATTATACTTCATTACATATTTGCAAAATGAGATTTTTTTCATGGGCTAATGGATCTTGTGGTTTACTTCAGGTTAGGGCAGTCCCTGGATTTGCAAAAATTTTTCATTCTTCTCTGTTCAGTTTTTCTTGTCATCATGGCTACGTTCCGTCTATTCATAAAAGCAGCATGTTGCTCTTCAGTTTGCAAAAATTGCATAATATATGTATTGGTGGTGATTAAACAGGAAATAACTGAGAGAGAAAGAGGCTTGGAGAAAGCTTGTGGTGCCAAATGAACTTTTTTTATTTCCAGAGTTTTGCTTTCCAAAATATCTAGGCTTTGCATCTGCTTAAGTGATGCATCAGCCTGACTGCATGTTTTACTGTGTGAAGGAGTTTGGTTGATGTTTAAGGGTACTGAGTCAATACAACAGTTTCTCCATTGCCTAGCGGTTTTTGTTTTTAAAAAAAAGAGGAGGAAGACTGTGAGTCTGTCTCTGTGAGTGTCCTCTCATGCTCCAGATTATTTAACTGTCCTAGAGAATCAAGGTATGAACCTACAGTGTTGAAGGATGTTGCAGATCTGGGCCTCCTTGTTGGGGTGGCAGTTTCTCATTCATCATCTTGGGGTTCAATTCGCAGCAGCAGGGTGCTTGCGACCCCAGGCTTCACATGGATGCAGCAGGACATAATTAGATTTGGAGCAGACAGGGATGGAAAATGGCTGGTAAAGCTGATAACAGTTCAACGTGGGCAGACTGCCTTTGGCCCTGGGTGGCAGTGGCATAGAGTGACAGGTTGTTACCAACTAGGCTCAGGCAGACCTCTAAAAATTGTGGAGGATTGCTGAGATGGAGAGCAGAGAAGGCACAAGCAGCCAACATCTTGTGCTTGGCTCCCTTGCACAGTCATCATGCTCCTGAAAGTCTGGGAACAGCAAATGTGGTCGTAAAACAGGAGCCCCCAGGCTTGCTTTGTTTGGTATTCATTAAACATCACACTTTGGTTTATGTACTCTGTGTGATTTTCCCAGAGAGGAGCTTTGTGCTGTTTTTTTCTCAGAACTGCTCTTTCTCAGAAGCTGGAGGGAGCTCCTGTCTCCCAGGGAGTCTCCGCTTGCTTCTGCTGCGTTTCCCCAGCTCGCAGATGCCTGTAGTCACCTTCCTTTAGGCTGAAACATGCTAGAAGGGCTGCTCGTCAAAATTGGCTTTTTTTACATCTGCATGGGACAACACAGAGTAGCGTCACAGTTTGCCTGGTCTGCAGTCCTCAAATGCCTTATTTTGACAGTGCAACTTGCAGTTTTTGAAGGGAAGGAGGGTTGGGAGGCCGGAGATCCACCTCTGCTTTCCCAGGCAGCTTTTCACTGTTGTTCTGTTCTGCATCCCTGTTACAACCTCCTGACAACTTTAAAAATGAGTCAGACAGCACTGCAGTCTAGTGATTTAGGGATAACACTGTCCTATAACAGTAACTGGCTGGCCGTCGATGTAGTCACATCTGGTTTCAACTCGCGTCCTTCCATCAGTAGCCCTAACGCAGACAAGTAGCTCCTCCACCAGTTGTGCAGGGGCGAGATGAAAGGCTCCAGCTTGGCTGTGGTGTGTGGTGAGCCCCCGGTGTTGTTAATGGAAGCTGACAGTCTAACATCCTACTCCATCTGCTCCCAATTTATACCTTGAGATTTATTGTCTCTTGAAAAGATAAAATAAAGACTTGCGAAACAGAATTACTGGTTCTGAAAGCTGTAGGGGAAGTGTAGCGTATCTCCCCTTCCATGCTTTCAAAGCTGGAAGGCAGAAGTAAAGGCATTTTTAAATCAAAGCAAAGCTCTATCACAGGCTCTGCTAGGGATGGACAGTAACCTGTCCCTCACTCAGGGTTTGTGATTGTCATTTGGCCAATGCTGCTTGGCTTCAGGGAACAGGGACTGTCAGTTCTCTTGTGTTTCTTCAGCCTGAACTTGAGATTTTCATTCATTTACAGCTGTAAGAGATGCACAAGGTATCCTGGTCAGACCTGGAAGACCAGATATCTGGTCTTCTGTCTGGAGCACAAGGCTGATGGGGAGCAGCTAAGGGAACTGTGGTTGTTTAGCCTGCAGAAGAGGATGCTGAGGGGAGATACTCTCTACAAGTACCTGAAAGGAGGGGGTAGTGAGGTAGGTGTTGGTCTCTTCTCCCAAATAACCAGCAATAGGACAAGAGGAAATGGCCTCAAGTTCTGCCAAGGGATGTTTAGGTTGGACATTAGGAAAAACTTCTACACTGGAAGAGCAACATGCTTGCCAGTGAGGTGGTGGAGTCACCATCCCTGGGGGTGTTCAAAAAAACATGTAGAGGTGGCACTTTGGGACATGATTTAGTAGGCACGGTAGTGTTGGGGTGACGGTTAGACCTGATGTTCGTAGAGATCTTTTCCAACCTTAATGATTCTGTATTCTGGGCAAGATGTCAAAGCTCTTGTTTCTGTGGCATTTCTTTCTCTAGAAAGGGTTGAGCCCTGTAGGTGCAGAGCAACATGACATCACGTGGTCCTTTACATCAGTGAGAGCCAGTGCCCGTGTTTGGGGTGGAAGGGAAACCCTGCTGGGGTTTCAGTCAGGAGACAGCAGCAAGCTCCTCTCTGCTTGGAGTCTGGCTCCTGTTGCTTGGGAGCCAAGTCCAGCCCAGGCTGGGGACATCATGTCTGGAAAAAGTCGATGGGACCTCAGCAACGGGGGTGTGTTTTTCAGCAAGCAAAGCAGCTGCAGTCAGGAAGGGTGGAAGCAGCAGAGGCTGCTTCAGGCTCATGCTGGAGCTGTTTGTGGAACTCAAGGAAAATGTTCAGGGGCTGGAAGTCTGCCAGAAGGCTTTATACTCTCCTGTCAAGTTTATACAGCTGCAGGTAACCTAATGCAGGCTCAGCTGTGGACTGAAGTCCCCAGCTCGCAGCTGTGGCAAGTGCTGGCATTCACAAAGTGGGTGAAGCTCTCGGGTGGTGGGCTTGGAGGAGGCTTATGGAGCCACTCCAAATTCTGCCTTTCCAAGTGGTGCAGAGGGAGGGAAGGGCAACGTTAAACACCGAGTACAAGGGAAGCCAGAGTTGGGGTGTGAAGGGAAAAGGTGTCATAAGAAAGGTAATTGCCAAAGTTCTCATAAATACCACCTCCATGTTACCTCCTTATCTATATGGTTGTGTTTGAAAGTTTTATTTGATGTGCCTTTATAACAGAAGAAACAACCTGAAAATAAAAATCTATCAAAGCCAAAACGAGGGGAGAAAAAGAATGTTGCAGTAACCGCTTCTGTGTTTTTCTCTAAAATCTGAAAGAAAAAAAAAGTAATCCAAAAAGTAGCATCTGTGGATAGATATTTCAAAGCAACAGCTGTGGTTTTTGCAGCCTTGTGGGATAGTTCGTAGACAGAGAATTAAGGGTATGGGTATGGCAAACATCAGTTGTATAGAATGAAGCTGAGAAATTCCACGTTTATGGCTAATGTGCCTAGAAGTTAACATATTCACACCCATTGAAACACCTAACACTGTCTTCCCTTGCTGCAGGACTTAAGCAATTGAAAAAAAAAAAAAACAAAAACACAGTAAAATTACTAATCTGAAATTGCTGAATGACCAGGGAGGAAAAATATTCACAAGGGAGAACAAGTGTTTATCAAAATTTTTGATTTCTGGAAGTGTCAGGTTGTTTTAGGAGGACCTGCTGTTTCTATGAGAACAGTGTGTATTCAGCTCCGTTGAGTTGCCTGTATTACATTTAATTTGTTTATACTACTTAATTGCCCATTATTAAATGACACAATTTAAAGTTTATCTGTTCTGCTGTAGGAAGTGAGCAAAGTTACTATAAATAAAATGTTAGCATTTTTACTGGCAGAACAACTCTAAACTTTCTTTTCTAGAAATCTGAGTGTTAAATGTGCAGAACTCTTTTCAAAACCTTAGAACAAAAATCTGCATTTAAAACAGATTAAAGATCTTTCACAGTCCTGGTCACAACTGGCTGATAGTTTTTCCCAATCTCCATGACATTCCAGGTGAGACTGATGTATTTAGTATGCTTCCTTGCAAAGAAACTAGACTTTCTGACTTTACTTATTTTGCAAATAGAAAATCTAAAGTCATAAAAAGCTTCTTATTCTTAGCCATGTACTTTCAGTAGTGGGAAAAATACCTTAAGAATTTTTCATTAAACTGGGACATTTGCTATAGAACATGCTTTCTTATCATTAAAGAGATTTGAAAGAAAAGATACTTTTGGAATATAAATAATATATTGCTGATACTTTATATATTTTCATATTGTTCTTGTAGATAACCAAGATCATCCCAATTACAACTCATGCCCACCAATAAAATGGGAAGTAAAGAGAGTGCTGGGCTTTTCCTGACCAGGCAACTAAGTTTTTTCACAAGCCTCTCAGCTGGGCAGCTCTTAGGCAAATAAGTGCTACTTCTGTCTCTCAGTTCTGTGAATTACAGAATATGGAAACCTTGGGCTGATAAACGCTGAAGTCACTTTCCGCTGGCTTCAGGGGAGATCTGAATCAGTCCTATAGTGAGAGCAAAACAGGAAATCTCTGATTCAAAAAGCCAGATTTGTTGAGTAATTATTGAAATTTTGCCATTGGTCGTTTTACTGGAATTCTGTATACTGTATAAATAGAAATGGTTAAAAGTCCCTGTTGCAGTGTTTAAATAAACATGTTATTAGAGAAGTTTAGAAGAAGGCATGAGGAATGTAGCTGAAGTGGCAGCATCGCTCTTTTCTTTTGGATTTTGGTGAAAGGCTCCTTGGTGGTTTTTATCATTCTTAATTGTGCTGCTTGAAAGGTTATGGTTTAAAAAGAAAGAGAAAAGAGGTGGGGGACACGGGGACACCTCATTCACAGAAAGGGAGGTTTTCAAATGAACAAATACTCATTAGGGACCGGATGATGAAGATGCCTGAATTCTCTGGATTTCAAATCTTAGGTCTTCTAACCACTACTCGTGTGCTTCGGGGTTACCCGCCTCCCACACTCTCCTCTGTGGATCATTCTCAACACTTGCTCTGGGTAACTCCTGCAACAGGTACTACAGCTGCAGGGGTTCTAGGTGTTTGCTGCACAGAAGAGCGTGCCAGGCGTGCTGGAGTGCAGCCTTTACTTTCCTCTGTAGAGCCTGGTAGTGGTACAGAGTCTACGTCCATCGTCGCTGCAGGTTGCACAAGGCTTGCATTTTCTATTGCAAAATACAGCCTTGTAAACTCAGGCAATTTTTCTTGCTGCTAGTGAGCTTGGGTGCCTTGGTTCTCAGGCTATTCAAGATGAAATGCCCTGGAAAGACCTTTTTTTTTTTGGAGGGGGAGAGTAGTCCCGTTTTGTTAAGGGGGAAAATAAAAAAAATCCTGCATTTTCTTTGGCTCTCATTTTGGCAATATTACAAATGCCCTTTGGAACTTGAAGACAATAAATGTCTGCAATGGGACTTCAAATATATATGCAGCATCTAATTTGAAGACAGAGTTTTTAAAAATAGAAAAAGCTAAGTCCTTTAGAAATTCTCACCACCTTGCAATAGCACTGGTAAAATAGTAGTGAAATGGTTATGAGATGTTATATGGCTAATTTATCTGATTTTTTTGGCATTAGCAGTTGACTAGTTACAGGATTATCAAGCATCATCAAATAAATAAGCCTAGACAAGTTTGATGGATGCAGCTGCTGTCACAGCCCATGGAGCTTAGAGGGAATTTGTAATGTTTGCTATAGTGCAAGTCGTGCTGTGCACTTGGGCTCTGCCAGATGCCCTGCAGTAAACTTTGGTGGTTTAAGACCTCACTGACAGCAAAATAGGCAGGAAGGCTGCTGCAGGTCAGTCTGGCACAATAGCGAAAATTTGTCTTTACCCCTGGCTTAAGGCCCCAGGTTGTGCCTCCAGCGGGGCACCTCACTCCTTTCCCCAGCGCCCCGCTATCTTCCAACAGGGCAGACCTCCGCGAAGGGTGAGATCTGATGCATCCACCGCACATTTCACTGGAGAACATCTGGCAGAGCCTTTGCCTGCCTCTTCAGCATCTGTCGCCTCTTTTTCTTCTCACTGCCTCTGTATTATATTTGCCTCTCTCCCGTTCTGAGCTGATAGCGTTCAACACTTGCTTTGCAGTGTCGTGAGGGATCAGAAGCAAAGCAGCAGAGGAGCAGGCTTCCCTGAGGAACTTGGTTAGATGTCATGGGGACCTGTGGGAGACAGAAGCAGATGTTTGCATCTGTGTGAAGCTAGAGAGGGAGTCTGTCCTGCTGGCTGGGGAAGCAGTCATTCACAGATTTGCTTCAGAGGATACTAAGGTTCCCACCAGCTTATTCTTTGAAACAAGTGGTTTGTCTGTTGCTCTTAATGTTAGAAAGAGGAGTAGAACTATACATGGGTACTGCTCTGTTTTCTTTTTCTGGGAAACAAAAGGGGTAGAGAACAATATATGGCTGTTTAGGTTGTATTGCATGGAAAAGTGTAAAATTACAAGCTGTAGAAAGTAAGTACTACTGAAATGAAGAGATAAAGCTGAATCCTTCATTTCCCCAGACTGCAGGTCAGGCCACTGCCCTTTCGTTACCTGGCCAGGCAAGTGATAACATGGTGCCTAATGATGAAGTAACAAATTTCTCTCCCAATTTTTAAATACCATACTGCAGTATTAATGTGAGCTGCCCTGTGAAATGCAATCTATTTAAGTAATCCTGCTGACAGCTGTTTTCCTCAGCCCTTGATTCAGTGCTCATCTGGTGACTGCCGATTGCCCTTACCACTGCACTGGCATTTCTCTGTTTCCATGGCACTGCTCTGCATATGGAAGCAGCGCTGGAGTGTGTGCCTCGCGTGTTTTTACTGTGATAATTGGTCTTATCTGGGAAAGAGATACCAGGTCAACGGGTTAAATGAAGTTTGCCAGAAATGAGGTACGGATCAGTAACTTCAGCTACCGAGAAGCCTGATGCCAGGGACTGAAGACTTGCTGTGGTATCTCTAAAAAATGTAAAAGTAGTTCTGTCTTACTACAGGCTTTGCTTTGCTCTTTCCTATGGTTCAGAGATTAAGCTGTAAGTTTAGGGCAATATTTTAAAGAATCTGGTGATTTAGAGGATTAAATTCCTATTTTAACAGTGATTTCCCTCCCCCCTCCCCCCCCCACCCCAGTGATTTAGAGTCCTAAGTTTCAATTTCAGCGATCCATTTGATGGCACAAAGCACCAGAGCCGACACTCACAGTATATTGATGAGAGCAGCTGCTGTGCTGGTGAGCACTTGCAGCAGACAGCAGGGGATTAAAACTTCCTAAATGGAGAGATGTATTTGCCGTGTATGCTCTGTAGCTTCTAAGTGTACCCCAAATCTTTCCTGTAAAGAAGGATGACTGCCTCACTACTTATGAGTAAATGCAAACTCTCACTTACACTTTCCAATTAAAAAAAAAAAAATCCCAAATGTTTGAAATGACATAAGAAGATTTTCCAGTCAGTAAGTTAAAAACTTAGAAATGCCAGAAGTTGCAGTTACTTTGAGACTATACCTATAGGCTTCTTATGTGCATGCATTATGTTACAGTCTTTAATGATGTGTTTCTGCATTAGCTTTTTTTTTATGGGTTCTATCTCACTCAGAGCAAAAAGTAGGTGATATTCTTCGAGAGGTCAGAGTTTATATGACATTTTGTTCCATCTCATTGCTCAGTGTCCTGTATCCCATCTATTACACAGGACATTACAGTCAAGCTTTGCACAGGCGACAGCAACGTTAATTGTCTTGTGATACAGTATGTGGCATACCTCACTGTGGTATCGAGGAGAACGTCCACAAACAATTGGTATCTGTTTACTGTACCACTGTCACATAGGAGATGTTTTCACCTCAATTGCATATTAAGAAAGTAGGGCACAGAGTAAGGAGGCAGAATGTATCTCTTGACTTTGAGATGTGTAGGTAAGATTATTTTATGGGCTTCATGAAATTAGGCAGCATTTTATACGCTCCAAGCACAGCTCCTGTTGGTTTTGGTTGGAAATAAAGATATTGGCCCTGCAGCAAGTTGGTCTTACAATGCATCCTCTTCCTTTCCCCTGAAATGGGGAATGCACCATTGACAGCCTTTTATGCAAGGTTAAAAATACACCTCACTGCAAGGTTTCTGAGGCATTTGGCACCCAGTCTGTGGGACTCAGATGTGCTGAAAACCCATGTCTTAATGACTGTGCCCCCTGAGGTTCTCCATGCAGTGGGAAGCTGAGCTGCCACATGATTCTTTCCCATGAATGACAGGATAAACGCTTGCCTTTCCTAAACACTGGGGAGACTGGGATAGCATTGGAGACCAGCAGTACTCAGGAGGACTAATGTGCATCTCTGCTGTGGGGAGGACTGGGTACAAGCCAAAATAGAAATGGATTCTTGGCACGTGCCCATCGTGTTACCCAGCCTGCTCACCAAGGTCATACAAGAGTTGTGTGTGTAGATGGAAGGGGCTTGGGACCAACCTCTGCATACTGGACTGAAATAGCTTGGTTACACAGGCCTGCCCAGGGAGGCTGGCCTGGCAGCTCCAAGAAACTCTGGAGAAAAGAGGGCTGCTGACAGCAAAACCAAACTGTTTTTGACTATACAACTTTTGCTTGTCTTCCTGCATTTCCCAGCCTCATCTACCTGTTTTCTTTCAATTACCTTACCAAACAAAGTGGAGATCAGCAGGCAGTAGCCTCTGTCACTGCACACCCTGCAGTCCTCCTCCCTGTTGTTCATCCCCTGGGCAAAGGGCATCTTTCTTGGGACAGCTCTGGTTGGCAAAGCCTCCAGTGCAACCTGTGCCCCTCAGGCCAGGCAAAGTAGAGACAGAGATATGCTGCCATAGGGTTTATGGGGACCGGAGAGGAAATTTTTAGCATTGAAATAAGAGTTTGCACTTACAAAAAAAAAAAGAAATATTAGAGAAACCTGTAAATAGTAGTCTCTTCTTCAATCAAAAGTACTAATTTTGCATTAAAACTATATTTAAAAAAAAAAGGTATTTGAAACGCCTTGTTCTCCTTGTGAGATCACCCTATAGATATAGTCCACTTAATTGCTATGTGCTTAATTGAGACAGCCACTTTTACTGGGACATCTCCCAGGGAACCATCTTGGCCTAATGATTATCAATGCCAATGGTTGTTGCCTAATCAGGTCAGTGCCATAAATCCCGCTTAACAAGAATGCATTCAGTGAGTATCAAGTGATGAAACAGTGTTTAAACAGGTGTTAAGTAAGTGTGGGATGCCATGTTTAAACACAGGGAAAACCAAAATAAAATGGAAAGCAATAGGTGTGAATGACAAAAATAGCAAGTGCTATCTTTGCGCTTTCTTTTCATTTAGTATAGGACTGAGTCTCAAACCTCATTTGGAATTTTTCATCTTTCATGAATGAAAGCCATCTGGATGCTTAGGGAATTGGTCCTAGCTCCTGACTGCTCTGATTAGGTTTGCCACTCACATAGGACTTCCCAAAGATCCTTAAATACTCCAGGAATGTGGATATATGCTGGGATTTTTTTTTTTTTTTTGGGGGGGGGTGGGGTGGGGTGGGTGGTGGTGGTGGCTCGTTGTTTAGTGATAGTTGATATAGCATAGCTGTAAAATAGTGATAGAGATGCTGTTGGGATAGCTGAGTCCCTCTGCCACTGTTGATTTAAGAGTCTTAGGGTAATGCGGAAAGCCAATTGTGTGTAGTGCTGGGACGGACTGCCCGCACACTTGTGGTCTGTATATTCTGCTGTTGCCTCCTTGTCCTGAATACAAATGGCAGTTGTTGTCCGTCTTTGTCCCCCTCTACAAATCCAAGCTGGCCAGAAGCACACCTCCTTTTCCCATGGCACAACTTACCCCTTAATGGGGAGGTTTATTGTATCAGGATTCTGCTGTGTAAGTTGTGTTCTCCATTTTTGATCTGATTATGTGCCCTATAATCCCTATTGATTTATAACAAAATACAATTGTGACATATTTTGAGAGTATGCAGTACTAAATTAAATTTGGGAGGGAAGCTTAATCAGCTCTTTCTGTAAAGATTAAGAACAAGAGGTGTGTATTTTCTAGCAGAAGACTACTATTCAATAACTGTTAGAAATTCTATGGCATTAAACTGAAACTTCTGGAGTGTGGGGATCTTTGTGGCAGCCCTGGAGGTGATGAGTCTGTTCCCCTGATGTCACATGAAATGCATACAAGTCTCCATGTACATCTAAAACAGCTACTCATAGCTGCTTGTCTTCATCTTAGTCTTCTAAGAAACAGGCCTCTCTTTTCTGAGCTCTTTCATGGCCCTGATTGCTCTAACATATTCTTTGCAGACTTCTAGGTTTTCACAGTTCTTTTCCTAGCAACCATGCCAGCTTTGAGAGGAGTCATTTCACATTCATTAAATTGCAGTGCACGAAGAATCTTTGGAATTATGAGGGGAAATGTCACCATTGCTTCAGATTAGAAAAGCAAGTATTTTATTTTTATTTTGACATGAGGTTAGGTCCCAGTGCAAGAAAACTGAAGTGCAAGGAAGTACCAACTCTCCTGTCTTGATGCAGTTTGTGCTATTTATTAGTCAGCACCTGTAGTTCTGTCTGGTCCTTTTGTGAAAATTTACTTTATCTTTGAATCCAGTTTTATTTTTTCTTTGGTCTTCAATAATGTAATGCCTTCAGAAGATCAGAGAAAATTTTCATCTTTTAGTCCAGAACAATTTTTATGCATAGAATTCCTCCACTGTAGTAGAATAACTTTTTTTCAAAGTCACAAAAAAACCACATTTAAAATTTGATGTAATGTTTGGAAAACTTTTTTTTTAATTACACTGTAACTCACATTGATGTTTATAAAAAAACCAAACCAAAACGCAACACCTTTCCCACCCCTTTCCCTCCTCATTCCACACACTAATTTAATGGATCATTAAGAGTTTTAAATAGAAATAGCTCTGTATTTTGTTACACAGAAAGCTTGGTGTCAGAGGATATTTTGGAACTCACAGGAAGCACGGCTGGCATTATAGCAGCTACTTTATTTTTGCTGTGCTTCTCCAGCTTTGTGGTACACAGCCACCAGATGCAAAGGGACAGGTTGTGGTAAATGTTTAATAAGAGCCTTATTTAATATTGCAGAGCTAAAAACTTGCATAGGAATGACAGAGATACTATTGTCACATATTCACAGCATTGAGCTATGTTCCTGAACTGGGTGAATTTCCATTCTGGCACAAAACCGAAGTATCTGTCATTTAAAGTGTTGTTCCTGTAAAGTACTGAGTTATACAGCTTCATTTGATATCTTTTAAAAATTTCGTATTATTTTTATTTCATAATAGGTAGAAAGTTCACAGTAGCTAGGAAGTTCCAAACAAGCATAGAATTTAGTTCTTATTCTGGAAGAACAAACCGGCAAACTGTTAAATGACAAAGCAAAGTCTGGAATGGAAGCAAATATTATTTTCATCCTGTAAAAGTGACTCTGAAACATAGTGCAAATTAGCGGTCTGGTGGCGATCCTACCATGGATTTAGGAAAGACAGAAAATGAATGTTAATCTCCTGAATCTTAGTTTAGTGCTCTAAGTATAAACCCAGTTTTCCTTTTTAGCACAAGCTCAGTGGGAGCTAAGGATGTGAGCATTCCAGAAGACCTTGTCTCCTATGAGGCTGGCACTGCAGCCAGCCGGTTACTGTTCAGCAATTACAGCTGCCGAAGGAGAGGCCATCAAAATTAATCTTTGGGTTTTCATGCAGTTCTCTCATCCATGGGGACTAAACTGCCACAGCTCACAAGCCAAGCAGCCTCCTTGCCAAGCTTTCAAGTGGCCCCTGTCCTTCCCATCCGCAGCAGGCCCCCTAAGGTGGGCATCCTTTGTCTTCCTTGCTTCCTATGCTCTCATGCCTCAGGCTCCCCAGGAGCGTAGGAAAGACACTTGCCCAACTTGGCACTATGTACAGGCAGTCCCATATTCCTCTGTTCTGTCTGATTTTATTCCCTAGTACAGTAATTTCTCCATTCTTTCTGCTGTGGCCTAGGTCTTTTCTAGCAGCAAGTCTTTCGCAGTCCACTCCAGTGCAATGCAGTTATTCTTTATACATCACATCAAAATACTTCTTTCCCTGTTTACTCCTGCAGTGTTTGCATAGAACAGGAATAGGCTGGGTTAGAGCTATTGGATTCATTGATTATGAGATGACCACTGAGGGTCCCTATTATGGGAGAGGTGAGGATGTGGGAAAGACAACACAAATCTCTCTGAACTCTGCTGTGTTATTTGCACAAGCCGCAAAATGACCTCTTAAAATATGCAAGAAGGTCAGTGTGATAATGGAAGGATTTCGCTACCTGAGCATCAGAGGCTGTGTTCCATTAAACAGGAAATAAACAGGGAGGTATGAGTCTGCAGCCTAGCATTGGCTCGCTGCCAGGGTGAAAACACGTGTGAACTGGCAAAGGAGAGAGCAGTGCTAGTAATTTGGAGAATAATGCCCAAGGATGTGAGACTAGAAGTGAATCAGCTGTGAAGCAGCTAAGAGAAAAGAAAAGTTTAACTGAGTGGATGTTGACCATACTTGAAAGATGAGGTCGAATTGGAAAACTCGGGAGAGATGCAGAGTGATAAGAGAAATATATATTAACACCAGATTCTTCTAAATAGATGTTAGAGTAGCTCCCTGCCTGATGTTGAGTTCTTTGAAAAAATTGACAACTACATTTTTTTGCCCAAATGACAACAAACCCAAGACTTTTTTTGAAATTTTGGTGAGCATTGAATGCTTAGGAAGTGCTGGTCATGGGTGGGATCAAAATCATGTAATTTATTCCAAGTCTGAACTCTTTCTGTGGCAGCAGCCATCCTTTGGAGCATAGCTGGCTTGCTTTATTCCCTCTCACCATGCTGGTACTGGCGCCTTTCTGTATTCATGGCTGCCTTCTGTTGTAACTTATTTTAAGGGCTTTGTTGGGCCATTGTTTGGTTCCCATCCTAGAGGATTGATACTGTTCAGTTAATTCAGAGATCAAAAACTATTTTTGCCTGGCCTTTCTCCTTTGGTGGTTTTTTGTTTGGTTGGTTTTTTTTTTTGTTTGTTTTTTTGTGGCTTGAGGAATCCAGCAGGAAATGCACTCTCGTCGACAGATATCTGATCACGCAGGTCCCCCACAGCAACATTCTGCTTCTAGAGCAGGAGAGAGTTAATTGAAGCCAAAACCCAAATAAACAGAAGAAAGCAATAATAAATCCTTTGCCCCCAAACCTTGCTGCTTTTCAGAGCTGCGTGTTTTGGGACTGTGTGGATAAGAGAGGAAGGGCACTTTTTGATTAAAGGAAGGAAATCGGCTGTTTGGATGGATAAAATAATGCCAAAGAAAGCAGATGAAAAGGTAAACAGAAGAAAGAAAGAATAGGTGGAATTAATGTGTAGAAGTAACAAATCATGGGAACAGGAGGCTAGAGGTGCTTGCTGGAAGCAAACACAGAATGAGAGGAAAATGGAGGCAGAGATAACCCTTCCTTCCCTCCAGCTTGATGTACCTTCCAGACTTTCAGCTGCCTTTCAGAAAATCTGGAAGGATTTTGGCACCCAAAAATAGGGCTGGATTTTCAGCATTACCCTGTCCCACACTGCAGGCCATGGCAGCTTCCTTGGCTGTCCCACCAGCAGTGACTGGACATGAAACAACTTCAGACCAAGAGTGCTCCCCATCTATAGCAGCACCAGGCTGTCAGATCCATGTCAGATTAGGCAAGAGAAGGTAGGATTTACAAGATGCACCTGTTACTGGGTTAAGCCAGCACCAAAATGAGCATTTTCAGAAGACCTCATTCTGCTAAGGACGGGGGGACAGCTTTTGAAAATAATCTTAAAATGGGACCTGAGCTGTTTTGAAGGCAGCTGGTCAGGATCTTGTTGAATTTGTTTGAAGAATGGTCTGAGCAAGTTATGGGTTCATGGGCATCTTGTCACAGTGAAGATACTCGATAATGTTTATGGAAACTGGTATGCTTTATATACTCGATGTTCTGAGCCTTGTGTATTTATGTACTGCGCTTTTGTCTGTAGCTTCTTGGAAATATTTTGACATTCCTCTGTGCCCTGGACAATGTGGACACCCATGTTCATTGTGTTCTTGGTTTGGTGCTTCCTGGTCAACAGAAATAAAAACATGGTTGTGCTAATGGCTAGCTACATAAACTCAAGTGTGCTACGTGGCCATCAAGCTAGGTTATTCTTGCTTCTTGAAAGGTGTGCTGAATCAAATCCTGGCTTTAGGCTTCTGGATTCAATCCCTTTCTTCTTTTTTTGGGCAGGGGGGAGAGGAAATTGTTGACTTGCACTTCTGAGTTTAATTGCTTTTGGTAGACTAGTTGTAGCTTTGTTTTCTTGCCAAGATGCCTTTTTTGCATATGCTTTGTGAACTGAAAGCTGAGTAAATCAGCTGGTGATGTACTGAATGCCTCAGGAGTATCAGTATCACAGGAGGGGAGGCTTGTGGCAGAACAGAGCCAAAGCCCGGTCTTCCTACCGACAGCGCTGCATTTGGAGGGGATGTAGAAAGATGTGGGAGAAAAGGTTTGGGGGAAAAATGAGAAAATGGCTTTCTGGGTTAGAAGTGAGAATCGAGAGGAGTGGGAAGGCTCGCTGCTGGACCTGGTGGCCAGAATCCACTTTCATAAGGTGCAGACTCGTCTTCACTGCATTTTAGTCCAGAGTGGAGAAGATCTGAACATCGTGTTACATAGAGTTCTGTAGATGCACTGGAAACAATTCTCTTTAATGGGGTAAACTGCAAATATAAGTTGGTTGTCTTTTCAGTGGATGCTTAATGTTCTGCCTTCCAGAGAGCCTTTTCATGCTTGTGATAGCATGTATAGCTTATTCTTAGCCATGGAAACCCAGAATTGGGAGTCTGATGTCACCAGCTCCACAGTTCTTTCTGTATTCAGTTTCCTACTTTTTCAGATCTGCTTCCATCCTGTCTGTCTCCAGATACTTCTTATTAAAATAATTCTTTGTGAAGTGACAGGCACACAGAGACCTGAAAAAGCAAGCAAGCTGAGGATGACTGAAGGTGCTGATGAAAGGCAATCAGCTGGAGAGAGCAAAGCATGAGGCATCAGATGTGATCTGTCTGGCATGTGCCTAATTAGCATGTGCCTTCAGGCTTGCAGCCGGGCAAGAGCTGGTAAGTTCACTGAGCAAGTTCACTTGGTTTCTCTGCCCGGCTTTTTGCATGCAGGAAGAAAAGGTGAAAAAAATATTCCCTAGGATGAGCGATAGGACCCTGAAAGGCGATGTAGAAAACAAAAAGGATTGACTGGAGTAGTGAAGCAGATAATAAGGTAATTAGAACTGTGAAGAGTTGACAAAGCACTAGACCAAGATGAATTGCATCCCCAAATGCTACAGGAAATGGGCAGGGAGCTAGAGCAGCCTCTCCGAATGAACTTCTGACACATAACCCTCATTAACTGTACCAGAAGTTGCATGTATGCCACGAGAAGCATTTATATCCTTCTGAAGTGCAGAGCTTCCACAGGGCTGGGAGAGGGGTTGGCATAATGCACAAAGTTTGCAAGGAAAACAAGGAGTAAAAATAATATAGATGTCTTTGCTAACAGTGAGATGAACTAGGGAGGGAGGAAGTTGCTCAAAGTCGGTGAGAAGATTTATTTGCCAGGAGTGGTAGAGCTGCCATTGAAGTAGCTAAAAGTCAACAGTTAAGTAAAAAATATTTTCATTCCAAATCTATAGCCAATTGGCAGCTATTAAATTACCATCACTGTAATTTGTGTTCTTGCGAGTAGGGTCTGTCTTGCAGCGTGTTTGCATTGGATCTAGCCAAAGACAGCACTGAGTGTGGCGTGGGTTTCCAGGCAGTGCTGTGGTACAAGAAATAACAATTCTATCCATCCTTGCAGTTTTTTTCCTGATGTACTTTTGGTCTGATGCAGCCCTCCCTTCCTGCCCATCACCTTGTCATTATTTAGTATAAAAACAAAAAAAAAGCTGTAAAAGAAACTCGGAAAAATTTGTCTGTGGAGATGCCACCATTTGCTGCCTTTAAGCAAGGGTAGGAAGAGAACATAGGATTCCTTTGGATTCAGAATCCATACTCTGTTTTCACCTTCCCTGGAAATATTTTATGCACTTGCTAAAATACATTATTTGCAGAACTTATGTAGAGGAGAACATTCTTTTCCTTTGCTTTTCCTTTTTATTGCAAATGAGACTTGAAACTAATCAGGTTGTTTCTGTTTGGAAAAAAATGAGGCAGTTTCTTTAACTTGTTTTTAGATAGTGTATTTTATTTTCCTTACATTCATAATATGAACACTGCTTTATATAAATATGCAGGATTGTGCCTTCCATTCTCTGCACATATCCCACGTATTCTGACATTACTTCTCTGTCAGAACCTTCTGAGGTTTTTCAAATCACGTTTAAGAACATGTGATTCCTTTAGTATGAAGATAACCCTGGGGAAAAAAGTAGAGTAAGGATGATATGTAGGTATTTCCTGTTGACATAAGGCATTTCCATATGGATGGAAGTGGATATATGTTCTTTTCTCCTGACCTGATTTGACTAATTTTTGGTGTGGTAAAATTGTCCTTAGACTCTTCTGAAAATAGCAGATACCTTCTGTGAGGCAGAATGAGTGAAGGGGTTTGCATTCTAGCATTATAAAAGTTGATTCAGCCTCATTAAGATGAATGGAAAGACTCCCATTGATTTCAGTGGAGTTGAATCAGGCTCATATCCTCAAGTTAATGAAAAACATTATCCACATGACTCTCATTAACTCTGTTTACAAAACAGACAGCAAGATATGACTCCAGATTTCTTCTGAGACATACTATGATGATGATGATGATGATTATCCTGTAGAGCAGACAAATGTACCTTGTGTTTAGAAGAGGATCATTTACAGCCTGAATTTTGCCATGTATTTTTTCCCCATTGCACCTGCTTGCTGCTTAAGCTTGTTTCATGTAGGGAAGGCATCTTCGGGGCAGCTGCTCTGGAGCACCCATGTGAAAATACAGATGGTGAGGTGTTAATGCAGCCAATGTTTTGTGGGTCAGAGCATCTCACTGGTAGAGGGCTGTGCTGCTGTGGGTTGCGGTAAAAGGCAAATGAGTCACCTGTTGCATTTTATTTTTAATGCTTTCTTATCAGAAGAGTGACCAATGTGCACTTTGGGAAAGCTACTGTAATACTTCATTGTGATTTTTGTTTAGCGGTAGGAAATCTCATTTCCTTACACTTTTTTTTTAACCTTGAAAACTCATTTACAAATTGTGACTCGCAACAGGAGGGCAAGATGGCAAGGCATAACTGACGAACGCAAAAGAAATGAACTTCAGACAGGCAATATGAAGAATCTAGTCCTGTTGAAACCAGTGGTGCAATTCCTGTTGATATCAGAGGTGCTGTCATTTTTACCTTGGGTTTCACCTGTTCCTTCAGGTGTTCATAGATCCTATGAAGTTCCAGTATAGCCTAAGCTTCATGATATTCCGTGTTTTGTTTGAAGTCCTAATTTCTGCAGTCCCAAAATTATGTAACGGTCAGATTTTTGCTTGTTTTGAGAAAGGAAATTTCTTGCCATTGTACAATGAGAACTTTTAAGTAGTTAAAAACAAAGATATCAAAAGCAAGTAACAGAGAAACTTAAATGCATCATTTTAAAAATCATGTAATATCTAAGCTTGTTTAAAGATTTTCTTGGATCACTGGTTACAAGTATAAAATACAAGGTGTCATGTCGATGGAGCCCTGGATGTGTAATTTTTGGTGGTGGGGGAGAGTACCCAAAGCATTGTTACTTTTTCCATTTAAATGACATTCCAGAAAATTTAGAGTGTGACTTGCCAGCTTTAAATATTGAGCTACAGTTCAATCAAGGTCAAATGTCTTAGCGGAATTAACCAACACCATAGGTCTGCTGACCTCAGTCTTTGCAGGCACACACGCATGCAAAAGCCCCACTGTTTGTTTTTTTCTGGTGGATCTCTTAAGTGTCACAGGATTTCTCAATTTTTTTCTGCAAAGGGAGAAGACACGATACGGGTTGCATATCTCTATTTACTATTTTCAAGTGGTTGCCAAATGTTCTCTTCAAAGATACATTTTAAGGAATTTCATGCTTGCTTGTTTTTGTTTTTTTTTTATGTTGATTTCCTCTGGGGCTTCTGGGGTGTGTCTGTGAGGAGGAGTGGGTTTGGAGGAGTGGAAGGGGGTTGTTTATTTTTCTTTTTTGCCACAAACAGAAAGAACTTCCTCTTCTCCCTTGTGGCTAAACAAGAAGCTATCAAAGGCTAGGAGAAGTTGAAGCTGATGGTCCATGACATGCACCATTGGTTCAAACAAACCAAAAGTATTTTTTCATGTATGTTTTTAAACACACATGCAATTTAAAATTAACCCTCAAGTTATTTTGGCTTGCCTGGTCATGGAAGGACAAACGTGATTTCCTTTTCTTCAGAATTCAAGTACAGCAATGTGCTGTCATTTGCTGTATGTTACTGAAGACCAGTTCAGATGCTGATGGCAAGAGGTTTGTGAGGAAATACGTACTAATTCTGCAAAACCGCAACTGGAAGGAAATTAGCTGCTTTAGAGAAGCAGAAAGGAGAAAACAGAGTTAATTCTCTTCTCATAGAAAATCTTCAGTCAGCATTAAAAGAGAATGTCTCCCTAAGATCTTTATTGAAAATGGAAATCTGCTTTTTCCTTGTCCTACCTGTTTTCCAAACGACTGTTCTGAAATAAACTTTGTTTTCTTCTTGCTCCAAACCATGTAGAAGTTGCAGGTGAGGGCAGGTACAGGAGATTGTCTTCCAACAGCCTCATCTTTCCGCCTCTTGCTCATGTGTGCTGGGCAGTCAAAAGATGTGATTGCTACACCTTAAGGTGTACTGACATGCTAAATAAACCCCAGGCAGTTCATTATGGTCAGAGTGAACGTCCTGAGCCTGAAATAACAGTACGTTTGGGTTTGCGTGAGGGAGGGAGATTTTATTTGCACGAAGGGTCATTTGTGAAATCCTACCTTGCGCACATGGATCCAGCACGGGCTCTGTGCAGCCAAAATTGCTGGCAGAGAACATTATTGCGGTATATCAAGTGACATGAATGGTTGCCAGCAAATCTGTTTGGCTGCTGTAGCTCCTTTAAAAAGAAATTGAACCTCAGAGCATCACCAACCAAATGGAAACTCTGCAGCTGCTTAAGGGTCTCCTTCTGGGGAATGACGACACCAAAACAAAACCACCTCACCGCAACAGTGCTACTGCTGCAAAACTTCCCAAAGTCAGCAAAGGTGGAGCAGATGTCAAAAGGTCTGTTCACAAGGGACAAGAGAGGTCTCTTGCCCATGTTTAGGCATTGGGAGGGATTGCTCCTGGAGCAGGGACAGTCCCCAAAGTAACCTGGTGAGGATGGGAGGTGAAGGTGGTCTCCAGCTGCTGATGGCATGGAGCAGATGTGCTGTGCCCTGCTCATAGCTCAGCCTTACGGGACCTTTCTGCTCTCGTGGCACAGGAATCTTTCTGTCCCTCTGAGCATGGCTACTGCTAGCCTGACCACTTACACTCAATAGTACAGAACTGGGAATATTAAGAGGGAGAAGAAACTACAGAAAGGAAGTGGTAGATAAATGGAAGCAGGAACTCCGGACTGCGAGCGGTAACGTTGTATGCTCCCACACATCCTCAGTGTAGCTATTATGCTCTGCAGAGTGCCAGGCTGGTACTTTCAACAAATGTCTGTTTCTAAAATTCCCATGTAACCTTTGGAGGTTTTTTAGACCCTACCCACATATAGGCTGGCATAGCATCTAGTATTAAATAATGTAAATGTATGCTTAGTACTACACTTATGTTTAGTGCTGACTTACAACAGTTCTTGTGTTTATTAAGAAGGAAATGGCCATAAAAGTAACACTTTTATTCTGTTGCTGATTTTGGAGCAGATTTTAACAAATACCTGAAGTAGCAGAAATAGAAATTGGGTCTTAAAATTCCTCTTCCTTCTTGCCTACCACTGCACACTCAGAGCCCTGCAGTGTGTTAGCAGTGTGCCAGGGGAAGGCGTCTGTTAGCTGCAGCAATTAGCCGCGGTAATAACTTTGAGCTTTCTGCTTAAGGAGTGTATGGCTGAAAGTGTCATCTGAATAGCTTTGGAAACTCAAACCCAAGGGAGCCCAGTGGGACTTTGCGCTCATCTCGTTGCCAGTCTTGCACTCTGAAAGAGCTGCTGCTTGGCCACTGCGTGTGAGTGATGCCTTTCACTTTGTACTGGTAAGCTTGGCCCATGAATGATGTCTCTGTCTACACTCAGCTGTCTTCGCTTCCAAGCAGGTCTTGCCTGTGGCTTAATCCAGTCCCACGAGAAGCCATCAGTAAGTTGTGCACAACCTTCCCTTAACCCCCACAGGCAGCAGCTGAATCTGCCAACCAGTGCCGTGTGGGGACAAGGGGACACCAGTGAGCAGCAGTCATTAGCATGGGGAAGAAGAGGCCTAGCTCCTTCTGCTTCCCACACCAGCAAGTCAGGCTGATGCTACATGCAGCATGCGTGGAGAAGAAGCACGTGGTTGTCTTCTGGCTGTCCGTTTGATGTGTTGTAAAACTGACTTTTACAAGAGGTCACGCTGTCACTTTTGTAAAAACACATGAAAACTTGAAATAGATGAGCAGTGGCTTGGCAGTGTTAGGAAATGGCGAGCCTGAGGGGAGGGTGCCAAGAGAAAAGTCTTCTGGAGGGATGAGAAGAGAGGGAGGAATGGGAGTAAATCAAATAGGAGCTGGAGTGAGAGATGAACCATTCCTGCCTGTGGAAGTACGGGCAGTGCCTTAGATGGGGATGCTGTTAGCCAGGAGGCAGGGATGGCAGGGCTTCCAGAGCTGGATAGGCAATTTCATCTTTTTGAACCTTAGTATGTCCTGAGCATTCAGCCTATCTGCAGCAAGCTGGGAGTAAGTATTTTACCTTTTCCTTTTTTTTTTTTTTACTTTAAAATGTAAATCCACCAGGCCTCCTCCCAAAAATGAGAAAAGCACTTTTTATGATCCGTGATTTTAAAAGATGTGCCCCTATATAAACAAAACTATACAGTGATGTGGAGGATGGGCCTCAAAAGGAGCTCGTGGTGTAGTCCCAATTATCCCTGACATCTCTCAAATGGCCTCTCTCAAACTAGTCAAATGCTAGCTTGAGAGCAACTCTATAGGTAGGTGTTCCTACTGCTCTGCTTGGTGGTAATTTCAGAATTTCACTGCGCTGCTGATTAGAAATGTCCCTCTCATTTCCAACCCCAGCATATTTGTGACCACTTAGTTTTTATGCTAATCCTGCTCTTTAACTTAAGGAACTATTTTCCTTCTTTTCTATATATACTTGCAATGTATTTAAAGACCACATTCTGTTTTGCCAAGCTGCTTAATCCATGTTATTTCTCTCTCCTCACATCCTGAAGTTTTCCACTCCACCCTTTGCCACAGTGTACCTTTTCTGCACTTATTCAAATGTGAATTCAACTTTCAGGGAAGGAGCTGAGAAGAATTTACCTAGTATTCCAGATGCAGTCTCACCAACGGCATTGAGTCTTCCCAGATTACTTTTCCTCTCCAGATGTTGGTTTGCAATTACCCCACAGTCAAATAGTATACCAGGTCTTTATCTTCCCCAGTCACTTCCAAACAATGACCTAATTGTTGATTTTCTTGTTATTAGTCTTCGGATACCTGTCCTTGAGTTTAATTTTTCTGGGATCCCCCTTCTGTCATTCCCATGATCATAGGAGTTGTTTACTCCTTTAGTCATTTGATATCTCAGTCTTCCTTTTGTGTTTATGATACTGAAAATTTCATGCACACACTTCTTGGTTTTAAGCCAAGATCATTAATGAAAATATTGAAAAGATTTGTCCAAAAATTAATCCTCGAGGAAGTCCAACAGTGACTTCCCTTCAATCTGGAATTTCCTTTCCTGACAACATCATCTGCTGTCTGCCTTCAGTCAGTCTTACACTTTTACATTTCTCCTATTAATTCCTTCCTTCTCCAAATTTATAATTTCCTAGGTAGAAATATAGTGGATATTCCACTAGAATCTAGATATTAGAGTATGAAAAATATGAATTTCCCAGTGTTTCTTCTCTAGAGAAGTGATTTCCTTATCAGAGAGAGTTTGTTGTTCTGCCGCCATCTATATTTGGTGGGTTAGTGCTTCCTTCTACAGAGCTCAAATCAGGTGGTGTGATCAGGCTGGAAGAATTGTCTCAGGGTTGTTGGAAAAACCTGTGCATGTGGATGGATGTGCGTGTTGCATAATAATGAAAGGAACGGTACTTCTGTAGGTGTTTGTCTAGCCGAATTCCAGCTGAATTGACAGCCGGCTGAATATGAGCCAGCAGTGTGCCCAGGTGGCCAAGAAGGCCAATGGCATCCTGGCCTGCATCAGGAATAGTGTGGCCAGCAGGAGTAAGGAAGTGATCGTGCCCCTGTCCTCGGTG
>NW_009260131.1:3987593-4029064 GCF_000687185.1 Egretta garzetta
CTGGTAACAGATGATAGGACGAGGGGGAATGGTTTGAAGCTGCGCCAGGGCAGGTTTAGGTTAGATATTAGGAAAAACTTCTTCACTGAAAGGGTTGTCAGGCTCTGGAATGGGCTGCCCAGAGAGGTAGTAGAGTCCTCATCCCTGGAGGTATTTAAAAGAAGGATAGATGAGGTGCTTAGGGACATGGTTTAGTGGTGGGATGTCAGGGTTAGGTTAAAGGTTGGACTCGATGATCTCAAAGGTCTTTTCCAACCAAAGTGATTCTGTGATTCTGTTTCTTAACTACAGACAGCAAAAATTAAACAAAGAGAAATGCTGGGATCTGTCAGATCAGCATGCCAACAAGAGCCTGCTGAAATGCTTGTCTCTCCAGATCATGTGAACTTTTTTTCCCCACTGGAGTGGGACTGAGATCATCAAGTTCTCTCGCCTGTGGAAGGAGGGACAAGTCTGGTGGGTGCTCTCAGCTGAGCTTTGAAGCGTAACTGGCAGTCTGCGAGCGTGTGGCAGCTTCTTTCCTGGAGAAGCCATGAGCTGTCCTGTGCCTGCCTGAGTAGGTGTCTTGCAGCCCAATTTAGTGGGAACACTGGCTAGTGTCCTCCTGGCTAGAGGAGCTGCTCAGGCTCTGCATTGGTGAGACACACATGAATAAACCAGCAGTACATTTCCTTCCATCACCTGTTTAAATTAGAAAATGAACTTGCACAGGGTTTGTTGAGGAATCTGTAGCACTATGCTAGCCCATTCCCATGCTTGCTGAGGAGCAAATTCCAGTTTTGATTCCTATAATCCCTGCATGTACACTGTATGAGGTACTGAACTCTGCTGCCACTCTTGGTTGGGTAGCAACTGTCAAGTTATTTGGGTTGCGATGTGTGCCCCTGCAATATTTTGCTCAAGGAAGGATTGCAAAGACTGGGCAATATCTGACCCTTCATCCTTAGAAGGGATGTGCAAAGAAAAGCATTAAAATAGGGTTTAGAAGTTACCCTTTGCTTTTTTGGTAGAGATGTGTTTCAGAACAGAATACACACATTTGTACTATATTTAGTGCACGGCAAAATTACATTACTGAAGCTTTTTTTGGTCTGCCATTATTCATTTATCCTAATTTTGTTGTTATGCTGGCTTAGAAAGAGATGTTGGAAGTGCAGCTTTGCCAAAGCTGCTCTGTCCTCCAGGAGTCCTAGCAGGATAGCTAATTCATACAAGCTCATGTCTCAGAGGAATTATTCTTGGCCACCTTCCTCCATTAGCACTGCTAGTACTTACACCATTTATTCCAGGCGGAGTTGAGCAACTCCCACACTCAGTGCATTTGCAAGTTCCAGCTCAAAGCTTACTCTTATCACTAGCTGGAAGATGCTTGCAAAAAGGAACATGCCGTGAGTGAAAGCAAGGGAGATGGATCAAGACGTGGTTACTTGCAAAGAGCCCTAAAGCAAGTACAGAGAGTGTATTTGATGTAGTGTATTTGATATTGAAACTGTTTTGACATCCCCCTGCTCCTTTTCACCTTGCCATAGAAAATATTTTGGCTGTCCCAGGAGCAGAAGAGAGAAGCACAAACATAGCTGGGTAATAAACTGCTATCTGCCGAATCTGCCCTCAGCTAACCAGAGGGACACTTCAGGACCTGTGACCATGAGATGGATTTGTCATATGACAAACTGTATCAGTTTATTATAAGTTTGGCACCCTACTGAAATGTCACATCAAAAATTTGTCAGCTGTAGCTCCCTAACTTCCTGCTCAGATGAGTCGAGTCAAGCTGAGTTTAACTTTTGAACTGTAACTTTCGGAGGCAGCAGGTTCATGCTTAGGCAGTGTCCTCGAATGGCAGCTGGTGCCGTCCCCCAGCCCTGCTGTCCCCGTTGCTCTGGTGCAGAACACAGACTTTTTCTTCTGAGGCTCTTTCTTCTCACAGAGGGCCGAGGTGCCTCCTTGCCGCTTGCCATTGGTATATTGCTCTTGGGCAGTAGGCTCGTCAGCTTTTGTGTTCTTGGTCTGGGAGGGGAAGAGGGTTTTTTCACTTTCTTCCAAAACATTTGATTTTTTTTTTTTTTTTAAAAAAACAAGTAATACTGTCGTGGTACCTTAAAAATTATTAATGTTATTTAGGTGGGTTTTTTTTCCCCCACTGAGGTTTGCTTGGGCTTTTTCACCAGAAAAGAAGCTCTGAGAGTAGGTAACAAAATAATGAATGTTCTTCCAACCACTTATGCCCCTGTCTCTTCCCTGGGCTCGTCTGCTTCCTCCTCGTTCTTGTTTGTCTGCCAGTCCAATTGTTCCCAAACCAGGAGTGACTTTGCCTTTGAAGGCCAAGCCGTTCTGCAATGCTGTGTGGAGGGTGTGTAACAGCACCATCCTGTCTCTAACACGCCAGCGAGCTGCTCACAGCAAATACACCAAGAGGGCAGAGGAAAGTTTCCAGGCACTTCCCCCCTCTCTCTTTCTGAGGTCTTGGATGTTATTTGCAACAACTCTGCTTAAAAGATGGGCGTACAGGACTCCAACTGTGTTACATTTTTTTTCCTAAGCAAGTTCTGTGATGTCGGTTCTGTCCTGCATGGTGGCAGAAGTGGGATTTTTGAGGCGCAGTCCAGGCAGCTGCCTGTCACTCTAGATTAGGGAAGCAAAGGATGTTAAGGTACTGAAGGAAAAAGAAAAAAGGGTCTCGAGCCCACATTGAGGTTTTTTTAGCGGTAACTTGCCATGTACTTTCTGCTTAGAGAGATCTGTTGCAGAAGTGCTGTTAGGAATGTAATTTCATACTGACTGGTATTATTTTTCTCCTGTATCTTGCATCTGCATCATTTACTAAATGAACTTTGAATAATTATATGGTGAAGTCCTCTCTGGACTTGACAATTAGACAGAGATACTGCAGCAGAAACACACGCACCAAAAAAGCATAATTGTAAGTAATGGATATTGACTGGATCTGCCAAAAGTTGCAATGAAAGGTTTTGCCTTAGGTCAATTGTTCCTGGCATACAGATGAAAAAAAGGAATCCAGCAGTGTGCAGTATAATTTGAGCTGCCGTACATCAACAAGTGCCAGCAAGGCTGCTTTTTTTTTTTCCCCTCTATTTTTTCCCTTCATGGAGCTCTTATCTATCCCAAAGGCAGAGACAGGCTTTTGAAAGCATTCAAACCCCACAGATCACAGCCAGCAATTCTGCATGCCATAGAAGTCCTGGTTGCCAAACAGAGACTTTTTTTTTGTTTTGTTTTATTTTTTTTTTAATAATACAGTGTGATGTAATATGGGTAACCGGGCTAACACTTGCTGTTCATCCTTTTATTGACAGTCAGTACTGACTGTTGTTGAACAAGGCTTGTAGGTCGCCCCGAAGGTTACATCTAAATAGATTACGCAGCCACAGTAAGGAGAGGACCTCTTCACGATGGACCTTTCCCTTTTGCAAATTCTGTGCTAGCTGGGGTAGGGACGCTTCCTTTCCCCTTCGCATCTCTCTAACTTGGTGTGGTCCCGTAGCCAGACCTTTTCCATGACAACTGCAGCCCAAAGACCTGACTGGTCTCAGCTGCTTGCTGAGATTGAATTACAAGGTGAAATCAGATGGTTTTCTAATGAGAAGCTATCCCGTTACTTCTTAAACAGGAATTGGCCTTTGGCTTCTGCTCAAACTCTTGATGTAGTCAAAGGAGAACACAGCATCAAGGCGTCCCACTGGCTGTGCAGGCTGTGCTGTGGATTAAGGCTATCATGATCTGGAGGAGGTTTTGCAATTGTTTATGCCAGTCCTCAGAGAATAAGTGTGAAATGGAGATCGCCATCTGATTTATAGATATAATTTCTGTGATGTATTTCTGTGGTGCTGCAGAGCTAATTATAGATGACTATAAATATGCTATTTGGAACCTTTTAAACATTTATTTTAGTGCTCTTGAGGAAGCCAGTCCTAAGTTTAGTAGACTGTGGTGAATTACTGACCTAATAAATTATAACTATTGACTACAGTATAGTATTGACATTACAGATGGTACTGTCATCTTTAGAAGTCATTATAGAATTTAATTTGGGCCACGCTGAACTTTGAGATTTACATTGTGTGGGATATTGACTCCATAATATACGAGACATATATTAACCTGTGTGCAAGTTAAGACGATTGTTAAAATGTCTTCCATAAAAGCCATAGAAATTACATAATAAATTCAAAGCAGATTTTTTTCTTTCCATCTTGTGCTCAGGGAGCTGTAAATGCAGATATTTGAAGGCCTATGGTGAGTGGCAGTTACTACCATAATTCTTAGAAATAAATCTATTTTTCCTACCAGGTATCGGAAACAAGGTTTCTTTTTTTTCCTGTTTGTATAACCTTTAGCATTCTTGAAACAGTCTAATTTTGAGGTTGGAAGAGAAGAGAAACGGGGACTTGCTACATATGCATATAAAGGGAGAAGCAATAACTCTGCAGGCCCACAGGACACGTTTTATTACCCAAGTGCATGGTTGGTTCCCGGACTTGTAAGCAGAGGAAGGCGTGGGCTGGGCTGTGTTTCTTTTAACAGCCTTTGAAGCTATCTAAAGGTTTGGAGCGTCATGGTAAGTCCTAGCAGCAGTGGACTGAGGAGCATAGTGCAAGCACTCACAGCGTATGGTCAATAGTGTGTGCCGTGTACGGCAGCATTCGAGATGCACCTCCCTTGCCAGCACGTGCCACTTGTGTACAGGGCATGTTTGGTGTCTTACATGGGATAGCGCAGGAGGAACCACTGCCCCTGCTCCTGAAGGGAAACCAGTTTTGCAGCAGCTGCCGAATGCTGAAACATGCTAAGGGAGTCATGGGGAGGATTTTTGTATTCTAGAAAAGCTCTAGGAGGATTCATGTAGCCAAAGTAAATGGTAATTCTCTAGCTATTTCCAAAGTTTCCCTTTAAAACCCATTCAGGAAGTGAGCCTTTCCTGCTCCTTCGTACTGCCTAGCGTTTGGTTTGCCTTGGACTCTGACGGAACAGGAAACCCCTTGAGAAACAAAATTGATCTGGCAGTAAAGGATGTTGAGAAACGCTCTCTGCATTGCTGTCATCTTTCCTTGGGATTTATTGCTGGGGAAAAGACAACGTGTGGATTCCTGTCTCTACATGGCGAGTGTAGAAAAAACAAAGAAATGCCTCCAATATTTTTGAAATGAGTGGAGTCAATATGCCCAGCCTGTGGTTTTATTTAACTCTGAATTTTGGAGGGGGGCAAACTATACAGTCAATGGAATAATAATATTACGTTATTGAAGCTTTTGCTGGATAATGGATCACTGAAAATCTTCTGAGAATCAGAGGTGAGCAATAATTCATGAGATGATCAGATGTAGATACTGTATCTGGGGCAATAAAAGTCTAGATCAGTTGATTTATTTGGTGAAGATTAGACATGCTACTCAAATATTGATAGGATCTCTCTGAAGCACAAATTAGTTTGTTAAACTCATAACAAAAATTTTTCAAAATAATGAAAAAATATTAAAATACCATTCCTACTGGTGTTAAAACAGCTCTGTGCTTTTAAACATTTGGACTCTAACAACACCTGATGATCTGTATTCTTCCTTCAGGGCCGTAATGACAAGGATACGCTGTGTCAAACAGATTGCTGAAGAGTTCTGCCATTTTGGGCACGTCCTTATTCAAGAAATTAATCTCATGTTTAATCTGGTTTGATACTGTATCTTAATTTGGTTTGCTGCTGCAATACTTGGCTAAGGTTTGTTTATCCGTAAGGATAGTTGCAACTGTAGTTTGAGGGTAATTTCAAATTTAATAGAAAACTTAAGCTCCTTCATCTTTTTAATTGGCCACGTTATTCTGTTCTCCTTTAATTGAGGTGGTAAATAATCCCTTTGAAAAGACTGAGACTATTGAGAGAGATTAAGCCTCTACCAACCTGAATAAAAACTTATTTTAAAGGACAGATAAACACTGCTAGAATTTAAGAGGCCTTTCTGTATTGAAAAAGGTAAATTCTGATCTGGACTGCTATGTAAAGTGAGATTTTCAGAGAAACTAAAGCTGTTTCTGCAAATGTTTATGAATGGAAATTTGTATTTACTTTAGGAAAGGAAACTGGCGTGCCATTACGTCTTTGTATATCTATAGCCCAACAGCTGTTGATATGCAGAGTCAGGTTTGGAAGATCCTGGAGATTATAATACAGAGTGAAAAAGAAGTGTAGAGTTTTACAACATTATGTATCTGTGTGGGGGATCTTCTTTGTTACAAAAGAGGCAAGTTTCATAACGAATACATGTAGAAGATGTGGAAGAAAAGCGGGCCACAAGTCCCTCTAGGTTTTGTTTGTTTATTTTTAAGACAATTGTATATTTATAGCAAAGCTCTTAAAACTCTTCATACATGGGGATGGTATCAGAAGACAGTAAGAGCCATGTTTATGTTAGGAAGTTTTTTAAGTTGGGCTTTAGGGTGTATGAGCTGGTGCCATCAGTCACAGCCAAAATGTCTTTCTGGAAGTCTGGTTTTGTGCTAGCTAATTGCTCTGCAGAAGCTGTGCAATGAAATTTAGAGTCGCACAAACTGCTGTAATACTAGTCATCGGCTTGAGGAAATGGATAAGATTACTTAACACTTCATACGTAGTGGGAAAAACTCTTCTCTGGCAGCACAGACTTGGATTCCCGTAGTCATATTGACTAATACCTCCAGGTCTGGTCCAGAGAGGCCAAAACCAGGGTTACTGGAAAGCAGCTATTGCAAATAACCAACGATTGTTTCAAGGTTTCTGCACGTTTGCCTGTTATTAAGTAAAACATGTTCACTGTGGTCGCCCTTGGCTCTTCTGTGAGAAGCTTTATGGATTTGCCACCAGTGGTTTCATGTAAAACATCTTGCAAAAAATGAGAGCCATGGCAAAATGTGGCCTATACTTGACTAGAGTTTGGTCATCAGTACCTGGGAAAAGAGTATGAGAATCTGAGAGTCTGGTTTAATTGGCTAAAGTATTTTTCATTGATTACACACAAACGTCAGGAGATACGTGCCTAAAATGTTGTGTGTCCCTCTACACCTCACACTATGCTTAATCCTGTAATTCCCATACAAGAGCTTGGATTTACAAATAGTAAATAAAAAAAAAAATCTCAAATATAACCTTGAATATCACAATTTTCATCATAAAGCTGCAAGAGTTGACTGCAAAATGTACAAATTTGACCTTCTAGTGAGTTGTTGTTTATTTGCTCTCACCCCCACCATGCGTCTTTTAACGGGCTTAGCTGTCAGACAGTTTCTAATTTTGAGTATCTTGTGTCATCATCCCTACTGTCCTGATTTACAGCCAGCCTAGCTGTGTGTTATGGGAGGGATTTTCAAGGGTGACCAAGCTCCAATTAAAATCTCATTAGTAAAATGCCTGATCTGATGTGTGTCTGGATTAAAATCGCGGTAGGTGATTTCACTAAACCTAGCCTCTACCCAAATGGCCTTCTCTTTCTTCTCCTAAGTAGATTTGTCTGCTTTCATTGCTGGCTTTCAAACTACCATTCTTCTGGGGGGAAACCAACATTATGCTTGCTGATTTTCCTCTGTTTACTTTCCATAACTTTAAAAGTTCCTTTGAAGATGTTGACAAAAATAGCTGTTTCTCAAAATCCCTGTAATTACTGAAAAAGCATCCATTTTATAAGTCTGTGAGGCTTTTTCTTCTAGCATGCTTTCACCTGTTAATAGCACTTTTTGGTGTTATTCTGGAGGCAGCCTACCCTGCTTTGAAAGACATGCTAATTCATACTCTTGATTCTTAACATTAATTTTATTACATGTGAAATTTCATTTAGAAAGAAATAAGACACTTGTTAAGAGATTACTTAGGCTGCAAAGTCAACCACTTAGAAGTTAGGAAATGTTAGAATAAACTTTTAGTTTCCTTGTGCATTTTGAGAGTAATAACATGAGCATATATTCCTCTTCAGTTTTTTATATTCTTTATGTGCAAATTGAGAATTTCTGGTGCTCTGGTTTGTTCAAACTTGGCTGTATTTTCACAGGTTTGGTAGAAGGAGAACTTGTTTGACTGTTAAAATCCAGAGGTATTTCTTCACGCAGGAAGGCCTTAGATCTTCCCACATACAAGAAGTAGCTGATATTTTGAGCATGCATAAAATAAATTTTCCAAACCATTTTGGCTTACATTAATTTCCTTTGGAGTGATGTGCCTTATTTCAGAAATTGCAGCTTCATTTGAGGAAATTGGTAAAATCACCCTGGCTGCTACTTTAAGAATAAAGAACAACCAACTCGCCCCAGCCCAGGCAATCATCCAGCGGGATTATTTCATGCTGAATGGTTAAAGTTTGGCAAAGAAATGAAGAGCTGACATCCAGGTCTTAAAATGGAGACTGCTGGACAAGTGCATGCAGTGATACTGTTTTTCTGATAATATGAAACATGAACAGACTGAAAAATATGTCTGCCTGGGTGTTAAATGCCCTTCACGGTTGCAGGTTGGTTTTGCCTGTGGAAACTGCCCTCGAGATGTTTCAGAAATGCAGAGGTTGCCGTATTGTGCTGTGCATCTTAGAGGCTTGGGTATTTCAGCTGTGCGGATCTGCACAGTATTTGGGTCCCAATCTGCCGTTGCTCTTCCCTGTTAGGATGAGCCCTTTGATACTTTTTTCAAGATGTGTTTCAGTCACCTTCAATAAGACAAACCTGTTGAAAAGCCAAGAAGTATTAACATGCTGCTGCTAGGGGAAGGGTACTTAGAATAATTATGTTCCAGAGAACAGAACTGAGAACATTTGTGGGGGAGAGACCAGAAGATTGCAGTAAAACTAACTGCTAAATAAGGAAACATCATTAGACACCAGGGCTAACCTTGGGTTTGCTGCTTTGCATTTAACTCCGCACACTGGAACAAAATAAAAACAGGAAAGAGCAAGAGTGCCCTGATAGGCGAGAAAAATACCTCTTTTGTGTGTCTGCTGTCAGCAAGTGGAGGCAAGTCACAGACAGCAAAAAAACCCAATGATGTAAGAGCCCCCACATTGTTAGACTGAGGCAATGAAACAAATGCAAAATTACGAGTGCATTACGGCCTGGCTGAGCATAATGCTGAACACAGCCAACTATTAGCACACTTAAGGTGTAGGCTGAAGTGAGTCCCTATTAAGAAAAGTGTGTTCTTCAGTTTGATGAAAGGTAAGAAGACCTAATTGTACATCTGTCTAAGTGTCACCGAGTTTTTTGCTGAATTCTGACTTGGTTACATTTTGTGCGTCCTCCTTTCATGCTCAGAGCAGGTGGCTGCTATGAGATAGAAGAGCTGGTAATTGAGACTTGAGCGTGGTGTAGGGCAAAATATTTTGGGAAACGTGGCTTGGCAAGAACTCAAGGTCTTCCAACAAGTTACTATTGACTTCATTTCTCTCTTGGTTGCAGAATGACCCTTATTTCCTTATTCAGTGTAAATTCTAATTTCAAGTACAGCTCCAAAGACCAGAATACTTTGAGGCATGCACATGCAAATACCTTAATAAAAATAATTTCCCAGATCTAAATAGAGATTTATAAAATAATAATGAATACTATTATGCATTCAGATTAATAGTAGATGAATGTAAATTAAATCTTTAGAGATTCACCCACTGATTCTGATCTGGGGATCCTCCTTTCTTTTTGCTTTGATTTTTAAAATGCACTTATCCATAAACCCTGGGAACATGCAAAAATAATAATGATTACAGCTTGTACAAAATAAGCTAGCAAGAAATTCTTACTCCCCTCTAATTAATTCCCTAATAAATACCAAACAAATAACTCTGTCCTAAACTCACTTACGTTTACAAGGTAAGCAGCAAATGGAGGTAATAAGGGAAATTTAAAAATGGCAACAGTAGGTGAACTGAAATGGGCTGCAGGAGGATGGAGTGAGCGTTCTCTGACAAGCAGCATCGTTTGTCTGCCAGCGCAGCATGGGGAGGAGAACGTGGCCATTGAGCGTTGCTGCCCGGTTACCGCACTAGGAACTAGGTACGTTTGAGGCAGCAACATATGATTTACCTAATGCCAAACTGATACTTTCTTATGCTTCTATAGTGTGCTCACCTAAATGATTCTCATCCGTTTGGCTGTATGTGGACATCTTCAGCTGGTATTGTTGGTGTCCTTCATCCTTCCCGAGAGGAGCAAACTCTTAAGGATCTGTCTGGGAAAAGCTTTTCTTCCTGTGTTTGCAACTTCTGCTGCTTTTTTCTGATTTTGACATGAAGACTCTAGAAGTATAAATCTTGGGATAAACCTCCAGTGAAATTGTTCGAGTATCATGACCTACAAAATAGGCCACTTATGAATTAGTATTTAATGAATTATTCTCTTATCTGTCCCATGATAACTTTATAGATAAAGCTGTATGGTGGTTGGAATGCTGAAAAGTCAAGGATTTAGCTGTAAATAAGATACCTATAGGTCTATACTATAGGAAAATATTTTCTGTGTTAGTTCTATGTTTTTTGATATTGTTTAGTGCATGTATTATTTTCATATTCAGAAATATGTCAAACTCCATTTTGAAAGTGATTTTTTTGTTTTCAGTCTCTAAAGAAAAAAAGTCCTAATTTTGCCAATACTTACTAGAATCTACATAGCTCAGTTCTTATTTCTTTCTGGATTGAATAGCTCCTCTTCCTCTCAACTGACTGTACAATGCATATATTTATAGACAATAATCATACCCCTCTTCGCCTTCTTTTTGCTCTTCTGTGGAAGCCAAACTCTTTTAGTCTTCTCTAATAAGAGCATGCTCCCTGTTCCGCGCTTGCTTTTGAAACCCTCTCTGTACCTCCTTCAAGTTAAATGCACCTCTGAGTACTGGGGACTAGAGTTTTGGATGATGTTGTGTCAATTCTGGCTCATGCAATTAATCAAAATTCAGGCAGGGAAGACTCAAAGCTTCCTGTGCCAAGAAAAAAATGTATCAGCTTAGTTAGATATGATCTGGCTGGCAAGCTCTTGTCTCTTTTTTTTGTTGTTGCTTTTTCATTTTTTTGTTTGTTTGTTTTTGTTTTACCTTCATGTTATGACACTCCTTTCATCATCCGATCTAAAGCTTTGCCTGTCAGCCTAATGTGGCTACAGCTGCTGGGGTCATTTCCCCTCCTTCCCATTTTCAAAAATTTAGATGTTGTGTCATGGTTTAACCCAGCAGGCACTGAAGCCCTGCATAGCCGCTGGCTCACTCCCCCCCTCTGGGATGGGGGAAAAGAATCAGAAGAGTAAAAGTAAGAAACTCATGTCTTGAGATAAAGACAGTTTAATAGGGAAAGCAAAACTTCACTTGCACACGCAAGCAAAGCAAAACAAGGAATTCATTCACTGCTTCCCATCACAGGAAGGGGTTCAGCCATCTCCAGGAAAGCAGGGCTCCATCACGCGTAACGGTGACTTTGGCAGACAAACGCCATCACTCCCAACGTCTCCCTCTTCCTTCTTCTTCCCCCAGCTTTATATGCTGAGCATGACATCATACGGTGTGGGATATCCCTTGCATCAGTTGGGGTCCACGTCCCCTCCCAACTTCTTGCGCACCCACAGCTACTTGCTGGTAGGGTGGGGTGAGAGGCAGAAAAGGCCTTGGCTCTGTGTAAGCCCTGCTCAGCCGGAATGAAAACATCCCTGGGTTATCAAGGCTGTTTCCAGCACAAATCTAAAACATAGCCCCATGAAGAAAATTAACTCTGTCCTAGCCAAAACCAGCACATGTTGTTTTAGGGTTTTTTCGGTCTCCAGGTCTGGTATGGATTAGCTGTGAGACCAGGATGGTTTATTTAAAAACCCAGTGAGAAATCCGTACCTTTTAATAACAGGTATGCTAGCAAAATAACTGATCCCAAGAGATTTTTTGTTGTCTTCAGGAGAAATCTTGTCAACATGTCTTTTAGTGCTGTTTCAGCTTTAAATACATCCCAGAAACCAAACTTTGGACCCTAAAACTACAAAGTGCCTTTATTTACAAGGGTCAGTTCGTGAGTTTTCAGCTATTGTCTTGACTGCCTAAGCATCATGTTATAGCTGGAGTCTCCAGTTGGAAGTGTGCCTGGACTGTGGATTTTCCAGTTAAGTAACATGTGCCAGGGCCTTAGCCAGAGGAGTTGGCAGCCATATACATTGGGCTTCTGTAGAGTTTTCAGATTTTATCCTTTTTCCTTTTCCTTCCATGGAAGTCACAGGCATGTAAGTAGGGCATGTATTGCAACATTGAGCCTTAACCATAAAACTCCTTGTGCTGTGTAGGGAGCAGAACAATTCCAAGTTCCTAATCTCCCAGTTTTGTTAAATTTACATGTATAAAAAGTATTCATTGTTTTAATATAAAGCAGTCAAAAGCTCTGGGCTTTTCTAAAACCATATATTCAAAGTCATAAATGTGCTGGTATTTTTTTTAGATGCATCAAACTTACGCTATGTAAATAGGAAAGGACTTTTATAGAAGAAGTTCAAAGGATTTGATCTTGTTCGACCTTGGAAAAATCTTCTGTTGATCAACAGGAGATTTGCCTGAGGAGGAGCTGCAAGATCAGGTGTGGTTGTAGAGCGGTGCAGCGCAGTAGGCCGGAGTTGCACAGTGGTTCTTCCACCTGAGATGAAAATCTCTGCTCTAGGTGTTCACTATTTGGGGCACTCTGATAAAAATAATCCACTTGCTTCAAAAGAAAAACCGTAATACTGGTCTATGTAGTCTGTGATCCCTTGTCAGTGTGAAATAACGAACATCACCCCCAAAATATGATATGGCCCTTTCTGGGAAGGCATTTAATCATCATAATCACACATGATTATGACTTCTGATATGAAAAGAGAAGTTTCTTAATAAAATACTTCTTTTTTTATCTGCTGCTTAAAACTTCAATCCACTGTACTTTTCCTTGCGACTCTAAAGCTAAAAATTGCCAGGTTGTTCTCAGTTATGTGAATAAAAATCATACAAGTGCCATTATAAAGGCTGCCTACAATATGCTTTGTATTTTCTTTTGAAGCAGGTCCTCCCCCAGCTCCTTCCTCTTTTGAATATTGCTGCACCTCATCAGTTCTCTTTTTCCTCCTGTTGTTACCCAGCTGTGGGAGCAGGGTGAGCAGATCCCTGAGAGCAATTTTAGCAGAACCAAATGAATTCCAACCGCTACGTTCGAGCTACTTGTGTCTGTGCAACTCCTGCTGTCCGCTGCAAGAAAACCAAGTTGTTGAATGAGAAACTTTTAGTCTCTTTCTCATTTCACCCGCTGATTGTCTTGTGTGTTTAGGCTGTAAGATCTTAAGGTTGTGGCTTGGTTTTGTCAAGTATATACCAATACTCCAACTAATAGAAGAAAAATTTTTTTTACCTACCAAGCTGAGCTTATACTCTATCAAGCACTGGTGACTAGAACTGTAGCTTCAGACATGGTTGAAGAAGGGGCAGACTGAAGTATTATCTGTTGTTATGGAAATTTTCTATTTTTCCAGTGCATTACTCCTAAAATCTGAGGTGATTGCTGATCATAACACGCTGACTCTTTGTGCCAGTCAGTTTGCTGAGATGAAGGCAGGTAGCAAATCTTTACCTCTGCTTCTTGACTATTTCTTTGTGCTAAGACTTGTGTTGTGAAATGCATGTACCAGCTTCTAGACTGCTTGGCCACAGCATCTCTAAATCCAAGTAAATGAAATTTTCCTTAAGGAAGCAGCAAAGAACTATACGCATAGATGCAGAAGACTTGTTTTGCTTTCATTATTAAAAGGGTACTTAGCCTGAAAATTCCTTCTCATTTTTTTTCCTAATAGCTCGGTGCTTCATACAAACTGCAGACTCTTTTCCCTGTACTAGAAAACATTGCTGTTCTTATGTCTCCAGGGATACACTTGAGAGACTGAGCATTATTAAAATAGCAAAAACTTTTCTGTTTGTGGCTCTTCCATAGGAGTGCTAGGTATAAGGGCCTTTCAGTAGGGATGTCATGTAACTTGGCATTTCAGGAAGAACCTGCAAGCAAAGAAACCTTGCAAAGTATTTGGAGCTTATTCCCAGAGCAAATGAGTCAACATAAATACTAGTTCTTGCCTTGCAGGTTCTGAGGTCCTCTGACTCTTTTTGAGTTAAGAACAGTTAAAGACCACCCAGATGAGGCTTAGCTCAGGTTCAGATTTGCAGATAATTCATCCTAGGTTGTAAGAAGTCATTCTGTTGAAGTGATTTTTGAAAAAAAAAAATCCATTTTTTCTGATACCAAACCCCTAGAAATTGTTTGCTTGGAGCAGATCATCCACCATCCAGTTACAGTTGATTGTAGTTGTGGTCGCCTCACCAGGTGCTTTAACCAAGAGTGCTGAGAGCCAGGTATAATGGGGTCACAAGTGCATCATTCTCCTCAGTGTCTAATGAACCGTATTTCTATACTTGCAGAAAGCAGAACAGGAGAGGCTGAGGATGCAAGCCAGGGAGCTGCTCCAGAGAGGGCTGGCTGGGAATTCGGTGGGCTGGTGGGGGTCAAAGCTATACTCTGAATCGGACAAAGCACTAACCTTCACCATTCACTTGCCTGAATTGAGGCTGAATGCCACAAGTTGTAAGGAGGGTGAGTGGCTGCCTGGACTAGTTGGTCAGAAATGCTAGTCCAGACCTAGGACACTCATGTGGTTAAAGCGATATTTAAAACCATGCCTTCTTGTTGGCTGAGCTGCTGCGCTGTGTAAGAGGAGCACATCTACGTTCTTCCTTCCATCTCCATTGCTTCCTGCCTCAGGGGATGCCTCTTAGCACTGTAGGTAGCAGAATAAATGGCAGAGCACCTCCACCAACTCTGTGGGGAGATGTGGCGTGGATGATGATAAAGAGCTCCCCACTTAAAATAATTCCTGAGAGGCAAAGGTCATGAACTTCCCATGTGTGTATGGTGAAACATGCCCAGCCTCATGCTCTGAACGGGCCTGAAGTGGATGGGGCTGTGCTGATTTCCTACCAGTGTTTATTGGCCAGAAAGGAAGAGCTTGAAAATAAGTGATTTTTGAGTGAAGTAGTGAAGGCACCGAAGTGTTTTCTGTCTTTCTTGCCCCGCAGGAACAGCTGTGCCTCTTGCTCTTTTTTTCATTTTGGGTGCCACAGTGGTGGTTTTGTTTTGGGCTTTGGATTTTGTAATACATGTTTAGAAGCAGAGAATTCAGGAATTGCTTTAACCAAGTTTGAGCACACAAAAAGTTTTAATAACCCTTTGGGAAGCCAATGGCTAGTCTAGAAATACCTGTTCAGTTTAACGTGAGTGTTTGTTCCGTTATTTGAATGCCTCGCAATTGCTTCTTCATAGCTTCTTGTGAGGAGAGCGTCACCTGTGAGGAGCTGGAAGAGGTCTGGCTGTTGTTGGCAGATTGGTGATCTAGAGCATTAATATAATATAATTGTTAAAAAGAGTAGGTGGGAAGGTAATAAAATATTTTGAACTTGTGAAGAACAACTTTATGCAGAAAAAGACTTTGCTATTGTCAGGGAGAGTTTTACCATTGACTTCAGGGTGTACATGCTACTGTGCTGCTTGCTTATCCCCGTGGCAGATGATTTTGATGCCCAAT
The DNA here is from genome assembly GCF_000687185.1 of Egretta garzetta. NCBI lineage: Eukaryota > Metazoa > Chordata > Aves > Pelecaniformes > Ardeidae > Egretta > Egretta garzetta. The sequence goes on from NW_009260131.1 coordinate 4,003,173, forward strand.
AACTGAATTGTGTGCTTCCAGGAGGAAACGTGGAGACCGTTTCTTCAGGGGACTGTCTCTCTCCAGTGGGATGTAGCTCATGAACTGTCTAATGGGACTTCCAGGGAAACACAGCGCTCGCTGCCCTTGCTTAGCCCCCATCAATGTCATTGACAGTTTTGCTGTTTCTTCTTGGAGCCATCGATGCAGGTTTCTGGTAAATCAACCTCACCAGTCCCCTGCAGTTTTACTTTGGGATGAGGAGAACAAATCACTGTATTTCATTCAATTTATTCTTAATGATAATGGCGAAAACCAGATATGTGTTTAACAGGGGGATTACATACGACATCTCCTAGCTGTGAAAGCACCCTTTCTAAATTAGCACAAAATGTTTGCTCTCACCGCAGAGAATTTCAGTCCTGGCGTTAATCTGAGTGTGGCCGATCTGTCAGTACGCTGTCAAAATCTCTGAAACCTGAATGAGGTGTATTCTGTAAGTGGTTGTAAATTGCTGAGTTTGCATATATATTTACTCTGAATCTCTAGGGCCAGATACTTCTTTAGCATAACTCGTAATTGTTCCTGATCAGATTCAAATGTTGATCTTCATGTCACTTTCTAACATGTTGTAAGGAAATTAGTCATTCGTAGTTTTATTTTAAATAACATATTTTAAATGCAGAATAAAAATAAAAGTAACCCAGAACTGCATACATCTTTTGCTTCAAGAAATACTCAATGCTTTCATGTTCAGAAAATATTAAAATAGAGTCTTTCTGTGTTAAAGAACCATTTCATTATGATTAACTATTCCCAACAGAAGATGTTGTTTAAGTCTCCGTTTGAAGTTTGTTTCAGCAAAATGGCCTTTTCCCTTTGAAAACTTTGACCAGATGTTGCTATCCAGTAGCACTAATAGTGCTTGTTTACAAAACTGGCTTAGTTTTTCAAAGTTTGTTTTGCCAGCACTGCATCAAACTTTGAAGGCAGTGTTGTGTCTTCTATTAGATTGACTGGCAATATTTATAAGAATTAGACAAGCTTTCAGGCAGTTTCCTCTTCAGATTTGAAACTAGAAGCAGCAGATTTGAAAGCTAAGTGGAAAATGAGTTTTAGAGTTTAATTAGCTGTGCGTCAGTTAGACCATATCCCTAAACGCCAAGGGCTACAGCAACACGACTGTGAGAACGGTGCTCCACAGTTGCTGGCAGCACGCGGCGACACTTTGTACAACAGGAAAAAAGAACGTCCAACCAGAAGGGACGTGGAAATGGGGGTTGAACAGACGGAGGTCAGAGCAATACGTGATTACTCAGCCACAGTGAGTACTCAGAGCAGAGTGGAAGTATTTTTTCTTAGGCATATAAGTGAAGTAATTAGATATCTGGACTGACTAACCCATGCAGCTACTGTAATGCACACCCATTTTTGCTATGTCTCCTTGACATAGTTTTTGTGAAATTCTGTAGAACGCTCAATCCTGCTCTTAGCCCGCTGTGCTGCCGATGGCTCTTCAGCAGAGCTCTCCAGCGGGATCGATAAGGAATCCTGCTTTGTAGCTGGGGTTACATCACGAGCAAGTTCCCAAGACACTGTGATTCACTTGGCATAGTTTTGGGCAGTTTAAAATAGGAGTGATCCAGATCCTCAGCTGGTATAAATTGGTGTTACTATATTAAATTCAGACGTGCCTAATAATAAGTGCTGAAGCAGTCACTGAGGGTTGCACAATCTATTGCTTTTGTGAGTGTGTGCTCACCCATAAAAGTGAGATTGCACAACCTAACCCTATATGAATGCATCTCTGCCTCAGCTGCTAATTGAAAACAAATATGGTAGGATTAATAATTCACTTCTCTGGAATTTCTGTATTATAAATTACTGGGGGATCTACCAGTTGCATTAAGAGTTGTTACTCTATTGCAAGATTAATAAGTCCCAACACAATGACTGGAGGTCTCTAAACAAGGAAAAGTTGGACTTGCAGAGGGTTTTGATTATTGTTTTTTATTTTTTCCCCCTTTTTCCAGGCTTTCATGCCTTGTGCAGCGCAGAGTGCGGTTTCCAAGCCTGCATGGAGGAAGTCAGTAGCAAAACTCCTGTTGACTTAAGCAGAGGAGGGTTTGGGTGGTTTTGCTGTGCAGGAAACGGGGCATTTTTCTGTCCAGTACTTAAGTGTATTTTCCCTTTACAAAAGTCTCTCTGCATTTTGCAATGGGGAAATAGGAAATTGTCTTTTCTCTCATTTGGGAGGAAGTTGCTCTCTGTCCTCTTAATTAGTCCTTTGAAAGATGAAAGCAAGTGCCCAGGGGTCAGGGAATTCCAGGAGGTTTGGTATTTTTGAACCGAAGAACTTCTAAGAAATGGCACATTATGAATTCTGATTTATCTAAACCCTGCTGAGTGCTGCCTGCAGAGGCGCTTACATGGATGCACAACCTGCTCTCATCTACTTAATTTAGAGCATAGGCGTAGCATCTATCAGGCTATTGCTTCTGCTGACCTGAAGATACATATAAAATGTATTTATGGAACCTGGACCATTCACTTCTGATAACAGATGGAGGCTAAGACTTTGGACTTTATTTTCCTGTGGCTTCCATAATTACACCCTAGGAGAGAAGCCCCCCAAATTTAATGGTCTTGTAAAATAGGGATATAAAGGAATATAAGGACAGGATTATAAAACCTGCTTTCTATGTCAGAGGGAGCATGGCAAAGAGGTAACAGTGCAGCAAGGCCGTAAGATGGATGTTCAGGGGGTCAACCATTCCTACACGGCTGCCAGCTGGTCTTGTCAAAATAGCCCCACAAAACTCCACTCTTCCCTATTCTTCTTAGACTGTCCTTGTTAGGTCTTGGGTCCTCAGGCTATCACATTTTCTGCAAGTGTCTTGGTGGCATGCAAACACTTTGAAAGTGTTTGCATCTGGGAGGATGCAGACCCAAACAGGGGTTTTTGGGTTCCTTGCACTGTCCTTGGGGCTGCTAGTTGTTGTCTTTTCCTATTCTGTGTTTCTTTCTAATGTGTGTTACTCAATTTAAAAGGGTGTTTTTATGTTTTTGTTATGAGAGGTCTAGTTGCACTTTTGTAAGTGAATAAATGATTAATTTTGTTTGCTGTTCTTTTTTTCCAAAAGCTAAAATGCCAGACTAATCCAACCAAAAAAAATTCTGAAATTCACTCTGTGTGGCTCAGTATCTTTGTTTAAGATCCATTTTGCTTCATCATCTTTCATTTCTCTCATGTGTTTGCTATTAACGCTTTATTTTTAGTGCTTGTCAGTCCTTTCAGTTGGCAAAACCTTATTTTTATGACACGCTCTGCATGTGCCTGTAGTTTCTGTAGAACATTTCACAGTAGGCCAGAGACTGCTTTGGGGCATGAGTTCTTATTTGTTGTGGTAAAGATAACCCCAGCCTCCCACCCCAAGGCCTGTGTTCTTGTCCTGTAAGGGCAAACCTGGGCATGTCCATCCTTGCTGAGCACATGGTCCCTAAATCCGAAGTGCTGCCGTCCCTGTGCTCCGCTCTGCACATTTGCTCTGTGTGGTTTCTGCTGATGGACTTTCAGCTTGTCTCTGCCCTGCCTTGGCTTCCCTTTGCTTGATGCTCATGGAATATGCTATTTAATAGTGCTTCTTTTGGCTCTTTTCTCTCTGACTCTATACATATATATATATTTCCCCCCGTACTGAGCAGCAAGTTTGCCTTCCGCTGCTGGTATATCCACATCCCAAGTGGTAACATGATGTAATTGGCACTGTCATGTTTCAGGGCAGCAACCTGAGAGAGTAACAGAGCTGTTCCCTTCTCCCAACACTTCTTTAAAAGCAAAGGGAGGGGGAACAAGTTCTGTTTCAATTGACAAATAATTTGTAGCATCTGCACGAGCACTAGGAGTATCATGCTGCGTTTTGAGGTGCAAATGTGGCATGTACTAGATTTCAGAAGAAATAAAATACATGGAGACATATTTGCACTACTTCAACATCACTGAGATTTGAGACATAAATTCCACTGAGAGAGGAATGATATGAATGTGGGAATGTTATCATAAAACCCAGGGACAGATCTGTGGCTGGTAAAAATCAGCATTGCTTTTTCACCATTGCAACCATTCCCCCTTGTTGAGAAGCTGTCCCTATCCAGGCCCGCAGACCAGTCACATTGGGAGATGGAGAGCCAGTGCTCTCTGTCCTTTGCAATTTTGAGATATTCCTTATGCAGTCATCTCACTGAATAGTGGGAGATTTATCCAGACTTTGGTGCATTAAGGGCTTTTCTGCGCTCAGTATTGAGCTTTGCCCAAACTCCTGGTGTTGGTTGTGCTTGTGTCAGGCAGGATAAGGATTGACCTAGGTTAGATCTGGAAGTAAAATCAGCTTCAAACTGGACTTAGAAGTTGGGTTCACAAACCGTTAGGTGCTCCTGAGCTTCAAGAGGGACAGCTGTAGACAAGCTTTTATGTGTAGCGATCAGCCGTCCATGTGAGAGGCTTGTGCTTGTGTCTATATGCCTTATGTATTGGTGTAGTTTGGGTGATTTCCTAAGGAGGTTTACAAAATATCACCTTTTATGACCCTGCTTATACTTTCTTAATCTCTACAAGTTTTGATACCCTTGTCCACTTTCAGGCAAGTAAGAGCAAAAAATAAAGATCTCCAAAGTCCAAGTTTCCCCTGAACAGGCTAGATAAAGAGAAAAAAAAAAATGCTCATGCAAGTTCGGAAGGTACTATAACAGAGGAGAACTGGGATTGATATGAGGGATGGGGGGAATGTGGTGAATGTACGGTGAAAATTTGGTGGTAGATGTCTTAGTAGATAATAAAGGTCTAGAAGAGCTGTGCAGGAGTGGGTGCCTTAAAATGGAAAAGAAATAAGGATGCAAAGTAACCCATGGCAAAATAACATGTCCATGAGAAAATATTTTTTTTTTCTTTTCTTGGAACTAAAAAAAAAAAAAAAAAAAAAAAAAAAAGTAGTGGCTTTGCCCAGCACAGTATTTCAAATTCTCTGCACAGTATTTGCAATTACTACTGGAAGGCTGAAATGCATTGAACTGGTGTAGCTCTAATTGCAGTGTGGTCACACTGCTGAAGTACTTTTAGACTGTATTTAGGATGTAATTGAGCCATGCTAACATGGGCTATTAGTCCAAATGCTACTGTAAATGAGGCAGACAGTATTAAGATGTGCTTTAAGATGGTCAAGTAATACTAAACCAGGTCAGATGTTCTCGCCGTGTCTCGCAGGACAGTTGGTGCTGCTCCTGGCAAAACACACATGATGCTGCATGGATGTGTACCTGTGAGGGAGCCAGCAGCTGGGAATCACACTGCTCTGGTCTCCAGCATCCTTCCTCCTTCCAAACCCTCTCTGCCCATAAACATTAAGGCATTCAAGAAAGAACTAACATGGCAACATCCCAAAGTGCCCTGACGCAGGATGAGATTGGGGAAAATTATGTTGGCCGAAGGCTATAATTTGCTGCGTGTTTGGAGAGGTGAATGCTCCATGCTGATCCTGGAGGGGCAGGTGCACCCTGCTGGGCTGGCACTGGCAGGTACTGTAGGCTCGGCTCAGCCCTCGTCCTTCCCATGCTGCCAGGCACCGTTGGGGAGGGTGGAGACCCAAGAAGGTTATCAGTGAAAGGAGATCCTTCGTGTTACGCATGTGTAGGGGAGGACAGGGGTTTGTCTCATGGGAGCTGTCATCACATGCCAGTTTTGCTCCACGTACGGCACGTGTTGTACAACCCACAACTCAAGAGTAGTGTATGAACTATGAAATGCTTGTCAAAAGTACATGGTTCTTAGTGAGCAGTAGTCGAACCTGTTATCATTGTAGATATAACGCTTCCTGGTTTTTATGTGCACTTCTCAAAACGTTCTGGCAATAATGAAGTAGGTTTTCGATTGCAGAGACAGCGTTTTCTGTTTGTAATGTTGCCTTTTTCACACCATGACTAGCATCAAAATGTTAAAGTTGTATTAAAAAGAAAAAAAGAAAGCACGGCAGCTAGTATTTAGTGATCCAGGAAATAAGCTTGATTCGTATGGCTTCTATATATCCAATATATTACAAGAGACCTGCACATTTTTAAGGAAACCAAGTTACGCGTCTAAGGGCTTAGTATTGCTATTAGAATAGCTTAAGTGCGACAGAGCGTTCCTTGAAACTGTTCTCCGTTTGGACAGGCGTCGCTGCAAACAGGCAAACCCCCGACAGATGTGGGAGGTGGGGCACTGTTAACACAACAAGGCTTTTTGACTAATGTAATAATTATCTGTTTTGCAATTTTTCCTTCTAGGAGACTGAGCTGCTAGATATCAGCCTTGTCAAAGATGCCCGATGTGGAAAACATGCCAGAGCTCCCAAGGTAGGAATTTTAGCTGTGTGCTTACATGTTACCGTGATGACCTAAATAAAATAGGATGGGAATTATATTCAACAATTTAAAAAAAACCCAATAACAAACAAAAAAACCCACTTCCCTTAGCTAATAAGAATTATTTTGTCTTTTCTCTATTGAACACGGCTTCTGATGTGAAGCGTTATGATTGTTGAGCCATGGTCATTTGATTCTGTATATAATATTCTATATAATGCTGATAGAAGCTCTGCTGGCAGTGAGGGAAAAAAAAAATCCTGGTTTGTCAAGGTAAACTTACACAAGTTCCTGGCTTCCCTGATGGCAAGGAGCTGATAGTTGTTTAGGTCCATGTTGCGTTTTGTGCTGCCCGTTTTCCTCTTTCAGTGCCTCTCGAGGCCAGCAAGAGGTTTTTTTTTTTTTTTTTAAACTGTCATCAGAGAGGTCAGGATATCAGCTCCCTTAGGTCCGCTCTGATGTATTGCATATTCCTTTGCTGTCTCTAAAGACAGTAGGTTATAGATATATGTTCTCTCTGGTGTTTTTGTTTGGACAGACACTGCACATCAGAGAAAAAAGCAAAGCACTCAGCCCTGGAAGCAAGCTAGTGGCTTGGGGAATCACAGGAGTAATAGGAAAAAAAGTAAATCTCCTTAGGGGCCTGAAAGTATGGCCTCACTGCTGCATAGCTGTGGCCGAACCAGTGGGGTGAAGCAGCCCAAAGGAATGCTTCTCCTAACCTCATCTCGGGGGAAACCGTCTGGGTCTGGATGGCCATGGCTTCCCTGGAGCTTCCCGCTGGGCTCCCTCTTCCTTGCACCCAGCCCTGGGTCAGGGCGTGGCCCCACGGGCTCCTCAGCCCCTTGAGGGTCGGCATTAGGAACGGAAAAGGTGGTTTCTCCATGCCAGAATGCAACTGTAGTTATTGCTGAACAGACTCAGATTTGAACAGATTCAAATTTGGTTTTCAAAGCTTTCCATGTACTGCTGGCAGCATTTTAAAGGCTGAGTTATAATTGAAATGCAACAGAAGTACTTTATGACATCCACATTAATACCAAATGAGTTCACCATGATTAATGGTTCTATGATGAATAGCAATAAAGTATTAACAATGGCTAGAACATTATTTTAAAATGATATCCGCTTTACAGAGGACATTCATGCTCTTCTAACAAAATGTTTTTAGCTAAAATTTATGCATAGCTATTGCCTCGGTGACTTTTATTTATTAGGTTACATAAAGGCTGTTTTTGTTACAACATGTTACGGATTTGACAGCAGTGGCATTAAATGAAGGGTATGAGAAAATCCTGACTTTTAGGGTGGTGAAATGTACCACCTGTGTGAATGAGTTTGCTTTTGTCATTGATTTGTGTGTGGGCAGAGTGAAAACAGCACCTGGGTTGGCTGTTGATGGGATCTTGCAAACGGTGTGAAACAAAACTCTCATTTTGGGGCCAGTCGTGTCAGTTTTGCTTTGATCCACGTTGTGGGGCTGAGCAAAGGAGTGTTGACTGCAGGTGAGCGAGCGTTACAGGAGCCCTGTTTGTGTCACATCCACAGAAGATCTAAAACTCATATAGCAGCAGGAAGGCTTGGCTCTAAGTCAAGCACTAGCAACTTGTGATTGCATGGAGGTTTCCAGTAAAAACCCTTGTATATTGGCTTAAGAGAGCAGCACCATGTATGCAGGATACTTGCCAAAGTTCTCAGCTTTTCACAGGTTCCACAGCTCTACTTCCAGGCGAGAGCAAGCCTTGCTCTTGGATGAGCATAATGAACTGTGGCTAGGGTTAGTTCCTCCATGGGAAAGCAAGCTTCCTTCACGTAGTGTGCAAAGAAGGCATTCACAGTCTGCTCATTGCATGGTAAAAGCATGATGCACGTGATGATCATGTGTGATGATGAATCTGAGCTGTATCCAGCAGAATGGCTCTGGTGTGGTTTACTGGTACCTGTAGAACCTCTTGCCCTGTAGGTGATACAGCCTACAGTATAACATACAAACATGGAACAGAGTTTAGCTGCCTCAGCAACAAGTACTTCTTACTGCTGTGGTACTATTTAACACTGGTTCATGAGCTATCCCAGAAGTTCATCTCTCATGATCTGGTGGGATCATCATTGACCTGGGAACTTGCTTCCTGCAGTAGCTTTGCCAGGCAGAAAGGACAACATAGTCTTATGTGTTGACGCATCTTTCACTGTAAAACAAGAGATTTAGGTGATTTTTTTTTTTCTTCATTCCCCCACCACCCCTCCCTCTTCCCATAGTCTTGGACTGGTTTTATACTGCGTTAGGGGATTTCTGCCAGTTTATGCAAATTTTAAAATCTATTTTCAGAATCCTAAGAGTGGATTTCATCTGTGGGTTGTCATTAAAAACTTAAGAAGTTAATGGGAATCTTTAAACCTCATTTAGTGTATTTCTGATCTACTGCTACCTTTTGATAGAAATAAGTGTCATCTTTAATAAGCCTTGACTTTTCTATTAAATAAAAAAATGTAATTAATTTTTATTTTTATAGTAAACTGAATGTCAGTGCCATTAACAACACCCATAGTAAGCTACCGGAACCTGTAAGGTGTGCTGCTACAGAAGACCAGCAGCAAGTAATGATTTTAGGGGACTATAAGCAGTTGTAGTTCGCAAAAACCTCTTTCTTCCCCATCACCATCTGGAATACCGCTTCTTCCCCATATGCTGCCATATCCACCAGGAGGGTTGTTTCTTTGGTAGCTTAATTAATCTGCCAAGCTCTTGGTCTTTTTGATGGCTAGAAGCAGAGTCTGTTCTTGTGCTGCATTCAGCGTACCTTCTGCACAACCATCAGTGTTCTTAATTTCTGAAAAGGAGAGAGAAACATAAAGGGTTTTTCAGTTAGTTTCTCTTTCAGCCTTGTTGGTTGACATTCACTTTTCACAATTTTTTTCTGTAAGTCCAGACATAAATATTTTGTGATTGTTCTTGTGTGTTTGTTGTTGCATCTTCTAGTCATTATCATAAGGAAAAAAAAAGGCTTTTTCATTCTGGAGAAGTTTTCACCGATGAAGGATAAACAGCCAAATGCTTTGTGCATTGTACTCTTTTTGTTTTATCCTGTTTCACAGTGTCCCTAAATTTGTTGAAAATGTGTTAACGTTTTGCTCCAGTAATTAAGTCCAAGCTATGGTTTGTCTTCTGTAATGCTTTGGCTAAGTGGGCATAGTCTGTGCTCTGGAGAAAGGCATGCTAATGCCTAATGTTTTGTATTGCTTCCTAGGCCACAGCATTTGTAAAAAATGGTAACAGTAGACTCCAAAACCAGGATATATAAATGCACTTACACTGCCATACACTGTTCATAAGCTCAGAACTTTCCAGGTTTCTCATCCAGGAGGTCTGGTTCCTTTCTCCATTCCCTCTTACGTTTACCCTCAAAAGTTCCCTTGAAGGCACAAAAGTGCAGCGCTTATCCTACAGTAGTCAGGTTAAGGGAACATGAGGAATGAGCTGAGATCTCCTCAAAGTTAGTAAGTTAGCACTAGGTTGCAGCTATGCAGGTGGTCAGCTCTGCTTGGCACTTCGAGTGCAAAACCACTTCTTCCCCAGCTCCTGGTTTGTGATGATTGTTAAGAGTCTCTTGAAACCTCTCTCCTGTTCTTCCCGTTCCCTGGACACTTAAGAGCAGAGTACCTATGCTATTCCTGGCCATGACAACAGTGTACGCAAGTAGCTCAGAAAGGCATCTACAAAAGAAAGACCTTCTTGAGTAATTCAGGAAGACTTACCCAGAAGACCTGGCTGAAACTATGTGGAGTAGCCCAGCACTAGATCATGATCCTAGAGCCAAGGTCGTAGTCTTATCAGCTGGTGGTAAATATTACCTCTGCTCTCACACTTGGGGGTACTGTAACAAATTTGTGGCTGCCCCTGAGAAGCGTTGTTACCATGTGGATGGTGTGAACCCTAGAGCCTCACCTCAACTCCTCTGGGTGCAAGAGTGGCTTTGTGTTTATCCTTCTAGGAAACTCAAAACTAGTTTTCATCCATGGCAGCGTCCACCAATTCTTCCAAAATGGTGCTCAGGGCTGGGAAGATGAGACAAATTCGGGAAGCTTGCACAAGTCTCTGTCCTGCTTTGGGTGCCTAATGGCACCCAAAGGGAATTTGTAGATTTAGGGTGTTAGGTAGACCATGTGGGTCATGGGCAGAGAGTCACAATGGTTTTACAGCAAAGGAAGTGGGACAAAGATTAAAGCTTAGATCAGTCAGAGTGTTTAGGCATCTGAAGATAAGCCTGTACATCTTTCATAGGAACTTAGATTTCTAATGATGTAGAAGGGAGATATTAAGTGGGTACCAAAACACTTGATGCTTGGGGGATGAGAAGATCGTCCTCCAACCCCAAACCAGTAAGTAGTATACTCAAATGACCCCCATGTTACTGAGAAGCTTCAGCATTGCCTTCTTTTTCCATATTGTCAGGGATGAGTCCTTCTGTCTTCGGCTGCTATTTTCAGAAATGATAACAGAGTTTTCCATCTCAGTGCAATATGCATGCAAAGGCTTATTCTTCGGAATAAGGGCAAATCTCAGGCAGCACAGAGCTCCGCAGCGAATCTCTAAATGAGAAGAAAAATGAAAGTAATGTTCTGAAGAGAACAAGAAAAGACTTATTAATTGTGTATGTTAGGAAAAAGTGCCTGAATTCAAAATACAATGAAATTTATAGAGAAGTAAGGGAATTAGAAGATGATTATCAGGACTTTGCCTTTTTAGTAAGCATTAGAATCATTTAGGAGGGGAGCAAGAGAAATTTTGAGAACAGGAGATTAATATGCAGTTCTTCTCTTTTTTTTTTTTTTTTTTTTTTTTCCTTTGGCAGACGTGACTGCCCATAAATTCAGCACAGCCTTTCTGAAGCATGGCGTGTCTTTTCTCACAGCTTTCAGGGACTCACAGCTGCCACCAGTGTCAGTGAGTGCACAGCACCAGGATGCTCAGGGCTCACACTGTTTGTATTTTGAAATGCTGAAGGAATGTGAAAATCATTAGTTGTGATGGAACAATTGTATATCTCATTTTATCCACACATTACCTGGTAGCACACTCTCGAGCTTTGTTTTGATGTGCAGGCTAACGAAGAGGCGTCTTTTCCCTTGTAAAGTTTAGCAAAGAGGTCTGCAAAATAAAATAACACAGTGAGCAATGAAGAGAAACATACGCTTTTGCACAATGAGGCGTACAAATAGCTTTGAATATTCACATACCTTCTGTGAAAAATGTCCATGTTCTTAAAAGGGAGACATAGCTAAAAATGTCACGCAGCAGTAAATACCGGTGAAACATTAGGTGGTGAAAATTTGGCAGCTGCAAGCATGCTCGCAGGACTAGGGGAGTCATGCTTTTTACCATCTTGTATTTACTTTAGCCAATAACTGTTTCTATGGAAACGAAAAATCTTAACGCAACTGTATAAGTGTTTTTAGTAGCAAGGAAAAATATCAGGATGAGTTGGCAGGAATAAGGAAATAACCCTGTGGCAAATGTTCATATTGAAAACTTTTGATGCATTTGATCAGTCTGTTTTCCCTCAAAGATATCATAAATCATCCAGCAGGAAATGAATTTTTTTAAATGACATATGCTATGGAGTCTGTAGGAGATGAAATTATGAATGATGGAATCACTCTAATGCCAAAATGTTTATAGAGAGTAGTCCCCAATTTTAAAAACACTTGCAGCTCCCCTGCCCCAAATTTTCTCACTCTAACAAGAAAGCTCTACAGAGAAAAATAATTAAGCTTTTTTAATGTCAGAAATTTGCCAAGGCCTCAGCTACTATTAATATCTTCACCAGCCTCTCTGTATTTAGTGGGTTTTCTTGAAATGCTCAAGTAGAGCGAGATGATTTCAGGAGTGTCTCAGCTGTAATTTCAGAACTATATGCTTCCTCCTCACTGCAGAGGGTTTGCTGGTTTCTAACACCTCTGTAGAGAAAATCAACATTTCAAAAACTGGACTGGCTCGAAAACTAAAAGGAAAACTCAGAAGGAAAGTCTAAATAACTGTTTACCTGGAAATCTGGTGATTTTCAGGGACATGAGGGTGTGCAAGTCTATCTGAATTGTCAGAGCTATCGAGACTGCTGCCTTCTGCGCCTGCTTCTGTACCCAATTGCGCTGACTTGGAATCGGTAGGATTTTACTGACATTTGGGTAAAATTTATGCAGAGAAGCAGAAGTAAGACTGCTGTCTGTTATGCTGTTAATAATCTCCTATTTCTTTTTTTGTTTTTTAACTTAGTGCCTGAATTTACAAATGCAGGTGAGGAACTTTTTGTGAACCCGCCCAAAGCACGCGTATGCGAATAAATAAATCACAGATAATGTTTGGTTGATTTGCCTCTGAATAAGGCTCTAACTTCTAATTTACGAGTCCAATGGCAAGAGCCTGTCAAAATAGACCTAATTCAATCACTTGATTTCCTTATGGTATCTGAACTTAGATTTTTGCTGGCAGCCTGTGATTTTTATGGTCAGGTTTGCTTGTTTTGATTTTATCAGGAAAACAAGAGAGGGAGGCCTCTGTTGCTTCTGAAATATCTGAAAGCTGAGCAGTTATTAATTTCATTATGATAAAGTCTGTGCTGGGACAATTACGTTGTGTTTAATAACCACCCTGATTCGACTGCATGTGGGAAATGGTGGATAGATTTTGTTTTGTTTTGTTTTGGTTTTTTCTTTTTGGTCCACTCTGTAAATTCCCTGAAAAAGTCAGCTGCCTACCTGGATCACACAGGAGAGCAAAAAGCCTGCCCCTTGCAGCCCCGACTTCTGTCACTCTGTCTCTCTCAAATGCTGCTATTGCTGTTATTTTTGTCTGCTCATAAATGCATGTTGCTTTCCCTTCAGCAACCTCGGTGCTAAATTAGAAACTCTAATGTAAATTATGCTTAAGCAATGTTCTGTTTCTGCCAAAAAGAAATAAAAATGGAATATGCACGCAGCTCACCTTCTTCCCCCTCACCTTAGGGACAACACTGACATCTTCAAACTTCCCCCCCCAGTTTGTTTGTTCTTCTACATCACTGCTTTTTTCCATAATGAAGGTTAGATTACATAAACATTTTCTCTAGGTTGAGTTTTACTTTATTAAGGAAGGTTAAGATTAGTTCCTTTGGATGATATTTGAGCAGTCTTCATGTGGTCGCAGTTGTAAAGACAGCAAAGTGCAAGTAGTTGAAATGCTGCAAAGAGTGTAGGAGCTGCGGTCTCTGAGAGCGAGGGAGTTTTGCCTGGGACCTTCCTTGGCGGGGGGAAGAGCCTCGCTCTGCCCTTCTCTGCCTGCTTCCCTGCAGCTTGGCAGCACCTTGCGCTCTTCCAAATCACGCCCTCCCTGGCGCAGACTTCTTTCAGAAAAGGTCTCCCCACTGCGCACAGTAATGTCTTGCTGCTTATTCAGAAATAAAGGCAAGTTTCTGTATCGCTAGGATGCTTTTGAGTTTGTGTTGGTTTTGTTTTAAATCTGTTGAAAGTTAACTGCTTTGGGGAAGAGTCTCATCTCCAAAGGTAAAGTTGTCAATGCTGCTATCCAGGGAGCATGGAGAACAGGTCTTCACTTCTCCATCACCTGGAGAAATGTCACCTTCCAAAACATTATTCATGCTATTCTGGAAGCAAAGTAAAGCTTCCTGAACAGAGCCTGGGGTGTTAAGTAGCAGCACAGTAGCCATTTTCTTTCTGCTTCATCAGCTCCAAGTCATGTCTCAAACACGGTGGCTTGCTTAGTGGAGGGCATGAGCACAAGCTCTTTGCACCTGCGTGCTGAAGCCTGGAGAGCTTCCTCGCCTGCCTCGGAGTGCGGTTCACTTGGCTGCTCATGCCGGAGGCTTGAGGCCACCTCCGAGACAATCAGCACCCCGGTGCACCACCAGAATGGCCCAAATTGGTGAAAGTGATTTTATTTACAACCCTTTAATCCTTAGGGAACTGGGACATTTCCATAAGCTTGACGTACACTCTATAACGTAGCTTTGTCTGGATAGTTCATTGGATTCACTATTTCCTAACATTCAGGGTATGGTAGAAAGCACAGGGTTTTGTCCAAGTCTTTCACTATGAATCATTGCCAAAAAGATTTAATTTCTTTTTTTTTTTTCCTTCTCACTGACAGTTTCAGCTAGCTTTCTGTGCTGCTTGGGTATATGTTTTTCTTTGTTATATTTATAAAACATGCATCTTCTTTTTGTTTTTATACTTTCATACCAAAGTACAAGTATAAAGTATGTAACAAGGGATTCTGTATTTTAAGAAGCACAGAGGCATTTTATAAATGTGATTTTAAAACTTGACATTTAAATTTGAAAAGGTAGACTAGGACACTGCTCAATTAAATACGTGATATTTGAGTTGCTGAGAACACCAGAGAGTGTCAGTAAAGCTGTGCTTTAAATGCTACTGCTGAAGGTGCTATTGAATAAACCTGCGTACCTCTTTTTTTTTTTTTTTTTTTTCTTCTCCTTTTCTCCTTTAGTATGATTTCTTGTGTGATTTTGAGGAGAGATTGACAGGGACAGCTTTGTGTCCTCTCAGGCACATATAATGCTCCAAAACTATTTTAAATCCATACATAAGCCACTCTCGTGAGCTTTCAAACTGTGGCAGTGGGAGATTAAAGTAGCATGCTGGAAGGGCATGGACTCATCACTTAGCTGAGCACGTGCTTCATGCAGATGTGAAGTTCAGCGCTACGGTAATGTTTCCTGTGATAGAGGAGTTGATTGTAATCACCTCCGTGCTGTTCAGCTTGCAGGTTTAAATTCCTTTTCTCTCCTCTCCCTGCAGTGGGGTAGAGCTCACAGGAGGGGAGGCGGGTTGCAGGGTGGCATCTGGTGGTGGGTACCGCTTCTGTTGGCCTCACGGTTGCTGCGGTTGGCAGCCATCGCCTGTGCACTTGGGTGCGATGGTGGTGTGGTGTCAGAACTCACCTCGGTGACCAGGCCGTACCCGGCATTGTCAGCCTTTTGACAACGTTTGTCTTGCTGATCAGTAACAGGGGACATGGATGTCTTATTCCTGCCTTCACAACTAATAATGCTAATGAGATGAGAAGGCAGCTGGGACAGCATGTCCAACTGCAGCTATCACAAACCCACACCCACTGTCAATTGTGATAAAGCTCACTTGTGTCTGATAAATGGCATTTTTACAGTGGCTGTCACAAAATTTAAAAATTGTTGTGACAATATAAAGTTATTTTGGAGGTGCTTTTTGTGATGCTAAAATGTTAATATTGCCTATCAATGGCCTACATTATCTGTTTGTTATCTTGCACCCCCTGTGTGCTCATATCCACACGTTACTTTTTGACTCGCACTAAGATGGTAAAGATTTGGGAAAGTACAGTCCTTTTTTTCCAGTGTTGATACAGTATCTAAAAGAGCAAAGTCATGTTTCATGAGTAGGGCTCTGAAGTGCAATACTAATACAAAAACTAATAAGTACAATGTTGCTTTCCATAAAGATAAGAAATGCTGCATTCGGCCTTTGTCATAAACGCTCACTTTGGAAAGAATTTCAAAATTTTTCACTGGAGAATGTAAAGGTGCTAAATAACTGAGTCATACTAGTCTTTCCTTCTAAGTGGTAATCTCCATCTAGAACTATTTCATAAATATTGAAGTATATATTTTAGCAGCAGTGTGGAGCTGTGCATCCAGAGAGGGGTTTGATGGCAGTGCAATACCCTCAAGCTTCAAATGTGGAATCAACAGGCTCAAGTGAAAATGCCAAAGCAGAAACATTTTTCTGCAGTTGCTTAGAATAAATGATTTAAATGTCCCCATTTTATTGGAATTCAGCTTGGTGATTTTCTATGGCATCACTTATCTTGTAAATAACTGGTTGGAGAAAACTGCTACGTTTTAATTAGTTGCGAAGGTTTGATATATTTATTATCATCTGCATATGAAGGGCTCATTTGGTATCTCCTCTTGGAACCCAACAAAACCATTTAGGCTTAGAAAAGAGACTGCTGTGAAGCAAGTGGATTAGGTGTAGATCCCGACTCACTGTGGGTGACAGAGAGGGCAGTTTCTTTGCAACTGTGAAAGTGCCCCCCTACTCAGCTCTGCAGGGAAAAATGGTTTAATGGCAACAGGAGGGCAGGGTGCTGGATAGCAGAGGAGGACTGTAAGGTGATCAGCGTTGGTAAGTCATTACTGGGTTGGATGGGGCAGCCTGTGTGCTGCAGTGGATGTCAAACCCTGCCTGGAAGCCCTCAGGCAAATGGCACGACCTGAGCAATTTGTGACTGAGTTTAAATAAGTATAAACTACCCTTGGTCAGAGCTTGTAACTCAGGAGATTTGTTTCTGAGATTTAGAGGAGTCATAAAAAAAGAGTTTTCTTTAATACTGAAGTTATTTAAGCTTGCTTAAACTCCATTAGAACAGCTTCCAGCTTCAAAGTTTGTTATCTTCCATATTACATTCGCACTTCCCTGGTCTTGCAGCTAAGCACATCTGGCTGTAAAACTGCACATTTGCCTAACGTTTGTTAATCTGTACTTGTATGCTGTCCAGTACAGATGTCTAGAAGTGATGGGAAGAAACTTGACTCTCCAAGCTAAAACTTTCATCATAAAATGATTACAGCCCCTGCCATAAGTAATCCTTGTTTCATCGCTATGGCTTTTAAGTCTGTTTGCTTGTGTTCCAAGGCATGCCCATGCCGGCCGGACACCCCAGCCACACCAGTGCTGCGACGTCCATGGCAGATGTACTGCTGTGCCTTGTAGTGACACAGGTATCCCGCAGAAAGACCTCTACCAGTATCGCAGGGGAACACTTTCTCAGGAATGGGCAAGTGGGACTTAGAAGAGTCATCTACAGATAAGGAAGCTAATGGGAGCGAATGTAAATAGCCAAGGGTCCACGTGAACTACAAAGCAGCAGGAAACAATGGCTATTCCCAATGTAATGACATTGGTATATTCATGTTAAATCTGTGTTACCATTTTTCCAAAGCATCAAGTAGAAATGAGACTGTTTTCTTTTGCTCTAGTCTGCTGTGGATGTGTAAGAAGACAGAAGCAAGTGCATCCAAATATCCAATAGGTTTTTTTATACAGTAGGATGTTTCCAAAACCAAACCAAACACCCTTCTTCTTTAATTATAAATAGGATATGCCTCCAAGTAAGGGATAGGAATACTTCATTTTTAAGTAAATCCTCGGTAGTATTTGTGTGGTGAAAACATAAAACCTTACAGCTGTATTGAGT
The DNA here is from genome assembly GCF_000687185.1 of Egretta garzetta. Classification (NCBI taxonomy): domain Eukaryota; kingdom Metazoa; phylum Chordata; class Aves; order Pelecaniformes; family Ardeidae; genus Egretta; species Egretta garzetta. The sequence continues at coordinate 4,020,799 of NW_009260131.1, forward strand.
GTGAGTTGCCTGTCTCTGGCTTTCTCAGCTCCATTGTCTCCCAGCCTAATCCAAGTTAAATAAACAAAATTATCAGCTGTTGCCGCTAGGGAGTTCAGACCCTCTGTTCTGCTCCTGGGGCGCTAATGAGCCATCCACAGGGACGTTCCTGCAAAATGGATTGCACGGTGATGCTCGCTGATACACAAGTGTGTGCAAGTGGGAGCAAAATGGTTATTTATATATGTCAGTGCTAAAAGAACATTTTCTGAGGGGCAAAGGTTTGCTTAATGCATTTTTCAACCCTTGGAATGAAGTGTAGTGTATTCCTGGTTAAGACTGCTGTGTGTTAAGGTTGATACACACCAATGCTGATTTAGCAAGGTTTTTCTGGCTATCAAGTGCATTGTAGATGCATCCTTCCCAAGGAGAAGCATTTCTGCTGCTATGAAGTTAAATGGGTAAAATTGCCATAGCCCATCCTTGATGTGGCTGATCTGCACTAGCAGTGCATGTAGACAGAATTAGGGGCTGTTTTCTGCATGTGGGTGGCCTGTGGTATGATTATTAGCACTGTAAGTGTCCAATGTCCTTCATATCTTGTCTTTTGATGGTAAAAATGAGGTCTTCGTTCCTCTTGAGAAGGTCGATCTGCTGAGAAATCCCGTGCATGGACCTATGTGTCATTCCTGTTGTACAGAAACCATCATATGGGATGTGTAAGAAAGTAGGTGAATTACGTGTTTCCAGAACTTACCCACTCTTGGGTATGAACTCAAGTTCATACCCCTGAAGTGTAGATTGAATTAATAACCAGCCTAAAAATTCAAGGATCTTACTGAAATACTGACAGTGTACCAGTGCTCTGGGATTGTGGCGTGTCCTAGAAAGAGAATGTGCAGAACGGGCAGATTCAGCACTGATCTTACACTAAGGTTCAGCATAGCTCTATTTTTAGTTAGTAGAACAATCTTGATTGAATTGCCAAACAAAGCAGAAAAAAAAATGAGTGTGTAACTGTAAATTACAGCAATCTATTAAAATGCAGGTTTGCTCTTTTAAAGGCAGATTCCATGTGGTTGGAGCTTCTGAGTTACATTGTTTAACTTGGGGAATTTGGATAAAACCCCAATTACCTTACTTTGGAGAAGAAATACCCTTGGCTGGGAGTTCTTGGCTGTGGTATTTTTCAGTATCCAGTTTCTTTCTTGCTTTTTGGAGTTAGAATGAACTTGGCAAACATGCAATTTAGGAACAGGCCTAGATGGTAGCTGATATTTTTCCACCCTGTTGTGCGCTGCCTCTGGGTTCATTCCCATCAAGGGAGACTGGTTTCCAGACTTCCGATGATGGTTAAGCACTCTAACACCCGTTTAAAGAACATGGTTTTTTCCTCATTTTTCCTGGAGGAATCTTAGAACAAGCATCAGGATAACTTGCAAATACTAACATCATAATCTGGATTGTTTGAATTCTGCTGTATCTGCAATAGTCAGTACCTGCACTGCAGAGCAGATGGGATGTGCAGGCAGAAAGGTGAGTTGCTGGGGTTAGGTCCTCTACAGCAAGCTGTGAATCTGGCAAGGTTTGGCCATATGTAGGGCCTTTGGGTTTGAATTTTTTCCTCTCTTGCAAGTTATATCCAGTCCTGGTTCTAGCACAGCGTTAAACGTTACAGTTTATCACAACTGGTAAATAATTGATTTTTTTTTTTTTTTTTTAAATAGGTCAGAGGAAGTAAGACCTTTTGGCTGTGTCAAAATGCAGAAGAAAAGCACTACTCAGTGATTTTTTATTAGAAATTTGTGATGGAAGGTTCTGGTAGTTCAGGGGAGCTGCACTGACTGCAGATCTGACTTGCAATGCATCCCAAGTACTTTTTTCCTCTTTTGAAATGCATCCAATATTGATAATGCCATAACTGAAATTACACAAAGATCTTTTTTGTTGTTGCCACTCTGAGTTAACCTCCTTCCTCCAAGATTAATGAACTACAGGAAACAAAAATCTATATGAGAAACTGTATGTTGTAGTTGTGAATGTTTAGTATAAATGGCTTCAAAATGATGTTTGCTAATGAAGTGGCAGAAGCAGAACAGTCCTGCTAGGTAGGGTCACAGTATAAAGGGAAAAGGCAAGCACATTCATCTCAGAAATAATGGTAGCAATTTGCATATTGTTAAAATGTTTAAAGAAAACAACGAAACAGGATTCAGGTAAACTAAAGCAGACTTCTTGAATGGTTACCTGCCTGTTGAGACAAATAGAAGATACGGCCGTGTGTCGAGACAGTGGATAAGAATCCTGGCAGCAGATCCCAGCCCACTGAGGGTGGTGGGAGTTTTGTTTTGGCTTTCACTGAGACTCAGGCTCCTTTTGTCGTGGTAAAGAGCAAAGCCAACGCAGACTTGTTTTTCTGCAGTATATTTTTGGTAGAAAATTCTAAACCACAGGACAGTCATTTGGCAATTTGAGAAAGGAAAGCTGATTTTAGCAAACCTAGTTAGTCCCGTTTTGCTGTGTTTTGCCTTGATAAGGACAAAGGTGCCTTTCTGCCCTTCCTCCCAAAGCCAACTCCGGGGATCTGCCCGGGCTGCTGCTTCCACGACCCAGAAGTAAGCCCCGAGTGGCAGCCTGCCAGTCTTTCCCATTTTCTTTCTTTGTGTTTACATGCAACACGCAGGCAATGCTGCCATTTTGTAGAAGAGGGTATCACCTTTTTCTCCAGAAATATTTATATCTGTTTTTAACAGTGGTAAAGTCTTTCTTCACAGCCATGGGCTGTTTCTACCAGGGTAAACGTGCAAGTTTTTGGTGGGCAAGTGGGAGGAGGAAGCTGTTTATGTCTCGGGGTGTGTGTTTTACAAGTCAGTGCAGGAACAACGTTTTCAGAACTGCTACAGAGGTTTGATTTTGCTTGGATTTTGGCTGAAAGAAGAGGAGAATTTATTTTGGAGTTGCTTTCATATTGTCCTTCAGAGTGGTCTGCTGCAGTGACCCTAGGCACTGGGATGCTTTGGGAGCTGAGGCTGCTGATGGTGTAGAAATTCACTCCTGCTTTGATCAGTGCCTACAGGTCAGCTTTTGTTCTTTTTGTCTACGCATGGATTTTGCTTTTCAGCAGCATGAACCAAACATCTTTGCTGTAGAGCTGGCAGTGTTGGAGTTAGGCTAGTATGCACTAAAGTAGTTTAAGTTAAAATACGTTTTTCACTCCTCCTGGGTCTGATGAGAACATTAAGCCCTTGCAGATGGTGACCATTCATTTTGTTAAAGGGGTGAGATTTGTCCTTGGTTGCAAGTCATCATAATTGACACGTTAATCATGGCATCGTGTTTCCCACTGTAGTCAAAGTGATGATGCTTCCACATGTTTCAAAGGAACTGTTGCTGCTGGAAATTGTCGTAGGCAACACTGGATATGATCAAGCTCATTTTTAAGACACTGATACGTTTGTGGCAGTGTTTCAGTTGGGGGAACTAATTTTTTTTTACACTGTACTTTTTAGATGCTGCTAGAGTCAGGAGAGCTGTGAATGGTGGGAGGAGAAGTGGGATTATTTAACTGTTACTTACATAATAAAAAAGGAGAATTTGAAAGCTGTGCTCAGGTCTGCTCATATTTTGATGATGCTTGGCTTTTCCTTTTGGTTTATATTTAAAGTGATTTGTTCCCTGGAAGCATAATCACTTGATACTGCTAATTTAATTTTTTGCATATGACAGTTGCAAATTATGTACTTAAAAGAAACACTTTACTGGTTTGTTGGGTTTTGTTTTTTTTTTTTTAGGTATCGGGTACTAGCTTGATTAAGAGCATTTAAATGCCCATGTTTTTGAAAGGGGGGTACCATGTTTTCTACTGTAATTGAAAACTTCTTTAGGCAAATTAGAAATGCCAAGGTAAAACTTATCAGGCTGTAAACAAATGTTATACAATCTCTGTTAGCTTTCTGCCATCTGGCAAAACCCAATTACCCTCCAACAGTTTTATGCTCTTTACAACGATGCTATTCTTGGCAATATGGAAAATGGACATTGATAAGAGAGACTCCCACAGCTGTTAGCGCTGCCAGGGGAAGAGACGGTGCAGTAGAGGTGGTGGTGCTCATGTTGTGGGTTGTACCACCCTGATGGAGGAGCCGCGAGTTCTCCAGAGGCCTCGATCTCTCTGTGTGAACCAAAAAAAGACATTATGCTTGTTAGGCGATGGGGTTGTGAGCTTCCCTCTCCCCTCCCCCCAGATCAGGTGCCTGCTGCTGGCACTGGGGATGCCTCCACACTGGCTTTAGGAAATTCCATATTTGTAAACTGTTTGAATATATGGAATAATTATTCGGATTATCTGTTCATTTGTCTTTGTTCCAGCACTCAGAAAGGAAACTGAAGAGTTTGTGCAGCTCCACAGAGTCAGGGAGCACTAACGTGAGCACCTCTCTAGCACTCCTGTACCAGTTAGCTCATCCTTATTTAAGATTCCTCTTACATACAGTATCTGCTGTGAATTCGCTTCATGATGAGAGCCAATAAGCATAGATACAGAATTGTCTGAGCTGGGTTTAGATGGCTGAACCATGCACATTGCATTTAAAGAAAATGTATTGCTATCTGGTCTGCTTACAGAGCCTGATTGATCAAAGCACTTGGCATATGCTTCCAAAGTCTTGTTGGAAGAAAACCTGTAATGATCAAGTATTTGTTTTTCATGTCCAGGAAAGGTGTGATCCCAGAACTGGAGAACTGGGAGACAAAGCATGATTTAAAAAGATTTCTAATTTAAGTAGCCCAGAATTAAGATGAGCTATGAGAATGTGAAAGTGTTGTCAGAAGCTTTCCCCTGAGTAGTAACTGTGCCTGTTAGTCATGCAGTTTATCCTGATGATAAATTCAAAACTATTTGCAGGATTACTTAGAGTATAAGAAAAAAATTGCATTTCCCTTCACTGTTGGAGCTAATGTGAAATATGATATAAAACTGTTGGATATAGTTAATTTCAATTGCAGTTAAATATGAGAGAGAGACTTACAATTCTAACCTGCTTATAAGTGAGGGAAAAAGATGAGGAGAGAATGCTTTTATTTGCATGAAAATAGTGGACCCTGCTGTAGATGCAGACGGATATTTTTCTTTCTCCCTTTGGGTGCACATTACCGATTGCTCCTGGGAGTACAGAACTGAATTGCATGAATGCATAGTCCACTCTGGCCAGATGAACGTTGCACAGTTGTTCTACCTGCTGAAAATCAGGGGGCTGGAAATAGGAAAGCGAAGAAATTCATGTTTTTCTGTGCCTTCCTGTATGGGATTATGCTTGAGAATCGCAACACCACAGGTCAAGGACCACTGTATATGTGTTAGTATAGGTTCTGTGGTTTCAGCAGCACGCACAAAAGAAAAAAAAAAAGCGAAGGGCACGCTGCCAAAGCTCTCACTGAAATCCGTGTGCCCGGTTTTGGACAGAGGGAGGAGAGCAGTGGATTTCATGCTCACTTGCACCACGGAGACAGTTGTTTATACAACCAAATAGGTTTAGAGCATTGTTTGTCACAGGCTTTAAAGCTCCAGCTTATTTATATCAATTGCTGCAAATCCGAGTTCTTGGGTAAAGCCAAAATCTATTTATAGGCTGCTTATCAGTATGTCACGTGTTTTCCAGTTTCCTTGATGGCAGAGCGAGCCCACCCCCAAAATGAAATAGGGAGAGAAATGCTTTTCTTGCTGGGGCTGTGAGCATAGGCGGCAGGCATACAGCTTCCTCTGCTGCCTGCAGTTCTTTGCTCTCACGTCAGTGTATGATTGCAGTTTGGTGGGGGGATTGATTTTGTTTGGGTTTAGGAAGTAGAGGGCTTAGAAATGTCTCCAGGAAATGAACAGGCAATCAACAGGCAAATCACCAAAGGAAAGAAGAAAAAAAGCTGTGTTTCAGTGTTATTCTTGAGATGCGTGGCAGTGTTCTTTAAAATTCCCATCACCCAGAGTGAGTTGATTGGCTTGCTTTTAATTTTACTTCAAATAATAAGTTCTTAGCTTGAAAAGCCAACTTGAGTGGGCTCTGTACGTCCCGAATCATTCTTTCCCAAGTTGCTTCTGCCACTGATTAGCGGATTGAACAAAAAGAAACGTCGTCATGTTGTGACTTGTCACGTCGTGTGTGTCTAGGAGAAAATAATACACAAAGAACAAAAGTGTTAATATTTGAAACTATGGCTGGGGAATAAATGTGTGGGCTTACCGTGTTTGAAAAGCTTTCTTGAAACGCAGAGATGAGTGATGTGGGCAGTGGCTGATACTGGGTTTAAAGATGCTTTTGCAAAGCCTGGGATGGGAGGGCAGTGCACCGGCTGGGCACACACAGCTCAGCCAGTCTTGTTAATAATTCAACTGGGTTTGTTTGTTTTTCAGTGCAATTTGATGCGCCTGTTCTGATTTCTTTGTATATATATATTAGGAGCTTAATTAAAAGCTCCAGAGACTGTTTACATGTAGAATAAATTTTATTTCTTAAGCATGAGACTGGAGTGAATGAAGTGAGCAAAAAAATTCTGATGAGCATTTTTAGCAAACAAAGTCACAAAGGAGACTTGGAGGAAAATGTGTGTATTTTAGAAGCAATAGCTATTTAAACTTATTAATTTAAATCTGTTGCAAATATTTGTTTGTTCACTCCTTTGATAGTTGATATCAGTGGAAATCACCTACTTTTTGGTAGAGGTAGTTTTATATTAAAACAAGCAGATTTTTTTCAAATTTTAAAATTATGTTTCTAGTCTTTGTTTTTATATAAATTACAGGTAGGAGTCTTGTTACAAAGCATGAACTGTGCTGTCTGAAATATGCTCCTTTAGAAATGTGGGGAATGTTTTTATTTATTTTTTCAATGTGCCTGTCTTCTGTTATAAGTGACTTTTTCTCCTGAGCTGGAGAAGACATGGGTGGTGATCACATGCCTTGTCTGGTAGGAACGAAGCATCAGCATCTGGCTGTAGTTACCTTGGAGAGACAACCAAAGACCAAAGAGGGGTCATAAAATTTTAAGGACTAGCAGCTGGGTGGGTGAAACAGGTAGCGGGGCCTGATGCACTATGTGTCAAGGAACCCCAAGAGTGAACCCCATGTGTGGTATTGGGGAAGGTGGAGCCCACTTTTCCTTTAAAACAGAGAGACAGGTCGTACTGTTGGGATGAAACTTTAGGTAAACATCACTTCCCCTCTCTTGAAACGCTCTGCAGTCCTTGCAAGCACCAGCTAGCCGTGGAGACCTAAGAAGGGCAGAGGTCTAAACTCATTTGCGGGACATTGTAAGTTGGCAGCAGCCCCACAGCACTGAAAGCTCTACCGTAGCCCACTTGGTTTGGCCCCACATTCTCAGCCTTGTGCCCGGACTCACTCGCAGCATCAAAAGCATTTGTGCACCAAGGGATAACCTGCGCTAGGGAACTCACAGGGCTGAAAACCAGATGTGCTTCTCCCCTTTAGGGTCATTGCAGTTGGATCGGTTCCCCGGCTCCTTTTGCTGTGCAGCCACGCGAGTGCGCACGTTGGCACGGAGCATGAGGGAGCCCACTGGGCCAGGCAGGAAGCAGGGGAAGGGAAATGGAAGAGACTGCTTCTCTGAATAGCGTCTGGCAAAGCCTGATGAATATGTGGAGGCAAAGCACACCTTGTGCAATCTTAGCAGTTATTTAGTTTTTATTGGGAAACAGCTAAGCCAGGAAAAAGTCCACTTAACAGCAATTAGTAACAGTGGTACAATTTTATTGCGTCAATGTGTTTGTTTCTCTACTTTTCTTACAACTATATTTACTTTTAGCTAGAATCAAAACAGTTACTACTTTAGTGCGGTGCCTTCAATCGTGGATTTCTGTTGATGTCAGTTTATGTACCTACACCCAACCTGCCAAAGTATTTATACTTAGGGTGGTTGCATTTTTAGTGCATTTCTCTCTCTCCTTTGGAAAATTTTTTCTCAGTTAGTCTTGCTTCTTGAAAATGGCATGTGAAATCACTCTGAAACAGGAGCTTGGTTCAGTGATACGCAGCCCGCACCACTACATGTCTTTGGTTAGGATCATGCATTAACCTGTAATCAGTTTAAATACGGTTTATAATCTATTTACAGTTCCATTCCTTTATCTATGACATGTTTCTTGGAAGAAGAAATTATGTTTGACAGTGCACTTCATGTTTGAGAAGTGAAATCCAATTTGTCTAATCCTAGAAAGCTGGCCCTCATGTTTCTATTAATGAAAAACCTCATGTCATCCTGTTGTCCAAATTACGCAGCAG
>NW_009260131.1:4029087-4035021 GCF_000687185.1 Egretta garzetta
CCCTACAAAGTATTACAGTCTAATTCCAAATATTTTCATGTTTTTCTTGGTATCTTTCAAGGCTGAACCATTTTTCTTTCTGTAGCTGTATGGCTGTTTATTGACATTATTTCAGTGATGAAAGAGATGACCTAAAGAAAGTGAAAGATCAAGATATGTTATCTGCAGTAATATCAATGTAGTCTTTTTGCAGTGCTTTATAATAAACTGCAGGCTAGCAGGCATGGTGTAGAGAGTGTTTGCAAATGTCTATGTTTTGTTTAAAAGCCAAGGAGCAGAATAGTTATTATTTTGGGATCTGTGCCTAATGCAGTTTTCCAGCAGTAACTAAATCAGACAGTGCCCTCAATATTTGTTTGCTTTTTTATGGTGAAGTGTGGGTATTGTAAAATTGGAGTGAAGCATTGAGAAGTAGAAACAGTATTTACAACAGCTTACGTATTTGTTTTACTGAAGTATTTCTTCTCCGTTACACTTTGTTGATGACTATTCAAGTCCTTCCCAAGTTTACATTTCTTCAATTTTATGATTCTTATTTTTAAAAACTAAGCTCTAATTTATTCTTTTCTCTAACAACCGTAAATTATGGAAGACAGTACTTGTAGTTGTAAGTAAATCTTTTAGGTCAGAGTAGTAAAATGTTATAAATTGATGACCTGCAGTAGAGCTTAACCTCAATTATCAGTGAGGAATTTATGTAATGTCTCATCTGTTTCCATAAATCTGGGAGGAAAATCCTGACAACCTCGTCACATTTGATACACGTGCTATTTTATTTTAATTCCCTAACCTGGAATATTTCAATCTAGCTGTGCATCTCTGAATCATCAGATACTTTTTCTTGGAGAAAGAGAGAATGTTGTTAGCTGTCAAACCCCAGGAAATACGAAGCAGGAAAGCGGAAGGTTTCTAAAGCTATGCAGAAGGCATAGCTGTAGCTCTGAATAATCTTTCTTGCTATGTACATGTCTGATAATTGAAGAAAGATACACATCTGCTGCCACCGAATTACGCCTGTTGGTTTGCACGACTCCTTGGCTTTCTGTTCTTAATTGTTTAACATCAAATAAAGATGTCTTGGAAAGAGTACCTGCGGAACGGCAGCTTCCTAAGACGACGCCTGACACACAAATGCTGGAGTTAATGCTGTTCTAGTTCCACCCTCCAGCTCTGAGGATTTGCAGCAGCTGAAGATAAGTAAATGATGCAGTAGTTCACACTGTGGCACTGACGAAATGAACTTTATGCAAAGTTTATATGTCACTTTATCAGGAATGTGAAATGTCCTGATAGCATAGCTTTCCTAATTGTGCTTTGCTTGTTACTTAGTTCCTTATTGGGAAAGAATATTAACACTGGGATACTGTTTTTTTCTGCTTAAAAAAAGAAGGCTATAAAGAAGCAGAGCTCAAATATATTTTTTGGAAAGGAAGTTGAGTGAGAGAAACAGACTGGAGATCAGTTATCAACAGAACGGAAAGCTCTTGAAATCATCAGCCTGTAAAAGTGCTGCACGCAGCACTGTTGTGTTCATTTTCCTCTCCACCTTCAGCTTATTTGATCCTCTGTCTCAAATCTCCTTTCCTTTGCGGAGGTCGCCATACAGGTATAGAACAAGTTTATTCTTCAGGCAGCTTGGCTTGAGTGTTTGTGTGAACGCCACCCTTCCTTGTCAGTCAAGAAGTCGTTCCTTTTTTATAGAAGATCACAATGTCTTTATAATAAGGTATTTTAGTTGAGCTGTAATATTTAAAACAAGATGATGAGACCATGTCTGGAAGCAAATTAGAAAGAGATGTTTCAAAAACTCTTGAGTTGGAACAGTGGCTAAGTATACCTGGCCCCAGGTATAGAGTTACAGGCAAGGTATTCAATGGAGAGAGATCCTTCTTGCAAATGCTTCTCTCTCTTCAGACGTCCACGGAGGCGTTTCCCTTTTGCATCACTGGGTAGTCTCTGGCTGAGGATGTTGTTAATTAAACAGGGACTCTTGGCTCACGAAAGGATGTGCAATGCTCACTGTGCAGGAATAACAGCAATGGAGCGGGCTGCATAGAGGGCACGTCGTAAGGTTATACTGGCAAGAACAGAAATTGCCTGCTGCCGAAATCTGCAAACCTGCTTAAGTTGTTGAGAAGTGGGTGGGGTCTGAAGGACTGCACGTGAAGATTTGATTGAGGCTGCGGGGAGACCTGATTGCGGCCTTTCAGTACCTAAAGGGGGCCTATAGGAAAGAGGGGGAAAACCTTTTTAGTAGGGCCAGCTGCGTTAGGACAAGGGGTAATGGTTTTAAACTAAATCGGGGTAGGTTTAGGCTAGATATAAGGAAAAAATTCTTTACAATGAGGGTGGTAAACCACTGGAACAGGTTGCCCAGAGAGGTAGTGGAGGCCCCATCCCTGGAAACATTCAAGGCCAGGTTGGATGGGGCTCTGAGCAACCTGATCTAGTTGGCGGTGTCCCTGCTGACTGCAGGGGGGTTGGACTCGATGACCTCTAGTGGTCCCCTCCAACCCAAGACATTCTATGATTCTATGATTCTATGATTCTATGATTTACAGAGAGCGAGGATGAAAGTAGTTTCGTCTGGAAATGATACCAGCTATCTGCTTTTGATTAGCAGTTACAGAATATGGAAAATGCAGCTGTTTGATTCCCCTCTCGCACACACGCCATTGAATCACAAGCAGCATAATTTTTCTCAGTGCAGTTACGCTTTGTGAGTTTTAAAAGCAAAAGGCATGCAAAACATCAGCGGTTTCAACAGAGCTCTGATTTCATCCTTGATTTTTCTTCTGCCACAGTCTGTTGTCATCGGAGTGCCGTTCTGGAGCTTTAGAGTTTAATTGCCTTTAATTGTATCTAGAAATCTAGTTCCTAAAGTACTAATAGGTTGAATAAGAGCTTCATATTTTTTTTTTATTTCATTTGAAAACACTGGTTTTTTCCTTACTGAATTTACATTTTGATGGTTGGTGGTTTAATGGAAAGATCTTTCCTAAGATTTACAAGCAAGCCAGGGTTTTTAATGGAAGTTTGGATAAGTAGCTGAGCTACAGACTTCAGATAACATGAATGCTTACAAATCAGCTTTGTTGTGTTTCTGAGCCCCTATGCCAGCTACGAGAATTCTGCTCATCAAAAATATTTAACAGAAATCAGAGCATAACTAATACTTGGTGGGAAAGATTTGTACAAACAAAAATGGCCAGAAGAATTCAGATCTGCATCAAAATTTTTAAAAGAGTAAAATCCAAAGCTGTTCATACACCAAATAACCTTTTCCCCTAAGGAATAATACTATGGCTTCAGTGTAGAAAGAGTAGCATGGCCTTTTTGAAAAAAATCAGTGACCAAAATATTCTACATGTTGGAGACATCTACAGGGAATGTATTTTTTTGAATCGAATTATCTTACTCATGCAAGCTGCTTTCTTCCAGATAAACAGAACCAGACAGGCTGTAAGCAGATTATTAAAATATTGTACAATTAAAGAAAACTATTGGAAATACAAACAATTATTTTGATTTTATATGTTCTCACTTTAATCCAAAGCCTGCTAGCATGACTGTATGTGAACCAGGCCTTGTAAACATCTGAGTTACACAAGATTCTTAGCAGCGATTTATTCAAGATTTAACTTAGCATCAGAATAAAGTTTCCATCTAAACTAAATTAAGAAGTGGGAGTTGAAGTCATTCTGCAGCTAGACAGGAGCACTCAGCATCATGCAAAATCAGTCTCTTAGTAGTCACAAGCAGCAGAGGTTCTGCGAATAAATTGCTTTTATCACAGAGATGTTAGATGTATTTCATGCATTATATGGAGGCGAGACGTAAGGAGAGGAAGTAATGGTTCTATAAGTTATCCAGTGTCAGGCTTTGTATCCAGCACTGTGATTTCTTTTGAAGTGGAGAGAACAGATAATAACACAGAAATAGATGGCCACTACCGCATGAGAATAATTATTGCACCAGAAGTTAAATAGAAGATACTGCAAGCAGCATCAGCAATGAAGAACCTTCATTAATCTATGAGAAGCATTTTCACTTTGAGGTTTGAAAATTTTTAACTGGAAAATTATACCATCTTAATTTTGTATTGATGATTGCAAGTCATGCAGAGTTGAGTCCTCATAGGCTAATTGTATTAGGCAAAATCAGAATTCATTGAGAAATCAAGGAAAAGCCAGGTTTTCAAGAAGTAGCTTTGTAATACAATACTAGAGGTAGTCTTTAGGCACAACCAGAAAAATAGTTGTTTTAAACTTACCAAGAAACAGTACATTATAAATCGTCATGCAGACAGAACTGCCAATTAAATGAAAGGGCTTTTTTGTTTGTTTGTTTGGGTTTTTTTAATGGGATTAGTGTTATGCAAAGAAACAAACACTTGTACTTTTCCAATAAATGCCTTGTACACAGCAGTTGCTAAGATTTTTTTTTTTTATTTGGTTCCATACTGGGGTAGAGGCCTAAGGGTTTGAAGTTTGTCCTATAGCAGCTGCTGATAAAGCAGCACATAGGTGAATTGTGAAGCTGGCACTTAGTGTTAAAGCTAGAAGTTATTGTAGAGGGAGCAGAGGTATCACCAGCGTTTGCAGTGAAAGTACCAAATATGGCTTTTGGTAGAGAAATCTGCGGGAGGAAGGAAGAAGCTCTGGTAACGACCTCCATGCCACAGCTTGTTTTAAGTGACTTTTATTAAATGTGATGGATTTAATTACTTGTCTTCAGGAGGTAAAAGGTCTTTGTGTGCACTTGGGCACATTTACACCTGTGAGGAAATTGTACATATATGGGCAGTATACAAAGCCCAGTTCGTGTGAGTAGCCACAACTTTGAAGGATTCCTGTTGAAATGAGCATTTAGTCTAATGGAGTTGCATGTCTGAAGGAGACAATGGAGTTCAGGCTGCCATGGTTCTCTGGGTGTAGCCAACCACAGGAATAGCTGTGGCTGTTTGTGTCATTGTAGCCAAATTAATCCAGTAGAAAGAGTCTACCCAAAGTGGCTCAGACACTACACTCCGTTATAGCCCTGTACAGATGAGCTCATGGAAGGAGCAAGGCGCTCTCATATGAATGTACATTATATATAGATGTGTCTACAACTCTGAAGGGATTTGTCCAGTTGTATTATAAAAAATATTCTCTGTCCTGTGTAGTAAGTCCATTTCTAGGGCTTTCTTTAGGTCTATGTAAGGTACAGGATTTATGTTATAAACTAGTGCAGATGTGGTTGGGTTTGTTGCTTGGTTTTAGTTTAAGATATACAGAAAACTTAGGCCTTGCTTTTGCTGTTGTTTTGGCTGAATGCATGTATGTGCTTATGGTGTAATTTCCTCCAAAAGAATTGGTTTAATCTATTTGCCATGTTTTCCGGACTTCATTTTAGCTACAGCATTGCTTCTTGCCATAGTTATTCCCATGTACTGGGAATTGCAGGATGTATGGCTCCACAGCGAGTCTCCACAAGTAGCTGCGCTTCATATAAACGGGAAAGTGTATGTGCTCATGCCTTCATATAACAATTCTCTGAAAAGGAGTTAATACATCCCTGCGGGCGTGGTAAAAGAGCCATGGAGTTATGTTTGCTGAGAGCTTTGGGCTTGCAAAAATTCTCCCTGGGGCCTCCGTAGCTATCAGCTCAGTAACTCACCTGAAAGCATGGCTCATCAGAAACCGTATGGGAGGTTCAGCTACTTCAAGACTGATGCACTTTCAGAGATTTTGCTAGAAAAACTTCGGTAGTAAAAGCCCTATTACAAACACAACTGTAGAAGCAAACCAGTTCTTTTACTGGCAGAAGTTTATTTCCTTCAGTGAAATGGTTTTATTGACAAAATAACTTATTGCTAGTATGAAGCTATGTCTGCACCAAGATGTTTGCTGTTACCTACCAGCGAGGCTCAAAGATAGGCAGAGACTTGAG
>NW_009260131.1:4035032-4054211 GCF_000687185.1 Egretta garzetta
GGAAGTAGCCACCTGTGACTGCCGAGTAACAAGGATTGAGACTTAGGGTTGCCGATACACAAAACAAGAGCTTGTGATTTATTGTTGCTGTCAGTTAAATGACGAAGAAGATTCTGCAATCCACACTAATGGAGTTGAGATACTGAAATTAAATTTAGGAGTGAAAAATGCCCTGGCCTTAGTTAAATTTAGTGGCTCATCCACTCAGTGGTAATTGTACACTTGCAATTCCTTCAGCTGGACTTGGACTTAAAATATGTACTATAGTGATCAGATTAAATGAAATTTTAACGATCAACTGGGGTTAGACAAAATACTAATTAAACCCGGGGAAGTCTATGAATATAATTAGCCTCAGGGCAAGACAATTTAAGAACTGGAAACAAATTATTTGTAGCGTCTTGTCATTTCCTAAGTAAAATGTTCAAGTCTGGAGAAAAGAGACAAAAAATGGAAGTCTTTGTTTAGAAATGAGAAGAGCTGAGTGTATTTTTGTATTTTTATACCTGCTGGGTAGTCTGCAGTTGGCTGCAGTTATCTCTTGACTTCTGGCACCATCACAGGGTGATCCTGTACACGGTAAACTGTGTAAAAAGGAATCCGCATGGCTTGGTTTGAAGAAGTGCCCTCTTCACCAGCCTCATAAACCAGCAAAGGGATCTGGAGGTTGAATGGGCATTGAAAACCAACAAGTCCTTGAAAGACATTTGGTTTATTTTCAACTCTTCTTTCAGGTTGTACATTGAAAAATGAGTTGTGTGGAGCATGGGGGTAGCTGCTCATGCTTTTTCTGGGCCTCTGTTTTCAATGATGGTTGGATTTTCTTTCCTTGTAGGACTCTTCAAAATCAAATTTTTAGGTAGTGCTTTCACCTGTGTTAATTTGGCACATTTGATGTATCAGACTGAGAGTTACAGTGGGAGTAACTCAGGCACCATTCATTTTTGACAGTTTTGGCCAAGGTCCATAGTTTGTCAGCAAGTTCTCTGTTTCTTCAGTACCATGGTGCAGGAAATGTAAAATATTGTGGTCTCTTCTGAGTGCCCTTTGAAACGCCCCTTAACCTTGAATTCAAGAAATAGAAAGTACTGTGTTGCAATGCCTGGGTCTTACTATATTGAGCGTCCTGGCACTGGCAAAGGAGACACCTTCTTCCTCTTCCTTTCCTGACCGAGCAGGAGCCCTGCTGGCATGCACTAGAAATCCTGCCGAGATGGTTCCACCAAACATAAAGATGGCAAATGCGGCAATAAGTTTGTTTGATGAGGGTCTGGCCTAACATTTGAAAGCAGCTGCATAAGCTTCCTGCAAATAGTAGAGACACTTGCTGCAGTGCAAGTCATTAGTAGTACCAAGGTTTCACTCGCTTTAAAATTGCCACAATTGAAATAATTTCAGTGACATTAGCCTCTGGTCAGGTTGAGGCAAAAACTGGACACTTGAGATTTGTATTTACTTTGCCCTATTTTTTATTCTACATTTTAGAGAATGTTTTAACTTTCATCTTTCTGATGACATTAAGAGAAGTAAACATTGGGTTCCTTATTATTACTGTTATTTTGGAGGCATGGTGGGGGATGAATCATTTATCTCTTTGGGCTTCCAACAGTCTAACACAGGCTCTTTGGCATTAAAAAAAACAAAACCAACCCAAAAAACATTGAAAGGATGGTAAAGACCTAATAGTCTTCAGATGTCCCAGGCAGCACCAATGGCAATGCTTGTATACATGTCACAAAGTTGAAGTTTAAACTTGTAAATAACTTTTTTTTTTCTTTCATAGTTGACAGATTTAAGGACATGTATCTTGTGACTTGACAGGCGTCTTTTCTGTAAGATCAATACAGCTATGAAAGTGTTCATGTACCCCTCTCTTTAAACCTCTCTGCCTGCCTCAGATGTCCACCAGCCATCTTCTGAAAATCCTTGTGTGCCCATGTTTCATTCTGTACCTCACTATAATTCATAACACATTTTTTCAGAAAGACATGAACATCTACAGAGAGTGGGGGAAAAGTTTCTGGCCCAAATCTATTAACTATTCAGGCTGAATTATTGTGGGGTTCTTTTCTGGGTCCGTAGTGCAAAGGCCAAATGCATGAGGCATCTTACCTGATCTACAGCAGATAATTATAAAACATTTTATTTTAGTGCTATGGAACGTTGTGTCCTTAAATGTATGTGTGAATTATACTTATGCAGTTGCGGTCTCAATTTTTAAATTTAGATGCTTCAAATTAGAAAATGTCAGTTTACAGACTTGAGATGCAGTTTAAAAAAAAAGTCAGATTTACGTTTCTGGAATTCACATTTTTGAAACTGAGCAGCATATAAAGATTATGGGCATTTAAATCTCAGATCTGCTATTCTAGGACTAATGTTACAAACGCAGAACAAAATACCTGTGAGAACTGCTCTTTTTTGAGCATTTGGCATATTTAGCCATTTAGCTAAGTACCTCCGTTTGGCCTCATGAGGTTAATTTGAGTTGTGCCTTTGTAAAACAGCTAAAGATGTGTCTTTTTAAATAAGAGCATACAAGGGAAAATGTCTACAGCTACGTCAGTTCCACATAAAAATTAATACGAACAGCTTTTTAAACAGTTGGGACTATCTTCTGAGTGCCGTTCCTCTGCTGGTTTTGCTTTGACGTACAAGTTTGCTCTGATGGTGCTACTGGAAGAGTGGGAAAGTGAATTTTGGTTACTACTACAGACTAACTTCAAATCCTCTGATCTCTGTAAGCCTTTTCTGTGTCATTAGTTGATGTGGGATTAAGCCTCAGCAGAAGAGCTGTTTTGTGGTCCTCTGGGGAATAATGTTGGACAGGCAGCAGAGAGATCTTTCTTTCATCAGGCTTTGTAAACAAAGTCAGGACTTTAATAGAGATGCTTGACCTGTGGCTAGCTGACAATTAGTCATTTAAAAGTAATTAAAGTTGAACCTCAAAGGTAAGCAGTCTGTTTAGAAAGAGCTCTGAAACAGACACAGAATCAAAAATTCACCAGAAGTTTTCACAGCAGGGTGAAAAAATGTGCAAAACCAGGCTTCTGTGAGACATTTTTGTGCTCCTTACTCCTCAGCCTCACCCAGAAACACTTAATATTTCTTAACTGTTATTAATGAAGTGTGTGAAGAAATGAAGATAGTTTAAAAACATACAGAAAAGTAATAAAAAGGTATCTCCTGAACCAAATGTGTCTGTATATACTGCAGTTGCTCAGTGAAAGATCATGGCTTAATATAGGTTCAGTTCTCAATACAGTAATCTTTTCTTAAATTTGTCCTTGGTGGAAAACATTCCTAAAGGAGAAAAAAAAATCTCATGCTCATCTTCTTTGAATATTAACAAAAGCACCAGTTTCAGCTGTCAGGATTTCTGTATGTGCCTGATGTTTTGGTGACCCATCATATATGTATATATGGGTCATATATATATCATATATATATAAATGTAGGTTTATTATGTATAAACAGGAAACACTGGCGCAAAAAGACTAAAGCATTTGTTCTGCAGGGACTGTGCTGTGTATTGTGACACTTGGGGTTTATTTCATTAAGAATGAAGCTTGGGAAGGGTTTCCTATCATTCTGCTGGTCTCCTGAAGGTTTGAAGCTGCTACTGTCATCAAGCCAAGAATAACGGCACAAGACGGATGAAGTTGGGTACCAAGCAGAAGATTTTTCATGCTTTATCTTCAAAGCAAGGATTATTGGCATTTGCAAACAGTCACGCAAAACTTCCGTATGTTTGTTCTGCAGAAGCTAAACATAGAACAAGATATTTAAAACTGGAGAAAACCCACCAAATTCTCCTGTAGGCATAGGTTTATGTGCTGGTCAGTGTAAAAAATTCATGGTATGAGGATGAGTTTAAGCACATGTCTGGAATTAAAGTTGCATTTTTTCTTTGTACTAGTAATAATGACTTACTGTTAAAATTTGTTGTTTAAAAAGGGTGTCAGAGAGCAGGGAGTCTGAGAAAAATTGAGAGGTTGCACATTATATATGTAAATAGTATATATAATGTATAAATACATATATATTGTGTGTATGCACACTCAGAGTATATACCGCAAATTAAAGGGAATTTGGAGAAGAACAATACAAATTATTCTGACATTGCAATCACTGACATACAGAAAGCAGGAAATACTTGTTTTTCACTTGGCTGCATAATGACCAAGAGATGCAACAGAGCTGGAGTTTATAAAACAAGCAGAAGAAAACCAGTATCTTCTCCTGCAAAAAGAATCCAAAGGCACCTTATCTTCCCCTCCTGTTTGCTGGAGGAGAAGAAGTAGCAGCAACCGCAGTCATCAAAGTAGGCAGCACTCGCTGCGGACAGGATATGCTTGACGAAGCGATAATTAAATCCTTTTCTCTGGCTGCCTAAGCCTGCTTTCAACTCTGTAACACAGATAAAAATGTCTTTCCTTTGCAGAAGCTCTCAGTCTGGTCTCTGCTACGTAAAGCCAAAACTTTGTCAGCGTGAAAGCTTTTCGTGAAAGCATTCATGAAAAGTCTCCCAAGTCATCCTGGTTTCCTCGTCTCCAGATTCAGGATGCAATCTCACTGGTGTTTTTTACAAAGCTTGGTTGCTGATCAGCACATGTAGACTTCAAGAGAGTCAACAGAAGCTTTTTTCTGCAGGCAAGTGCCCAATGACCTGAAAGTCCTTTACACAAATTAGCCTGTTACCTTGAGATACCCCAGACATCTTCATTTGCTGCTCATCCGGGTGAGCATTTCTCTAAGCAGAGAGGCTGTGCTAGAAGGGCACAAGTTACTTTGGGAATTAGATGTGTCAGTGTGTTCCCCGGGACTATATAAAACATGATAAGGTAACATTTGGTTATGCAGAAATGCAGTAAAGAACAAAATTTTTCTCTCTGTCATGGTTTCATTTAATTAACTGGCACTACTCTAATCATCAATTAATTGCCTGAATTTTGGATGGCACTCATCGGCTCAGGCCAGCATAACGCTGTTTTTTATGTTACAAATGTAATTCAAGTTTGTCATCTGTTTTATTATGCAGGACTTCTTGCTATCTGTAAGGGAGCATCAGGCTGTGTGCTAAGCTTTCTTCTGACATCTGTCCCAAGAGACCTTCCCTGGACTGTCTGTCCTGAGTCACTGCAACGTGTTGTGAATTCTCTTAGGCCCCAATCCAGGAAAGCACTCAGGCATGTATATAACTTGACGATCGTAGCTTCAATTGTTCATTGACATCAGTGGGAATACTGACGTAATAAAAATTATGCACATGATTAAGTGCTTGGCTGGGCAAAGGCCTGAGCTAATTCTCTTTTGTAAGCAGATTTGGACACAAATTGACACTGCATTTCTGTTTTCTTTTATTTATGACAGGATTTTAGGGCAAAGGTAAATTAATCTCCCATCAAAGCCTTCGGCAAACATAAGCATGAGAACAAAACATTTAAATGTAATTGTAACAGAGCTTGTCTAAAATACTTAGAATCAGGTAGTTGAGGTGTTACTGGGCCTAAATTCTTGTTAGCTTGAGGTACCTGGGAACTTCAAGGAGTGCTTGAAAATAGGTGATTAAAAATAAAATAGAGGCAGAAAAAAATGTTTTCTTCCCTCTGGTTACTAAACTTAAGGAATAATGTATCTGTGTGAAGAAGCAAGCAGAAAACTCCAGCTATATTCAGCATAGGGAACAACTCCTTAGCTGGTGCTGGGTTTCTTTTTGGTTGTTTTTCCTTGTGTTATTTTGGTGTAGAAAATTGTTTTCACCATTCCATAAAATGTGCTTTACCAAAGCTCCTGCAAATGTAAAGTTAATAAAAATAAAATGTGCCTGGTAATGGCTGCATAGTTGAGAGTTGTCGTCAGTGCTCCACAGATTTTTTTATTGGCCTCTCTGAGCAAGAAGTATTTGCTTGTACTTTGATAATCATCTCCAAACTATTAATAAGTGAACTCAGTTGCAGGCTCATCTCTATACTCTCTTCCTGTATCAGGCAATGTTTTATTTCCATATGAAAAATAAAATGAATATGCAAATACATCTGTGTGTTTATATGTATCATCACATGCTTAATTTGACTAGCTGTATTCAAGTTATCATCCATCTGCATCATGGCAAGTATCTTGGTACCTTTGTGTTCACATAATCTTTCCTGTTTCAAGATCAGGTGTAAAACTAGCGTGCAGCTTTAGAGGGACCCCGTATCTTTAAGCTGGCTTGAGAATGTGCTAGATATATACCTCTATCTGTGAAACTGCTGTGCTATATGAAATTGTTGGCGTCTGAGTGAAATGTTGATACCCGTATTTGAGCGGACTGCATTTTGCTCCATACATATCTCAGCGATCTCAAGATGCCGTTGTTGGAGGGAAGGGGGGGGAGAAGCTGGATGCCTGTGTGTTTGATTCAGTGCTCCATAAAATGACCACGTTCCTGTGTCTGATTGCTCCCATGCCAGGTTATGATTATCTCTGGGATGCTTCTATTTATTAAATGGGTGTGGGGTTTTGTTTTAAAAAGAAAAATCTGTACGACAGACTCAATTTTCAAGACATACAGGCAATAATTCTGTACTAAACAAAAGGTTGGCATAGCTGACGTGGGTAAATGCCTATTACTAGAAAATACTAAGTGAATTGGTTGGCATTCTTTCAAAACTTAAAAGCAGTAATGCTTTCTGTTGGAGCTTAACACTTGCTAAATGTTTCCTCCCCCCCATTTTTTTGCTGTTTCACTGATGGCAAGACAAAGCAGAGCTGCGTTTATCTTTGCAT
The DNA here is from genome assembly GCF_000687185.1 of Egretta garzetta. Lineage (NCBI taxonomy): Eukaryota > Metazoa > Chordata > Aves > Pelecaniformes > Ardeidae > Egretta > Egretta garzetta. Next base: position 4,041,804 of record NW_009260131.1, read on the forward strand.
CATTTTGTGAAGCTTATGGTACTATGTCAATAAGATATTTTCTGAGAACAGAGCATTTAAGGCTTTATTTTACTTTTAAAATAAATGTTTATTTATTTTTATTTTGCCTTTATTCATGGTATCATTTTTTATTTGTCATAGTTCCAAGTAGTAAGTTGACTTCATGCAGTAGCGCAAAGTCATCTGGCTCCGTGAAGTGTTTGGGGCTGGTGACGTTACTGTCGCAAGCACCAAGCGTGTGTCTCATTTAACTGTTTGCTCCTTTTCTCCTCTAATCCCTCTGCCTTTTCCGGTAGCTGTCTCCAAACTGTCAGAAGCAACACTGAATTTAATACACTTAATTCAGATTGGTGAGCTGACCCGCAGCTACTAGCAGCGGTGTTAAAAATTATCTTTTTTTTTTTTGTTTGTTTTTAATTTTTTATATTGTATGTTGCTAGAAGGGATAGTTGAGAAATACTAGCGCTCTGTGACTCAGTGCTATTCGTGACTGTATATTACTTCACGGTTCTTCTAATGGTTTAGTAGTATCACTCCGTCATACACCATAGGTTTTGTGAGAAGAGGACATTAAAAAAATCTATTTCCCGATAGTTTTGTAAACAGAAGTGTAGAGGAAAAAGAAAAGATATTGACAGTTTCTACCCTCTAAGATACATTATTGAGCTTTATACCCTAGGAGGTTCATGCCATTTGGTTGTAACGTCTGCTTCAGTGCCCCAGGAGAGCTCTCTCTCTCCCAAGTGCTATTGAACCCATCGGTTCTGGTTCACTGGGTCAGCCCCGGATTTGTGGCATGTTAAGGTGTTCAGCCTTTGTGAGCATCTCAGTGGGGACGAGGAGCTCTGCTGCCCTGCCCAGGAGGAGATGTGGATATTCATCCTGCGATTCCTCAGCCAAATCCATGGTTGAGGTGGATGAGGTATTTGCAAATTAGTTTCAAGCTGCATTAACTCAATAGCAAAATTGCCTATCAATATTAACTTGAGAAAGTTATTTGGTCTTTCTACTTGAAGAATGGATCGAATCCATGAATAAGTCACTCTCATGGTTAATTGCCTACAGAAATAAAAAGATGTGACCTTTTCGAGCTCTCAGTCTAGCTTCGCTTTTCAGGCAGTAGCTCTTGCATCAGTTTTCTGTTTGGATACCTCTTGCGTTCTCTCCTAATTAATTCCCATCCAGATTGCTGGAAGTAAGAAATCAGGATTTTGGAAAAATGAACAAGTTAGTCTTTTGCGGGGGAATGAATAAAGTGAGGTGGTTATCCGTGGTGCAGCTTTACAATCCAACTTGCTATCTATCGCCTGCTCACTGGCAGATGGGAGAATGCAGACAAACCCACACTTTTCAGCGTAACCTTGTAAGACACATTTAATCTGACTATACGAACCTGATGGTCCCAAAAGTTTTGGGACAAAAAGACTGTCAGCTCTCCTTCAGTCCTAACCTATTAGTTGAAATATAACCAAGTCCAGAGCTCAGGTCAGCACTACTGGTTTTCATTTCATGTAGCAGAAGCAATGTCGTATTTGAGATTTTTTGATTTTGGGGAAGATGTTCTGTGCATAGTGCTGTGCCTTCAATATAACTTTTTTTTACATGTGTTATGAAAAATTGCAAATAGCCACATTCAGTCTGTGAAAACATTTTTTTTTTCCTTTCTGCTTCTTCAACAATTTTCTCATTGTGTCATCTCCTAAAGATTTAGTTGCTATTGATGGTCAGCAGGACACAAGTGTTACTTGGGTGATCTTGAAAATGAGCTTAATTTTTTTTTTTTTTAAACCAGAATAGTTTTCTAACTAAAGACAGCACCAGATACAGATTTTACTTGCCACTTCAGTACAGAAACAGTTGCTGTGCTTGCCAGAGGACAAGATACTCTCAGAGGTGACACTTGCTGATTGTGAGTGAGAAGAACATCTTTTTAAACTGGGGAATGTTTTTTGCTGATAGAAATATCATACGTTGGTGGTGGTGGGAGGGGAGACAGTTTGTGGGGGAGAAGGAATACCAGTAATAGCTTGAATCCTCTTGGGGTCAGTTGAGATAATTTACAGTAAAGAGGTGCCGACCCTATCACGAAAGCCTCAGGTTGTACTGACTTTTGCTCATACTGCTCAGCAATAGTGCACAGAGGTCAAAATACAGGATTTAGACCTAATTCTTGAAGAACGATATTAAATTTTCCATGAGGTACATCAGGGTCAGCTGTGTAGCTTTTAATGGGCAAATATTCCAAAATAAATGTAAAGAGATAGTAAGTTACAAGCTTATGTGTTTTTTTGGTTTTTTTTTTTTTAAAAAAATCTTTCACACTATGCCTAAGTTGGGGGCTTCCGAGTACCTAAAACTGCTCTTTAATCAGTGTACCAGCAAAAGCCTGTGGTTCAGGGGAACGTGCTGCATGTTGGATTCTGTGACTGCGGATAAAGTTCACGCCAGGATTTTAGTTTCCTTCTTTGTGTCATCGCCTTCCTTGGGCTACGTGTAACCACTGCTTTGCCTATCCAGAAGTGTGGTTGTGGTGTATGCAGTGAGAACTTTAAAACTGTGTGCTGTATCTGGATCCAGCTTAAATGATCATAATCGTGCTGTTTGATACAGGACTATAGGAATAAATTGTCATGGCTCTTTTTGAGTGAAAACCTCCCAATAATTTCTAACAAGAATTCCAGACAAATTATAATGTGTTTTTTGTCAGGTAGAAAACCTGTTTAATGCTGTGACACAGTTTGTATGGGCATCAGATGATCTCCATTGTCCTGCAAAATGTAACATCCTCCTACTTTATAAACAAACCCAAGCAAACAAGACCCACCGCCACCCCTTTTTTAAATATCGTTGTAATTCTGTGGTGAGCCATGAAAGGTTTTCCTGTGGTACCTAAGGAAAGTAGTGGTTTCTCATTGTCAGCCGTCTGTGTGCTCCTGACCACGTGGTGGAGGCGGAGGTGGTACATCTCAGTTTACACACTTATCTCATTGTTATCATGTGTCCATCCAGCCTTGCCGCAAACATGGACACAGAGTCCTTTCTGGATGGAGTACAACATTGTCAAATTCTGTACAAACAGCCTTAATGAATGTGAGTCACTTTATTCTTGGAATTCATTTCTGCACTGCAAATGGACATAATTATGTGGCTAAATTGAAAGAAGCCATAAACAAAACAGAACCGTCAACCAAGTCCTGCAGGAAGCAATCGGCTAAGAGCCTTGCCATCGCCGGCTTGTGGAAAAAGCAAATGGTATTAGGAGTGTCATGGGAAGCAAAAAAAGGATGGCGAAATATCAGCTTGGGCTTTGCATGGAAGGACAGCAAGTAGGAGCCGGAGGAACAGGAGCTGCAAGAGTCACGGGGCTGCAGCCCGAGTAGGAAGGCAGTGGGGCCGCCTGCAAGGCCTGCAGCACCCTGGGCACCTCTCAGCCTGGGTGCTTTCTTGCCTTCACCCGGCAAATTGTGCTGTGAGCCTCTCCTGGTGATGGGATTCTGCCTTCTGCATCAGAGGGGCTTGCCAGACACCTTGTCCTAGGTGGGAAGCCTTGGAAGTGGCTGAGGCATTTAGAAATGCGAATGCTATTTGTCGGATCATTTGCTTTACTTTAAATGAATAACCTGAGCATGTAGGTTGCTTTTTTAATTGCATCCTTAGTGGTAGTATGTGTTATTCATGGAACAGAGGAATTGGGGTATATAATTTTGCTTTGGGTTGCTGTGTCCCTCCATTCCTGTAAAGCGTGCGTCTGGTTTTGAAGGTGGCTTCAACCTATTTATGAATCTTCAGGGTGGCATCGCAGTTGCTGAATGTGGATTGTGAGAGGCTTTTAAACCCATCCATCAATTCATCCCATAAAGGCGGGAAGACAGAGGAGAGGAAGGTGCGATAGAAGGCAAGAAGGCAGAGAGAGCTGAAATACAGGTTAATAATCATTAGATTTTCTCTGTGTGCAAAGCGAGATTCTGTTTTATGCTCCAGGACCATGAGAAAAAGGAGATTTGTTATTTTTTTAAAGCAGCTGAGCCCAGGTGCGCCTCTGAACAGAGAACACCATGCTGCTGAAGTGGACCACCTTGCTCAGCAGTGTGTGCCTGCAGTTTTTCTCCATCAGAAGAGATTTCCTTTCCCAAGTTCCTTCAGTCGCTAAAAGGAGGCAAGGCCGGAGCGTGGCATTTGTCCACGCATTTATCTGAGCGTGGCCTCTTTCATCGTTCCCTCAAATCAACATATTGGCAGCGGCTGTGAGTCATGTTTCCCTGAACTGGCACTGGCAGCAGTAGGAGGGCAAAGAGGCGATTGTGCTCCCTCCTTCGCACCAGTTCCTCTGCCAACGTGGCATTCAGAACACTACAATGGGATATTGTGCCGCCAGGATTGCATGCTACTGTTTTGATGGGGTGGGGAAAAGGGGTCATTATTTTTGTACAGTGGGAGCTAGCAATCTGGAACAAACTGCTTTAGAAAGTGCCCAACTTTCCTTTCATTATTACCAAAATAAGAAATGTAATATGCAGCAAAAGGACTCCATGCTGCTTTTGTTGTGGAGAGGTTGTTTTCTACCCTTTTCAGATATTTTTACCAAGCGAAAAAGGCTCAGGAAACCCTTTAAGGAATGTTAGTGTTCAACCTTTTATGGGGGGAGGATGTGCTACTAATGTTTGGTAATTATACCTTCTTTTTTCCAAGGAAATGCACAAATCTGACTTGTTTTCCTTTGGGAAGAAAGAAATCCCTTTGTGTGTGGTTAAATTGCTGGTGTGCTTCAGAGCAAGCCTGCAGATGCATTGTTTGGAACCAGAAGGAAGTGAAAGGTGGCAGCCGCATTAGTGAGCTGAGGTTCCTCTAGAGACACGTAAGGTGCCCACATCCATGTACAGCTTGCTTAGGAAATCAGCCAGTTCAGCTCCAGGAACTCTTGGGAACCGTCAGTAAAAACAGAGATATCCAAGAGTTAGGAGTTTTAGCAAACAGAAGAAGAAAATCAATATTGTGTATTAAGGACATGATTCGATCATTATTAGCAGTGAATAGACATGTTGGAACCCATTGTGCGCAGCGTTACCGTGTCAGCAAGGCTTTGGCTGGGATGTCAGAAGCATCCACGCTGGGGTTTCCAGCTCCCAGACTTCCTTTCTCTTAGGAGTGTGAAGAGCTGATGATGCCATTGACCCTCATCCTCCCCTTCTAACGCCTCACCATCCCCACTTGCAATTGCCTCAGATTTCCTCTGGTGAACTACAAAGACGAAGCGATAAAGCAGTTCCTGTACACCTTGACCTTCGATGGTAATACAGTACAAGTTTATTATTGGAGTTTTGTCCTAGTAATTGGCCTGAAATTTTCCAATAACTTCTGTAATACAGGAGACTCAGTGATGCTCTGTTCTAAACAGGTAAAACAAGTACCTGGTTTTTCCCGCTCTTGAAATTTTGGGGATAATTGTGAGTTCACCATAGTTCTGAATCATTTCCCTAGCTGTGTGACAATTGTATCTCTGGCTAGTTACTGAGTTTATTGAGATTTGAGAGATGTTCTTCAGCATAAGCAGCACTTCAGATAGTTGTTTGGGCTGTCATTTTAGGAACGTGATAGTGCCGTTTCAACAATCTCTTACATAGGTTAGTAAAAATACAAGTCTACTAAATATGCAAAATTGTGGCATGTTAATGGTTTGTTGTTTGTCAAGCTTACAGATAGGTGTCAAATGCTCTTTAGATTTTTAGGAGCTAGGCTGTGTGTTGAAGCTGTCCTGTTCTCCAGAAGCCCTGTGCTGCCCCATGCAGGAGAAGCCAGGCAGGGGAAGAGCTGGATCAACTTCTCCCAGCCAAGGGCTGGAGGACTTTGGTGGGTGCTCAAGGGAGACTCTTCTCCCTCCTGGTCCTGTAGCCCAAGGCAAAACATTTTTATGAATTAAATTGAGATGCAGGGAAGGAAGTAGTCTTGGAAAGTAAATAAAACAGAAAAATGTAATTTTGTCATGTTTTTAGCATGTTACATAAAATAACACATGCTCCTGCATGAGCTGCCAGACTATGGTTTGTATTTGCTCTCTTTTCTCTATATTCAGCTCTTTTTGTGAAGTGCAACTAAAATGTAGCTGAATGCATAACTATTGCTGTCACTTGTCCAGGGGCGTCTTTTACTTTGCCTGTGCATTCATGCACTTGTTTGCTCATATATGTAAACCAGCATGGCTGTAACTGTGTGCGTGCATAGGTTCCCACTACCACAGTCACCCTTAAACATTAAGACTCGCAACAGGCTATTTTTTTACAGCTGGCACACATTTCTTTTATGTCTGGGTAAAGGGAACTTGTTGTAACTCCAGGTGTCAGGTGTCACTGGTTCTTGGCTCAGACGCCTTCTCAGTGTTGAATACTGTTTGGCTTTTTATCAGTGTCTTGGTTCACTGCTCATTCTGTTGTTCTCCAGAGTGCACCTATTGTATGTCCGACTGCGTTATTTCTGCAGCCAGCAGCCTGCGCTGCACAGGTAGGCTTCGCTAGCTGCTTTCATGCCAACAGAAGATTTGTGCGTGCTAGTGCTTTAGGAGTGTGCTTTGAAGCAAATTTCCTCTGTTTCACGTTACAGAGTGGGCTTGGCGTACAGAAACTGAATGAAACTAAATTAGGAGTTGTGCTCCAGGTGCATACGCAATGTGCTCCCACCATTAGTGGGTGTTCATCTGCAGTGCTAAAGCAGATCCCCCTCCTTACCGCTCAGATAGATGAAAATCACACTTCAGGTTTTCAGCACTAGCAGGATCTTTGCACTACAGATCTGCTGCTAGCATCCTTACTGCTTGCTAATGTACAGATAGCCAGAGATATCTCAAGCTTTTTCCCCTCCTCCTTTAAGTTAAGGCATCCTATGCCAGATTTCTGTAATAAGAAATTATGTTAATCTCACTGACAGAGCCCATTTCTTCTTGCCAGCAGTGTTAGATGTACTCAGCTTGTAGTCGCTGGACTTTCTACTTATGGCTGCTTCAGGATTCATTGCGCTGGACCTGTGCTTGCACAGGAAGGTAGAGCTGGGAGAGATTTACCAGGCCTTTAGGTTTAATAAGCTTTGTCCTAAAATCCTGTTTAAAGACTTCTTAAATTCCTCTGATTCCTGAGTTTCTCTATGTAAGTATTACTGGTTGAGCCACCCACTTCTCCACCCCAACCTCAGCCAGCAGTAAAGTCTATGGGCACGCTGTTGTGTCCAACCAACACCTGAACCGTTCACACCATAGGGAGAAATAGGGGGAGAGCTGTTGAAAGGTTCTCATGGATGTGAAGTGTAGGGGGAAGTAGCCCTTGACTTTTTCTTTGTGAAAGAGACATTTGGCATCTTTTTTCCTTTAAATGCTTGTCTTTCGCTCCATAAGCGTTGACTTTTTTGAGGAGACATGGTAGTGAAATGAAAGCATTGAGTTGGAAATCTAGGTTGTGTCATGGGACGGGTAAGCTCTCCTGACTGCTAGAGCTTAGCCAGGTCCCTCTCCCAATCAGATGTTCTCACTTGCCTGTGAGGATGTGTCAGTTTGCATACAAAAGGTACTTAACCTCTTGCATCTTAATATGCAATCTTTGCCTAATTAATAAACTGGTATCTGATAAGCATACAAGTTCTGCATAAGACAGGAGGCTAAATTTGAGGTCACTCTTACCTCTCAAATTTATTTTCTCTTTCAGCTTGGGGGAGCCACATCTGATTGTCATTTGCATGTTTGATATGTGCCCTGTCTCTTGTGGTAGTCTTAAGTAATGTTGGCATGATATCTCAATTTAGAGAGACTTAACTGCTGCAAAGCATATGGCTGATAGGTAATCAGAAAAGCATAAAAATTGCCAATGTTCAGCAAGGGATGTACAAAACCGCACCAGACTTGCTGTAAGAAAATAAGAATATTGCACAGTGGCACAGAGTCTGCGTAACTGCTTCCTCCCCACTTTGGTGTCTGATGCCATTTCAGGGTTTCTTATCTAAGCTTTGGTACCTGTGCAAGGTTACACTGGTCATTCTGCCAGTAGTGGGAAAATAATTTCTTTTACTCCATCTCATTTGCTTGTCTGTTGATATTGACGAGGGGCAGATCAGAGGGGCATTAGATTTTTTCATTTTGTGGGAGGCTTGATGATCTGGCACCTGTTGGAGCCATGGAGATGACATTGCCTTTTCACGGATTTACACTGACATGGGTGAGATCCTCTGGAGTAATCCTGTAGTCTTTTCTCTGTCAAACACCCTTCACCTTCAGAAGCTGTTCCCTGAAGAAGCCCAACTTCACCCCAAGTAGTTCTGTGAGCTCACCAGCCATTCTGGTCTCCCTGTAAATCTGCTCTTTTCCCATGGGTTTAAAACTGCTTTTCTCCCCTCTGTTTGCTGATATGAAATAATAGGATTGTTCCAGTGGGAAAGGAAATGTGTTTTGACACCATTGTGTCAGAGTGCCACTTTGAAGGTGATTTATTTAACTCGTGCTAAGTTCCTGTTGGCGTTTCTTTGGGATTATTATCATTTTGTAAACATTAGAGAGTCGGCTGCAGAGTGCCAACTGCTTTATATTTTCTGTTAAATAAAAACATACAGTACAGCCCATTCACATGAACTAATCTCCAGTACCTGCACTGTTTTGTGTCTCTGGGACAGGCGTCTGCAAAAAAGACTGAATTTAGAATAAGGAGCTGTGAGGCTGTGGTCCTTCCTTGGCGGAAGGGCAGGTCCTGATGCCCAGGGTGACTCAGGTTGGAAGAGGAATGATTCCTTCTCCATCCATGCAGATCTGTGGCTCTGAGTTGTAAAAACAAATATAAAATAGAGGAGTTAGGGAATCCTTGGTTTTGTCTTATCCTAACCACTATGGGCTGCTGACTCTTCAGGTGTTATCTTGGAGTAAGAAAATCCCTCATTTTTATAAGCACTGTCCATACGTAATTTTTTTTCCCAATAAACACCTCCAGTTTACATCTGTGTCTATAGCAGGTGCCAGGGATCCCTAAGGCTTCCTTTTCACGCCCTGAGATGCAGCAGCAGCACAGCAGCTCCCCCAGCTGTGCAGGAGCTACACGAATGCTGGGCCAGTTCCTGGGTGGACTTACTGGTCCCAGGCTGTCCTGGCACCCAGGATGACCCAGAGCAGGCAGGCAGTGCTGTACAACTGCATTGGTTGCACCTGGAGGGTCAGGGCTCCCATGAGAGACGTGTGGAAGGTTGGTAACGTGTCTCTTCATTACATCCTGCACAGAGATCACGTGCTGTGACAATTATGATCCTGTCAAGTACCCATCAGGAGAGCAGGACTGGTAAATGAACCGTACATAAGTTATTGAACATCAAAGGATTTATGAGTTGCCACATTTTCCATTTGAAACTTAATGTATCGTAAGGAATGATGACAGGCAGGAGAAAGTTATTTCAGTTTCGGGTTTTTAACAGCTGTCTCCTTATGGTGGCCAACTTAGCCAGCCAGATGGACCACGGGGCCCTTCCAGAAGCAGGGACACGCAATGCTCTCTCTTGTCCCCCATAACCAGTCACACAAGGCTTTGTACTTGCACATTGAATCTAGTGCTTCTGGGAAGCTTTGGACTGAGATATCTTACAGGCTGGATAAATTCATTCTGCCTCCCCCCTGCTTTATGTCATATAATGGTGACAGAAAAAATGGCACTAGGAAAAGGCTGCTATTGTTAAAATAATTAATCTGGCTGATAGCCTCTTCCTAAAGGGCCCTTGGGAAAGAGGACTGCCAAAAGTAGGCTGCAGGCTGGGTGATTTTGCATAGTGTGAAAGGTGGGACATTTAATAATAAATCTGTATTTGTTATCTTGGCCTTTTACAATGAAATGGAAGTGCCGCCAGTGCTTTGACATCCAGAGTAAATACCCTGCAGTTATTTACTGTAGTAGGCTAAAATCGTCTTTTATGGGGGAGTTAAAATAAAAACAAAAATAAAAAAGAAAAGGACATTAATGCAGGGTATTGTCGAGTGAGTTCTGAAATGCTGAAAATCTTGAGTTTCTCTGGTTTTGGTTTCTGGAAGTCTTCAAGAGATTAGCATAAATTTGGTCACATGAAGGATAAAGCCTGTTGTTAAAAGTGGTGGCAATGAATCCAGCACAGTATAAATTTAATAATCTGCTTCTGCTAGTTTGCATCATTTTCATAATGTTTCCTTGACAGAATTATCTGCTCTGAATTTAAGTCCAAATCACCTCCCTCCACAGATTTTTACGTCTATGTCTGCTTTTTGAGCATAAGTGGCCATTTAGAAAGGTACCCAGGCTTAACGTAAAGGCACTTAGTGGTGGCATATCTGTTGTGTGTCAGGTGTGTGACTAACTCCTGCCATACAGTCACTGGTGTTGACTTCAATATCACATCATTTATCACCTGTGAATCAAGGCTACTGATCATGGCATGTAATTAGAAGTTGTTTTTTAACTGTAGTTGGGCTGCTCATTTTAATGGCTTTTGTATCTAACAAGTGACATATCCCAAGCTATGAAGCTTATAGTTTTAAAAGGCAGCGTTGCCCAGCTAGGTTGGTGTGGTTCATGTCTGCAAATATCATGTGACAGCTCCAGTTTCTTGTTTTCCTGCAAATGAAGCAACAGGATGCTTATTGTCAGCAGCGTATCTGCCGTCAGCGCAGGAAAAGGTAAGCTTTCAGGATGCAAAAAGATACCGCTTACGTGGGTGATTCTAGGAAATGTTTTTTTATCCTCTCCTTGTCTTCTGAACTTAGTGAAACATTACATGTGATGCTGGGGAAGGTATTTTGTTCAAAACTGTAGCTGGCTGATCTCTCAAGTACTCTTTCCTACACATGTGATGATTTTGAAGCTGCTCTGTTACAGTCTATTAACACCAGATCAAGTGCGGGCTTTGTGGCTTGTTTAGCGCGTGACTGTATTGGGTTGCACCGACAAGGGGTGTGGGAAAAATAAGGAGAAAATGAAACAATGGCTCAGGATGGCCACCCCCCAGTAAGCACACCCAGATCTATAGGAGAGTGCCTTGGTTATGAACAGGGACGGGCTAATTTCCAGCCTGCAGCCAGATTGCAGAACGCCCGGTGCCACGCAGGCAGAAGCCAGTCAAGCTCGGCATACGGAGCAGGGGGACACGCTCTCCAGGTTTTAAGGAAGCGGTTTCGGATATGCTGGCTAGACTTGTTGAGCCAAGAGGCACACAAAAATTACTGTCTTAAAATTTTTGTCTGTAAATGTTTTATCCCACCATTGAGAATAACCATTGTTTTGATTTCAGCAGTGCATTCACCAGCTATCACTGACTGCTATAGGGAGGAACCAGAGGTGCTGACTCAGCCTGAGGCTTATGCACAGTGAATACATGGGATCTGCAGCATAGAGTTTAGAAGGGAGGGTTGTAACACAGATTTCGGTACAGTATCGCCATACCTAGAGAGTTACTAGCATTGCTGTTCTGTTTTCCTGCTCTTTCCTTTACTTAGTCTGACTTTTCCTCATCATTTGCAAATCCCCCTGTCCTTGTAATTGTCCAACATGTTGTAAGCCTCTTGTCATTATTTAGAATTGATGCCTTTCCATATAAATGTCTGTGGTTCCCTGGCCTGCTTCACTGACAGATGCTTAGGGGCAAATCTTGAGCTGGTGAAAGTATTGCTCCCTGCAATAGCGACAGTTTGCACCATCTGAGGATTGACCACTTGTGCTCTATCTTAAAATATCAGTCTCTGAGAAGCAATTTGTTACTTAACGAAGAAAATGCTCCTAGTCATCTATTTCTTATTTTAAACCATCATGAATTCTTTTTTTAGACCAGGCTTTATTTTTAATGGAAGCAGTGTTGTGTAATCTGGACTACAGCACATGTTCATAAAAAGGATATTTGAAATACGTATTTTATTTCTTTTAAAAATATTTTCAGAAAAATGTTCTGTATTTTGCTACGAGATATGTAAATGCTTCATACCTGCCAAATGTATCTTTCTGGTTGGGAAGTATCCCTTCCACATTTTGGCAGGATACGTCTAGTTTTCCCCAGTCATTTTCCAAAACCCTCCCCAGAACCAACATATTTAACTGACTTCAAATGCGTTCTTAATTTTAAAATGTTGGTAGCTGTGCTAGTTTTCTAGTGTACCTGTAATCTCTCATCACAGAAATTCATGGATAAAAGTACAACTTGCATCCCTATCTTTATAAGCCTGCAGTGTCAAGGACTCAGTCTGCATTATAGCTGGAAGATCATCGTCCTGTGCTACGTGGTGGTGCCTGAGTAGGGGGGTGGGCTTCCCGCTCTTGCAGATGCTGGTGACTGGTCTGGACCTCGGGATGTCTCATGCCATGACTAACCAAGGGTCAGTGTCTCTGGAGAAGGGCAAGTCACCACTGGGTTTGATGTACTGAGGTTGCTTGGTTCGGAAGA
>NW_009260131.1:4054427-4061599 GCF_000687185.1 Egretta garzetta
AACAAGTCCGTCTTATCCAGGTTTTTCATTCTTTGATGAATCTGAGGTTGGTCATACAAATTGGAAGCTGTTGGCCAGTGGTGTTTGTCCAATGTAGTCTCAGGTTTTCTCGGGGTTTTAAGTCCTAAATATCTATGCGGTTACACTCCTCTCATGCCAACGCGTATGTGCTATGGCTCCTTCATGCTCATAAACCAGCATGGGTTTATGTGTTCAAATCTGCCCCATACCAAATACACCAAACTGTAGTGCTTATTTCTGTAGAGTAAAAAGACCTATTTTTACTCTCTTTAAAGGATGAGATGTTTGTTCAGTGCTGTTGCTTTCCTTTCTTAAACTTTGTTTGAGGAAGCTTTAAGGAGTGAGAGAAGTTCAGTTTTAATGTTGAAAGTAACACAAATTCCCGAGGCTGACCTTTATTTAGCTTTTTACATTTTAAAATGCTTGAAGTTATATACTCTACAGATTATGCAGTGGGGTTCCCAGAAATGCTATAGGTCTGTATTAATTTGTAATCTATATAAGTATGACATGATCATGCCTTTCTTTTAATACCTGGATTGCAGGGGCATATCAAACATTTTTTAAAAAGAAAAATAAAACCCAAAAAACCCAAACAGGCCTATTTTAAGTGGGAAAGCTGAAGAGTGAGATAATAGAGAGATGGAGACAGCAAGGTTTGGTACTGTTCAGGATGCTGTTATTGCATTAGGTGAAGTCTGGCTTCTCGCACAATGCATTAGAGCTGACAGGCTTGCTGTTCTTTTGGAGGCATCTAAATTGTATTTCAATCGCCCCATGAAGATAGAAGAGTTTCTACAAGTGGGCAAAGGTGCATTGGTTTCAGTACAGTTTAATTTTGGGGTTGTCTGGTTTGGTTTCTGTGGATTTTTTTTGTTTAGTGGCGGGAGGGGTTGAGTGTTTTGTTTTGGTTTGTTTTTCTTTTTTCTTTCCCCCATGGCAGTGAATTGTATCCCTCCGTCAAAAGAAAAAAAAATAAGCAAGAACAAATGCAACCATCTCAATGCTGGACTTCCCATATAGGTATCATAAAGAAGCTGATACTTTCTCAGCATTAGCTCTGTAGAAGTAATACTAGATAGAAGTCATGCTGCTGAGATAAGAAAGGGGAGGAAGTTATTGTCATTTTTGAGGCTGATCGGTGACAACTTTTGTTACTCTGACTGTTACTGCTTGTTCCAACTCATTCAGACCTACTTAATAATTGTATTTCATCCTAACAGATAACCACCCAGGCTGTCACAGTGTGCAGTAGTTGATGAAATGACAGTGCAAACCTTATCTTAGAGCCTTCTTGTATTAACTACATTAATCTTCAGATTTAGGATGCAGGTGGGAATCTGTTTCTTTGTTTTAAAAGCCTCCAAGGTTGATTTCTTCATTTTATACATGTGTTTCAAACTGTCATTAATACAAATCTTTCACACAATGAGCTACAGAGCCTATGACTTATTAGAAATAATTAGAACTCAGAACAGAAGAGCCCTATTCCAAAGAAATGCAGCATGGGCAACCTTCCTTTCTGGTTCTGGCATGCACCCATTGGGCGTCTACCATAGCAGGTACGTAGTCCAAAGCATTACATGAGCTCCGGTCTGATTACAGAGATGGAGGAAAAAGTCAAGTTACCAGAACAGAACAAATGTTCAGACTTATGCCGAAGCATAAGCAACTGTATGAACACTGTCTCTCTCCACTCTAAAGTGAGGAGAGACCCCATAGGAAGACTGTGTATTTGTCCTCTTCCTTTCCTTCCTTACACTGGCCAGAATTTGCATCTGGGTTTTCCGCAAGAGGTTATCTAATTTATTTCCAGTGTTCATGCAATTTTATTTGCTGGGGGAAAATTACTTAAAGGCTTTGCTTTGTTGAAGCTTAGAAGTCCTCTGGTCTGATGATCTGACTGTGGATAGGACTGCAAAGGAAACGGAGAGAATAGTCCATGAAGTCTGGATCCTGTCCCCAAGTGCAATGCTAGCTTGCATCAATAGCCTGAATATTAGCTTTGTGGTCAGGCAAGTGGATTAGAAATCAGGTTGTTATGGAGTCAGTGCAAGTATAAAGTTGTATCTGACTATCCCATCTTGGTATTATTTTGATAGGCATCATTAGCATGCCAGCTGAGAACTTTGAAGCAGATGGAGGGCATTAATGGGTGGCATGCAGTCAATCCAGCAAAGTATCAGCAACTTCTGAATGAAAAATGACAACACAGAATCCATTTTGTCTGAATTGTCCAGCGTATGAGATTGCAAACATCTTCTCCAGGGAAAATGACATCATGTCTTGACTGCTCTCAGTCAGACAAAGTGCACTGCATCTCTTGCATTCAGTATCTCCTCTGCTTCTCTGCTAAATGTTTTTGTTAAAGTCAGTTATTTGGCAACATAATCCTGAGAACAGCAAAAATTCCAAGTACTTAAATGAAAATGATTTTATTTTTTCTTGTCTCCCAGAGAGTACATACCATTTCATCTAACTGATGATAAAAGATCAACCTTTAGGCATTAGTTATACCAATAAATATACTAGTATGTGTGTTCTTTCCTTTGAGAAATATGCACTCATAGACTGGTAAACAGGACTTAATAATTAATAGAATCAGTATGTGCAAAACCTTAGAAAGTCAGAGAAATAGAAGGAAGAAATTCTTTACAATTAGTGTAGTGAAACAATGGAAGGGGTTGCCCAGAGAGGTAGTGGAGGCCCCATCCCTGGAAACATTCAAGGCCAGGTTGGATGGGGCTCTTGAGCAACCTGATCTAGTTAGCGGTGTCTCTGCTTACTGCAGGGGGTTTGGACTAGATGGCCTCTAAAGGTCCCTTCCAACCCAAAACATTCTATGATTCTATGAAATGGGTAGTTTTTCAGTCTGTTGAAAATACATGTATGTTGATGCCTGGGTGCATGTGCAAATCAGTTGCCCCATACCTGTGACCTGGACAATTTTCTTTAAAGTTTTTTTTAGCTGATGGGTAGTGTAAATGATCACATTCTTACCTTAAAAGTTGCCTAGGATGAGATGGTGAGACATGATTGAAAATGGATTCTCTAAAGATTAGCAGTAGTTGAAATATTAGAAATAAAAAAAACGCAGTTAATGCCATTCTTCTAATTCACTGGTTGGTATCTATGTTTCTCAGCCCTTTACTTTGTACGGTGATGCCCATCCCCAGGTCAGCACCAATTGCGAACAGTAAGTAGTAAATAGCTACCAGTTTCATCACTGTGTGGAACCCACATATTTTAAAATCAAATTCAGGTGGGAATATCCAATATCAATACAAAGGTTGCTCTTAGGGCTTTAGTGCTAAGTCAGTTTAAAGCTGTGTTATCTAATGCGTAACTGGGAGTCTCTACCAAACCTAAAATTCTGGGTCTGTATCTTGTGTTGTGCAGACAGAACTAGCCTGCAGGCGAGACTGTATAACTGGGTGTCTATACTTCATCTTGGCATCGTATCTCAATATGCTGTACAGAGGGAACATGCCTGTTTAAATACTGTATTGCCCATATATTGCCTGCTGCAGTGAATATGGAAATACTCTCAAAATGCAGCTAATTGCTGTGATGATTTAAAGACTCAGCCTGCAATTTCTCACTGATAGCCCATCGCTCAGCCTGGTGAGGAGTCGTCAGGCAAAAAAAAAGAGAAAAAAGAATTTCCATGCACCACAATTGTTCATCGTGTTCATGCAGAATGCAGCTTGAAACCTATGTTTGATACATGTTAGGTTGGTTCAGCCTGACTCACTGCAACAGCCTGACTTAAAAAGTGCATGCTGAACTTTATAGGATTGTTGAAATTGTTTTCTCTGTATGTTTTGGGTTGGTTTTTTTTTTTTTTTTGTGGGAATAATTGTCACCTACTTGTCTTCTCTGTGCTGTTCCATGATTTTATTGACCACTTCTCTAATAGCCATTTCACTTCCAAGCTGGAGAATTCTAACCTGTGATCATCTCTCCAGTCATAAAAGGTTATTTTTGACCATCATCTCCATTCCCCTTCTTTTTACCTTTCCTTGACACACCTTTGCAAAATGGCTGCAACTTCTGCAGTACTCAAGGCATGGCTGCTGTGTGGATTGCTACTGTTAACATACTGATTTTTTTATTACATTTATAAACTGTTAAGCTTCTCTCTTGTATTCTTAGGTGTAGGGTAAAGCATGTACATATGTTCAGATCTTTACTGCCTGCCATCTCTTCTACATATCGTATCTCAGACTTTTCCTTGTTGTAGTGGGGACTCTTTTAATTTTAGTCTTTAATCATTTAATCTCTTAATTTTTAAATGCATCATCGTTGTTTCTTAATCTTTTAGTTGACAGTGCTTTGAGTTCCCCCTCTTCTTTCAGAAAGGAAAACCATTAATTTGCCTTGTGAATATAAAAAATATGACTTACGGGTAACACAAAAGGGGAACTTACTGGAAGAAACATTGCAACTTTCTTTTAAAATTCCTTCATTTGTATTGTAGTATTGATATTAAATGGTATCGTAAATTATACTGCAACCTTTCTTCTTTTCTTGCCCACACAGAGTATTTAATAAAAGAAAAGAAAATGTCACCCAATCTGTGAAAATGTCTATATATATTTGTCAGAAAAATACAGTAGAGTGGCATTATGTTCAGGACCCAGTCAGAGTGGTAATTATTCTTTCAGCAGTTTAAGACTGTACCTGTTCCCTGCATTTTAAGTGGCTGCTGAAGAACAAGGCACCGCAAATTGATTACATATTAATTGTGACATTGAAATTTTCAGTCTCATATTGTTTGGCTGCATTGATCCATAACCTGTATTTACACAGTGTGATGCAACTGGTTAGATGTGATGAAAGCACACGAGGCAGTGTTTTATGTGAAGTCCATCTACAACTGTATGGAAAAATACATTTTTGCCCTTAAGTGCGTCTTAGGAAGTTGTTCTGTGTTAGTTCTGCACACAAGTAACAGTGAGGTGAAATGAAAATTTCCATAGTAAAGGATTCATCTTGTAGCTTAGTGGACTTTTTGTGGGAGAAGTTCTGACAGCTTTAATGGAAGGTATTATTTTGATTTATTTTGATAAAGAAGATGGGTCAGTGCGAGATTTATATGATAAAGAATATGTAGACTGCACAGCTCACCTTAGCAGGTCTGCCATGCACATCACTTGCCCGTTTTAAGCCATTTCTCTCCTTTCTGAGGCACAGTTTAATGAATAAGGAATATTAGCAGGGTTTGTACTGTATTTGCAGATCTAGAGAGTTTCTTATCTCTGATGTTTAACATACCGCAAGTCAAGTCACATACTAAAGGATGCCTTTGCTGCCTGGGGTAAGGTGATGGGGCTGGGTTGTGGCGCTCCCCTCCAGGGGAGGTTGGGTGAAGCTGGGCTGCCTTAGGGCATGTGTGCCTAGTGGTCCTCCCCAGGGTGATCTGGTGCTACAACCTCCTTGCTTTCTGTAGCCCAAAATGCTTCAGCCTGCAAGGGGTCTGTGTTCCGTACTGCCTACGTGTGTCTCTGCCAGACACATACTTTTCCTTTTATTTAAAGAAATTGTGCAAGTGCTTGGTCGTTGCAACAAAGGGCATGATACAGACGTGTGGGCCTCCTCTATGCTGCATCGCAGCCAGGTCGCTTTAGGCAGTCTGGGTCTGTGTGGACACGTGACTTACTCCTCTGTCGTGGCTGCTATCAAGCAGCAACCACGTCAGTGGGCTGCAGGTGTAAAACTCCATCCATCCATCCATTCATCTATCCATCCATCTATCTCTAAGGCATTGGGCCCAGGCTCTCCAACGGCATTTTGGATTAATTTTTGATGTGTACTTTTCAGAAGTCAGCAAAGTGCATATTTAAACTACAGCCATCATTGTTAATCACTTTACTATAGATTTTAATGGATGTTAATACCGTTTTCCCTCCAAGTGCAATAAAAATTACTCCTAATTTGATCTTGCCATCAAAAAAGCTTTCCTATGCTTTGGTTTTATTTTGTATATTTTTAATCACTTCCCATTTCAAAGCGCATAAGTCTACATTAATATACTACTGGGGAACTTGTTCTGTCCTAAAATCATTAGTTGTTTTAATATCAAGGTGTTTCACTTGGTGTATTTCCACTGCTGGAAGTTATTTCCCCAGTTCTGGCATGTTTCATACTTTGAAAATACTTACCTCAAGCTGTTTTTCCCATGTTATTTTCTGTCCCGAGGCATTTCACATGATGGAGTCTATGTTTTGTGAATTTTAAAATGCTTTGTGAAGATTTGGTTTTGAAGCTCCAGGATGTTTTCTAGCCATAAGACAAATTCCAGACATGAATGTATGCGTGTGTAAATGTTTCATACACTTCAATCTTCTTGATTTCGTGTTCAATAATTTCACAGGCTAAGGGCACAATACAGCTAAAAGAAAGATGCACAGAAATTCAGTGCTTCCGTGACAGTACCAGGTTCTGATTTGAAGTGCTGACCCTTCAGCCATGCAATGCCTGGCCCCCTGCTTGACCGAGCTACCCACCTGTTCTGCAGCCACAGCTCCCTTACCCAGGTCATCTCCCCAAACCCTTATTGCTACTGTTCCACTCATTTACCTCCATCATTTTTCCACTTGGTTAAGCTACTCTGTTTAATTTCATAGTTGGAGTCTTAGAAGCCTGCCCTGTTACCTTGTTTGTCATCAACATTGCTGGAGTCTCACATTTATCCTCCCACTTTCTCCCTAGCAATTATTTTGTTCCGAGGCAATGCCTTTACAGTCAGCTCACTCTTCTAAAACTGGCAACAAAATCCTTGGGTATTTTTTCCCCATAAGCTAGTTGTTTATTTGAAGTTACTTTTGAATTCTCAGTGTCTTAAACCAAGTACCTAGTGGGTTTTTTTGTTTTTTTTTTTGTTTTTTTTTTTTATCATTCCAACAGTTATCCAGCTGTTGATCTCAGTATGAGATTTAAAAATAGGAAGGAAACAGCTTTGGTTTTTTTTCAAGCATTTGACAAGAATATCTACATACCTTAATAAGTTGGGCCAGAGAAATCGGCGCAGGGGAGTCACCAGTCTGTTCAACACAAATTAAAGACGTGTTCAAGCTCCACCACCAAAACACAGCAATAGTTAACCTCTGCTGTAGTCTGCAAGTCTGCCCCATATCCTCTGAGTGTCA
>NW_009260131.1:4061618-4079220 GCF_000687185.1 Egretta garzetta
GGGGGTGTTAGGCATGTAAACAGAGATGTAAAGACATGGCTTTCCCAGGGCTGAGCACTCCCATTTGATGGTACTGTTATGATGGTGTTTGGCACGCTTGCAGATGAGGCACTTTGGATAGACTATCTGAAAGGGAGGAGGTAAGCTGGGTTCTCAGCTAACATGGAGATTTCTCACTAGGCTTACGTGGTGGTTTTACAGCAGCTGAACGTGGCAGGGAGGAGCACCATGCTGACAGAAAGCTGCAGAGATGGTTGTATTGTTCCTGTCTATTTGATCCACCTGGGTGTAATGCAGAGGAGAGCATGACTGAGCTGTTGCTGGTTAAGAGAGAGACAGGGAAGTCTCAAAGGTGACAGAAGGAAATTTTCCTGTGCCTCCTAGCTGCGTACAAAGAGCGTGGTTTAAATTGGCGCTGACCTTGTGAGCTTTTCACTGAGACTCCATAAGCAAGGGATACAGCAGAGTCAGGTCTGGGGATCTGAGAGCAGAGGCCAATTATCATGTATATTTGTAATATTTATCCTAGGTATCCTGTATTTGTTGCAACATCATGTTTTCCTCTGGAAAGGAAGCCATCATTTATCTTCATAAGCAATTTTAGTCCTTTGTGCTTATTAACTTTTTTCCTCTATTAATCTACTGTTCATCATTGAAACATATTCTTGCAATCCTCGGTAATCACCTATTCATGGGCCATCAGTCTAGTGATCATTATTTTTTAATATTATTAATATAGAGTTGATGTTCTATCAATTCATCAACAGCTGGTTAAAAGTGATTCACTTCCACTGTTTAAACAGCGTTTCCCAAACTCGGTGTCTGAATACAGTGTTGAATAGCTGTGAGCAAATTCTTTGCGTGTATTTCTCTGTATTTAAAAACTGCTCAGTCACAGCAGCCTACTCCTCAAGAAGATCTATCTCATTGCTATTAACTAATTACAAAGAAACTGTAAATACTCAAAGTGCTCCACAGATATACACAGGGCTTGGACTGTGAGCCAAGGCAAAGATGCTCCAAGTTAGATATGGCACAGCGAGAAATTGCTATCAATAGACACAGCCCTTCTCTGGGTACAGTACATGGCACTCGCCATGAAGGTATACAGGCATTTCATGGGAACTGCTGGATTTTATTCCCTCCGCGTTGCACGCAGTGGTGCACCCACACCACCTCTGCATCTTCCTCTTGAAGATGTGCCTCCCCACCGGCACTGCTGTAGCTTTGTTGGTTTTTAGAAGAGGATTTCATCAGAGCCCTGGTGGGAGGTGATGCGGTTTAGGGGGAATCGGAGAGCATGCCCCTTCACACTCCCATGCCGTCTCTCTCTATCTCCTCAACTGCCCGTTCTCCGCTGTGTCCCCTCTGCATCGCAATCATCTTAAGGCTTGGCCAGCTCTCTGGAGTGATCCCCATGGCATGAGGTAGTAAAGGTGTGAATAATGCGGAGCCAGCTGAGCTCTTGAGGGAAGGGGAAAGCATTTATTCACAGGGCTCCTGCAGATTCAACAGTCGAGGCATGCAGGACTTGCCTATTTTTATAACTTGGTTTTGTATTTTCTGTAAATAAAGCTCTGTCCAGCTGGTTGGCCAGCTTCACTCGTTTTGTCTTCTAGATGGCCTCTGGTTTTCAGCTGTCCAGGTTTTTTTTTTGGTTCATGTTAGCTGATGGTTATTTTGTTGTCACTTATGGCTGAAGTTTTTCTGTTGATCATTAAGAAATCCTAGGATTTCTTCTAAATTACTATTTTGTCTGGCTTCTCGGCTGCCGTGTTGTAATCTGTGGAAGTTAATACTCCATTTAATAACTAAAATCCTATTTTCTGGGATATGATTCTCACAGGTCAGTGGTGATACTGAAGTCATCACTAAAGCTTTGGTGTAATCTCAGCTGGTACAGATGAAACACAGCTTCTGATTAAAAAAAAAAAAAAAGAAGGAATAAACACACTTGCTGCTCTGCCTTTACTTATAATCTTGTTTTTATTTAAATAAAACTGGTCATTGTCACCCCATGTTTTCACCTATGTGAATAATTGGTTTGTAGTGTGTCATATAAAACTGCAAGCTTTTTGCGACCAACCTGTTCTTTTAATTTTAACCTCCGTCTGCCATTCTCTCTGTTCTCTTTGAAATAACATGGAAAAAAAAAAAAAGAGGAAAATTTAGAGGGGCAAAATTTGACAAGAAAATCCTTCTCTAGCTCCTGTCCTCCCCACAATGGAGGTCTCTTCCCACATCTCCGGCAGGGGTTGTGCACAGGTTTGTTGCTGATTTTCACTGTGGCGGTGGCTGTGTGCCGATAGGTCCCAGCCTTCAGCTTTGCTGGGTTGCCTGATCCTGGTGCTGGAGCAGCTGATGTGCTCCACGCTAGGAGCCAGCTGGGGCACGGCAGGTAGGAATGGAGAGACACAGAGGGGTAGCAGGTGAGTGCAAACCAGGGGAAAGTAAATGCTTTCTCTTTCATAGAGAGAAATCTTTAATTCACATGAAGCGAACAGCTTTGGGCTGCAGAAATGAGTTGGACTCATTGCATTTCTTTGAGCTGGACTCATTGCATTGGACTTTGCTTTTCTTTGCCCTTCACTGTTCTTCCATAAATACAGAGTTACATTCCATGTTTTCCTTTTTTTGTTGTAGCAAAATAGTGAAAATCATGTTTCAGCTGTGTTGCAGAGGGTAGAGGGTAAGACAAACAGCTTTGGCTGTGATTCTCCTAGCTCTGCATGCTCCAGAAATGAGACTCTGCAGGGGTCAAGGTGCAGCAAGGGCCAGGGACTCACTGGGGCAGCCCCGTCCCAAGGCATCTGGTGGTACAGGCTGGGATGTTGGCTGCCAGGCTGGGCAGGGCTGGAGACGAGCAGCCTATGGCATCACTGGGGCAGGGACTGATGGCTCCAGGCCGGGCAGAAATGGGGTCCTGTGACATGGGAAAGGAATATTAAGGTATTCATTTAAATACCCTGCTTTGCTTCTGCTCTACCAAAACCCTCATCAAATAAATTAAATAAAAATGAAACCTCAGTCTTGCCAAAACAGGATGGAGCTTTTATTGAATATGGACCTGAGAGATTAATTTAGTGTTCCCAGGAGCTAAGAGCACGAGAATATCAGCAAATAAAACTGTGGTTTGGGATCCAAATTGGATAATGAAGTTACTCCCATATTGGCTTGTCTTAATTGAACCAAATGGTTTACCTAGTTTGCTTCCCATATTACAGAAGAGATCACGTACTTTCTATTCTGTTCTATCTTTCGTTTTTCGTTCTGTTCGTTTTTCTTTGTTCTTGAGGTGGTTATAGAAGAAAAGGCCCTCATCAGCTGCAAGCCTAACAATGAGCTGGTTTTATTCCAGATGCTAAGTTACCGGACAGATGTCCTTTGCAGTCAGTAGTGGGAGGTCCGGCTTTCAGTACTGTAACCTCAGCCTAATCAGGGAGAGAGCGCATTAACATGCAATCACAGTTTTTGAGTGTGGGGTAACAAGCATACCTTTGTCACTGCCTGTGCTGGGTATGAAATTACAGATACTGCACAGAAATGTCTATGATAAACTAATCCTTCCTTTGGTTGGTTTTCATCTGTTTTCTTTCTAACATTTTTTTTTCCCAACCTCTTGAAGAAAATATATGCAGGAGTACTTTAACACCCTTCCTCCCCTCCCACAGGGCCCACTTCTGCCTCTGCTGACAAGTTTTGTAGCACTCTGAAAGTAAGTAATTTCTGGAGCGTGGTTTATTTTTTTTTCAGACTGCAAAACAAAAAGGAAAATTCTGCCCCCCTTCAAAATAGATATAAAACTTTTGCTGTATCCTCCATAATCTGGGCTAATGTCAAGCAGGAAATGGGCGCCGGCTGTTCAGCCCAACTTGCTCATCCCGCAGGCTCATCCCTTTTCACTGCTCTCTGGAGAAGCAGCTCCTGGTATGGATCTGCCCCTAATGTGCTACCCTGCTAAAGGTAGGAAGATGACTAGGAGGAGACTGTGAGTAAGAAGAGCAGTAGCTTTCTGTGCAGCTTAGAAGGACTCTGCTAAACATGAAGTGCTTCCAACAAATTTCCTGACTTTTCTGTTGGCATATATGGAATAACTTAGAAATTGCAGCATAAGCTGCAAAGTAAAGATATTAAAAAAAAATACTCGTTTGGAAATAATAGCTCATGCTATGTATAAAACTGAATTAGCCTTACTTTCTAGACTGATATTTGTGGATTATGTTTTAACGGCTCAATCCTACAAGCTACTGAGCAAATCTGGCTTTATCCACTTACGGGCAGGCTTTGCTTTAGCGTGCTTGTGGTCTCCAGAAGAATAGGCTGCTTGCACACTCATGTGTAAGCTTCCATGGAGGCATTTTTTGGAGCTACTTAAGGTCTCAACATTGAGCCATGCAGCTGAAGTGCTGCAGTTATTTATCTCTTACACCACTCCCTTTCTCTTGCCCAAAGGGAAAATGAGCTGCATTACCGGACATGGGGAGATCTAATATGATGCTGCGTTTAAAGTTAAACAGTAAGTCTTGATGACTATTATTTCTAGTACTTTCTGAAATATTTCCATGAGTTATGTACACAGCAGTCCCAGGATCAAGTAGGCAAGACCTGCAGCTCTCAAGGCTGCCTGTGCGTACACGTATTTTACAGGGCCTGCCTCCTCCTCTTGGGAAGTCTCATGGTTCTGGAGACATCAGTTAAAGTCTCTCTGCTGCCTTCAGCTTGGTGGCTGTGGTTAGATCCTATACTTGCCCAGGGGATAGGTTTGTAGAGCTTTCCCTTCAGACTGTCCCTCTGGGGCTCACAGCCACAGGTAGTTATTTTAGACCTATGTGGGGTACATTGAGACCTGGCTCTGGACCAATATTCTGAAGGGTCTGATGTCTGTGTCCTCAAAACCTTGTGTAATACTTGTCATTTTGCAATGCGTGAGATTATAGTATCAACTGAATGATCTGATTCAGTTAGACTTATCTTTCAAATAAACTTCTTAAAACCCAAAGGGTATATTTTAGGAGAGAGATTGCATAAGGCACCTGTCTGAACACCCTCAGTCAAAGGAGTGGTGCAGTCAGCAAAGGCTTGCTACTTCCTGGGATAACTCCAAAGCTGCTCTGATGTTCAGCACAAATCCTTGCTTTTGTCATTTGTCTTCACTGCTTCTTGCTTTGCTCACCATGTATGAGAAGACAAATTGCTGCTTTCTGAACCCCATTTATTCAGTTTGTGTTTCATTTGTCTCTGCTTTTGTCTCTTCTTTAACATCAATACCTTTGGTCCACATTTTCAAGTGTCCATGGGATACACTAATCCAGCTGAGACTCAAGAAAGATCAGTGGTTAGCCCATGTTTTATGGAGGCTGTGGTCCTACATATATGTTCCAGTACAGTGTCTGTTGTCTGTGAACAACCCAACAATTTTCAGTTCAAGATACTTTTCACGAACGATAAAATATTGAGTCCCCAGCCCAGTGAGGTTCCTGAGGGATGTCAGGTGCAGGAGAGGGACTGTGAGACTCAGGAGGAAGCCGAGTGTGGGCAGGGAAGGTGTTTCAGGTGCTAATTCTCAAGCTCTAGCACCTCCAGAGATGCTGAATACCCTCACCCCGGCAGGACATTTAATAAAAGCATTTACTGGAGAACAAAATATCACTAGCTTAAGGGAGGGTAGGCTGGTCTGACTCTTTATGCCCCCTTTTGCAGTTGGCAATTGGTAAACACGTATTTAAAAAATGAAAGAAAAAACCTGAATTTGAAACAAAAGTCTGCCTTTTTTCCTTGCACTGAGCCCTTCCTGAAGGCTCCTAAGGTACGCGCCGTGCTGCCAGGGCGGTATTCAGCACAAACCCCCTCCAGGCAAGCCCTGGGCCTGCACAGCCTCCCTGAGCAAGCGTGGTGTCGTGGGGCTACTCGATAAATGCCTCCCCTGCAAAACCTGGGGCTTTATTTCGGCACAAGAATCCGAAAGTGGCAACCCAGGGGGAAGAAAGATTCAAATTCGAACTTCCCACACAGCAATATAGAGACTTACCACTGAGTCACTGAGGCTGCTTAAGAATATCATTATAATATTTGCTGAAAACAACATTCCTACCTGATAAATCTGAAAAGTGTTCAGGCCGTGTAAAATTCAATTCCCTGTTTAAAGTGTCCATTTTCAGCCTTCTTTTTCTCACTGAATTTAGGAGACATCTTGTATCTCTGGTAAAAGGATTTTCAGCCAGGAGATGAAACTCAGAGAGAAGTTCATTTTTCAGGTTGGGTTATATTATAGCTTCAGATGCTTGAGAAGAATGAGGTACAAAGGGGAGCAAAAGGCTCTGTTCATGGTATCTTGAGAAGAAAAAATACTGGAGAGGGTGTTTTGTTTGCATCTAAGATTGAGAACTCACAACATATATTCTACCTCATCCTAAGTATCACTGAATTAATTTCATGTGAATCCAAAGGAAACATTTAAATGCTTGATTTCATTGTCTCAGAAGTTCTTTCTCAGGGCTTGATTTATTTAGCGTATTGGGTTTGTGTTTTGCTGTAAAAGTCAAAATACAAAAATTGAGCAACATGAAGCATTCACTGTTTTTTAGTAGCATAATTGTGATATGCTATAAAATCTGGGGTGGTAATGATCGATAATAGCAGATCTGTACTTACAAGCATCACTTGGGTGTTTCTGCAATGAGCCAAATACCAGCCCACTCAGAGCCATCTAGCAGGGGATGTTCACGAATAAAAATCCAAAAAAAAAACCCCTAAACCCCCCAAGAAATTCAGTTTCATGCACACGTTTATATTCATGCACACATCTGATATGAATATTAGCTGATCTGATTTGGAGTCGTGAATATTGTTAGTGCTTGAGGACAGACTTTTGATTAACTACCAATTATTTGGGCTCTACAAAGTGCTAAGCAGGGCACACGCGGGCCTCTTGATGCAACCAGAACTGTTGAACATGAGGATGAAACATGGCTGAACGTAGCTACAGCTCCAATAACTGCAGTGTGTGTGTGGCATTTGGTGCTGCTGCTATGAACTAGGATTATCAATAAAGATGTAAAGAAATTAATGAAATACGTTGCTGAAATACACTCAAAATTACTATCATAAGTACTTTTGCAGAAGTTAAAGACTATACTTAAATGGTAACAGGACTAATAGTTTACCTTGTAGGAAAAGTTCATTAATATGCCTATTTATTTTTCAGGCATGTATCTCCAAACTTTAGAATACACAACACAGGAATTCAGGATTCTTAGTCTTAAACTCTGATGCAGCAAATTTTGATGAAGCTTTACAGATTTGCGTTGTTGGTGTAAGTCTGTGTCACCATACCAATAAAACCAAGCAAAAAAAGAGGAAAAGAAAGGAAATGTCAAGAAATATTTTGAGTAAAACCATCAAGTATCAGTGTTTCAGGGTTTGTGTGGGGTTTTTTTAAACTATAGTTGCTATTAGTGTCAACTTTGCTTGCTAGAAAAGCCCTTACATGTTAGTAGAGAGCTTTCGCCTGTTAATTGCCTGGTGAAGTTAATTCTGACTTACATGACTGACCTTTATATCTGAGGACAAAGACATCCAGAATTTGCATTCCACTTAGGACCAGATTCATTGAATCAGACTTAGACCTAATTACACTATGAATTGCAAAATACAGCTCTGTCTATGAGATGCTTTCATATTGCGGCCTCTTTATAATAACGTGTTAATGGCACGGCGCATTGAATTGATCTTGGTAATTATATTTCTGTAACTCCACAGAATCTTGCTGACTTTTTGGGTGATGCAAGGCGAGGTAATAATGAATAAATTTAAAATGTGTGGTAATGATTACATTGTTCTAGTATGCATCCAATTTTTGTATTTTATATTCGAAAAATTGAAGATTCGTAGTGTTCTGTTCCTATCTTTTACCCCGTGATTTCATGTCATCTCTCATTGCAATAATGCTGGCAATTATAGAAGTCCCTCCAGATCCCTAACAACGATCCCTGTCTTTCCTAGGTACTGTCTTTTCTACATCATTTATAAAAATTGAAATAGAATGTATTAATAAAGCTAGGCTGCAAATAACTGTAAAGACCAAATTAGATCCATATATCCTTGGAAGTCTTGATTACAGGAATCAGTCTCAGTTTGACAGAAGCAAGTACAGCTGCATGTGTGAAAACAGCTGCTCTGACGAGGTTTGATTCGGTCTGTTACTCCAAACTGTAGAGCAAATTCTTTCCTGTTCGATATTTTGATAGTTGACCTGCAGAGGGAACCTCTGTAGATTTTCAGGTTTTGAGGATGAAGATGACTGGTCTAAAGAGTAATGCTTAGGACTTTCAGAAGACCTAAGGAGTTTATGTGCTGAATTCCACCAGAATTGTGATGGAGGTTGACTTCCCAAGTCATTAATTCATAATTCTTTAAATTTTTTATCATCTATGTATTTTGTTACCAAAGAAAAAAATTAGAGGTTATGTAGGTCACAAAACAAGTGTGAAAACTAGGAAGTGTCATTTTAGGTTGCTTGTTTAGCTACGATGCTGGCATTTTCCCAAGAAGCAAAATGAGGATGAATTTTAGCACATCATAATTTAACTAAATCTCATTGAAATTCCATAGAAAAAGTGTAAAACATTTTTATAATGTAAGGAACATCTCCTTATTTCCTATGAGAAGCTTTTTGCAAGTGTTGGAGAATATCAGTACCTGGAGTAGATTCCTCTAATTTGCCAAATAGGCTTTGCCTGAAATTGGGGAGAATTTGGCATGGTCCTTCATGATTTAGCTGTATCTGTAATTCTGCAAGAGCTGGCTACTGCAGCAGCTAAATCCAAGGAAAATTGTTACTCTGAAAAGTTGTATTAAAAAAAATAAAATCAGTTGAACTGTGAAGAAGAAAAGCCAGGTCCTATGTGGTATTAAGTTAATTATCTCCCTTGATTTCAGGGGTTATATTGTAATTATACCATCCAAGGGATTCTAGTTCTCAGTTCTTAGCAAACATTGACATTTTTCTTATATTTGGCTGGTTAAATGGTACAATCTTCATCAGGCCTTACACCAGTGAAAGGGGTGATGCTCATACAGGGAGTAGTAGTAGTTGGGGTTGACTATAATAGAGTTCTTACCATTGAGGAACTGGATGCTTGTGTATCTCAAAACTCCTAAAATAATTGCCCTTTGAATTATAAAATAATTAGTTTTCTTTTTGAAGTGTCTTGTCTGCATAACTCTGGTTGCTTTTTGTAAGAGATTTTCCCTTTTCTATTTGAGAGAGAAAAATCAATCTTATCTTCTTTAGGGATTTGCTGTAGTAACTATGATTTTGTTTATCATTCCTTTCCTGAAACTGTGTTTCTCCTTCTGTGGAAACTATACTTTTTGCACTCCAGTGTAAAATAAATTAGTGAACAAAACAAACCAGAAATTCCCTAGAGGGTAGGCTGCTTTATTTTTATTTTTTGTAAGTGTACCTTTAAACAAATCTTGTCTTCTGATGGAGAGACTTCTCTGCCATCCCTGAGGAACTGCAGGTGCTGAGATGTCTCTGCCTGTACAGGACTGGTGGGGAAGGCACTGAGTTTGAAAAAAGTTATTTAGTAGTAGCAGTACTACCAGTATTATCATTTATGTTTCGGAGTGTGAGACCAGGATCTGATTGTCCTAAATTATACCAACTGTAGCATGGTGAATGTGTGTGGGTAGTGAACGAAATACCTGGAAGTTTTGAAGCTAGCAAATAGGATGCACTTTTTTCCCAGTGAGTTTTCTTTCAAATGTGTAGATTTATTAGATCAAATCGGTGCATTTTTAAAGACCGTAGGTAGCTTGTTTTAGATATATTTTTTCCAACTCAAGCTGTAATAGGGCATGTTCTTGGCAAGATAGTTGCTCTACAACTGTTTCTATCCACGGTAAATCTCCTGATGGAATTTAAATATTTTACAGCGTTCTGCATTTAGTGACACTAGCACGTGATTCTCTATCAAATCTGAGCATTGGTGAAAGGAACACTTTTGGGTAAAATAGGCAATTTGCCACAGGATAAGCTAATGTTACCTCCTTAGCGGGTTTTGGCTGTATAATGTTTGTATTAGCGAAGGAGTTGTTTAAATGTTCTCAGTTTGTTTTGCTTTTTCTTAGCTGTGAGGGTTATTTATACCGGTTTATGTCCATTTAAAGGAAAGGATAATCTGTAAAGATAATCATAAAAGCAACTTTAACATGGCTGAACTACGAGAGGTGCAAAACTGTGCCTGTGCCCCTGTTGAAGCTCTACAAGTTTTCATCCTCCCTGTGATACATGGCCAGGAAGGTAGATACAGTTCTTGGGCAGAGTTTGTTCCTTCTCAGACCAGGCAGATATCTATACAGATGAACTGTAATACACAATTTTGCTTAAACTGTAATTTTTAGGGGGAAATCTTCAGTCAGTCTTAGAAAGGTCATATTTGTAGAGATTAAAAAATAAAATCCAACAACAGAAAGGTGACAGTCCTTCAAGGCAGAATTAGAATTACAAAGCCAGTATCACTGCTAAGAAAGTTTATCTTAATAGGAAAGTGCCATTCCTAACACAGGCTAACAATAATAAATGCATTTTGTAGAAAAGGATCAAGAATTCACTAGGGCTTAAGAGATTTGCTGTGTTGAGGCCATAAGACGCATCATCCTGACTGCCATTTTGCCTCCTTTACTAAGAACAATTAAAGACTGAGCGTAGTGCTTGAACGCTTGTTTTTCAATGATTAAAAAGAAAATAGGATTGTAGAAGAGGATGAGACAATATTGTAATCAGGAAGAAGTCATGTAATTGCATAGGTTTCTTCAGCTTTTGTTATGTGATTTAAATTTAGTATTTAAATTTGCAGTTCTGGCTCCACTTGAATATCAAAATACTAGTAGTGGCAAGCAGAGGCATTTCACATTTTGCCAGATATACAGTGCTACAGCAGAGGGGCAAATACAAGTTTTCCTTTGTTTAATAACCTAAATGAAGTTTTACTGGGGGGAAAGAAATCAGTTATAATAGAAAGAATGATAAATAGTTTTAAAAATTCAGAAGATTAACTGGCACTCTCTTGTAAGGTACAAAATGGCACACAATATACAAGTAGTAAAATTGGGAAGGAGATAGTAATTTTTTTTTTGAAAGCAAAGTGATGAACCCTGGTCGTTTGGAGACCATATTTATTTTATCTGAAAACTTCAAATAGCTAATTTGGAGTTGTTTGGGGATGTTTTTTTTATTTGCTCATTTCAAATCGGTATTGTACCACTGAATTCTGTTAAACTGCTTTGCTGTAGATCTTCCAAGAGGTTTTATTGGTAACGGGTATTTTTTTCATCTCATTCACCATATGCTCCTGCTTTGCAGTTGCTGATTCAGCTATCTTTTGAACTCAACACATATCCATTGTTCAGAATGGCCCTTCAACACAGAGCCATTGTAAGTAAATAAATTTACAGCTGGCAGTCTTGAAAGACAGCAGTAGTCTTCATCTTGGACGTGCAGAATGGGAACATAATGATTTAACTTCCCTCTCATGCTCAACGTTGTGTTGTGTTCTTCATGCTGCCTAACCCTTCTGTCTTACTAAAAACTGCCTGGTCTGCTTGTCTGTTTACTATAGTTCAAATAATCTACAAATTATCCTTTTTAAAACTCTTGTGTTGCTTCAAAATTACTCCCTCAAGCTGTTTCCATAACCATTATAATACACGATCGAAACTGCAACCCTTAAAGAATTACATGAGTCTTGGTTAGGCAATTTTGCAATGACGAGAAGAATTATCCTGAATTACTGAAGCTTAAAACCTGAAGTTCTCCCCGAAGTTTGAAAACGTCTCCTCATTTCTTCTGTGAAGGAAATAAATTTCTGGACTCTCTCAGCCCAGTGAAGTTTAATTTTGGAGGTTGTGAAGGTACTCATGTTGATCAGGGATTTTGGCAACCTGGTGCTTGTATGGCATCAGATGGCGCTTCTACGAGCAGATCGGAAGTAGGCCTTGCAAAGTACCAAAATATGAACTAGTCAATCCCCGCCAGGCAAATTACATGGGAAAAAGAGGTTTTCCTGGGTCTGTTAAGGTTTGTGTGGGGTAGGACGCCAAATCTGTTAATTGTCACTGTAGGCTTCTCCTAACGAGCAGCTGTCACCACATTCATTGATCCAAAACTTCAAATGTCTGAATTCTGAGTAGGTACAAACTTTCTATTTTAGGTGCCTCTCAAACAATCTATTTTCTTTTTTTTCCATATTATTTATGCCTGTATATGGATGCAGATTTTGAAAAAAAAATCATGCTATGAAATTCAATGTTTTGGATTTGGTTTGGAAGTAATTTCTTGCACTTAGGTTTGTAATTTGAAGATCTTAATTACAGAAAATAGGGTCATCTCTTGTAGAACATCCATTGGGTTTGTGTAAAGCAACAACAAGGTTGGATGAAGCATCTGCCGGTGTATTTTTGCCATCTTGAAAATTTATGATCTGAATTTTAAAATCTTTTGCCTTTTTATTACTAGTGATAGAGCTCAATAAGTCTGTACTTTGGGCTTTCTTCTTCGACTCAAAGCTATTTACTTATATTCTTAAAATTAATGCAAAGGCTGTGAAGGAGGTGGGGAAGTTGAATATTTTATTTTTTCAAACCTAGAGCCACTGGTATCAGAAGCTGTAAGAAAGCATTACTTACACATTATACGTATGCTTCCTTACTAAAAATGCTATCAATTTTACAGGCAGTTTTTGTTACTGAAAATATTGCATACATCTAAACAGGATAGTTTGTCACTTATTCTCTTTTTTTTTTAAGCTTCAGCCATGAGCATGTGGCATAGGTTATGTAGTTGTAATTGGTGCGAGTTGTCAGTATGGTCAAGTAAGTTATGTCAAAATTAATTCTGCTTTTTTAATCTCTTTGTACTTAAACGTTTTAAAATTTGAAGCTTGTGGAAAACAAGATGACCCAATGTTCTTGAGAAAGCAGAATTAAGAGGTCTTCAGCATGCTCTTTCTATATTTGTTTGCCAGATAGATGAGCAGCCATGTAGTCAGTAGGGCTGTGTTGAGTTATTCTGGCTGAAGGTCTGGCCCTCGTGGTTTTGAATTTAATAGGAACTGGTGAATACTTTCAGTGTCCGCAAAACTTGGACATACAGAGCTTTCTGTAAATACTGTTGGTCTAAAAATAATTCTGAAGAATTGCTCGGCAGATAATGTTATAAATATACAATATTTAAATTTTCTTTGTGGATAAACTGAACTCCAGGTTAGACTTCTGAATTCAGTGTTACCACAATTTAGGAAAATATTTGTAGCTATTACAGGGCTGCTAAACAACAATTAAAAGGTAAGGGATTGAAATGGTTCAAAGGTTCAGTTTTGCATATAATCATTAAATTAATTGAGTTCTGGGGGCTGAATAGTTTGAGAGCTTTGAATAATCTGATGTAGATAGAAATACTTCCGACAGATATATAGGTAATTAAGAGGGAATCTTTGCACTTTTGGTACAGAAAGAAATTAAGCTAATTTCTTATGAATTTGGGAGATCGTTTGAAAGAAGAAATAACTCCTGGGAACTGAGAAGTAGCATTTATACATTATTAAAATGAACGTATGTGGATTGTTCTGTATTTTAGAGCCAAATAATCAAAGAAATTGAGCTGGATTTAGATCTTCTTAATATTTTATTCTTCTGGAGGGAAGGCTCTTGCTCGGAGCCATTGTCACAACATGTTTCTTAGGAATTATATTGGTCATGATACCAAGGGTTGTGGGAAGAGAACAGCAAGGCGTTTTTGCCTGGCTCCAGGTGCCAGAAGAAGGGGTTTCTCCTAGAG
The DNA here is from genome assembly GCF_000687185.1 of Egretta garzetta. Taxonomy (NCBI): domain Eukaryota; kingdom Metazoa; phylum Chordata; class Aves; order Pelecaniformes; family Ardeidae; genus Egretta; species Egretta garzetta. Next base: position 4,075,459 of record NW_009260131.1, read on the forward strand.
CAGGTTGTTCTTCTACCAGGTAAGCAGCTTCAGCCGGAGCTGGCAGGTGGGAACATGTGTCTCTGTTTGCACAGAAGTGCCCCAGGAACTGTGGGCTGGTTTGTGTAACAGCAAGTTTTCCAGTTGTAGCGACTTTATGGTGTGGTTCAACAGGATTTAGCCCTCTGATGTACACACGCAGAGGTTCAGCCGTGATCTTATCTTGTCTTCTCTTATAGCCGTTTGTGATTGCTTTGTCTTACGCTGCCAAGGAAGTTTGAACCAAAAATCTGTTAGCTGAAATCTATAATTTTCTCTTTTTTCTTCACCCCCTTTCCCCCCATTTTTTGATTTCCCACATTTGACAATGCGGTGTGTATCATCACTTTGACTATTTTACCGATAATGAGGCAATTTCTCCCTTGTTGGAAAGCTGTAATCATCTAGACACATTTTTAAAGGAATACATAGGTGGCAGAATGCAAAATGTGCTGTATCAGAAATTTATATCTTTTCCAACTGCCTCAATTATTCTAATAATAGATTTTACTGTCCCTGCAGACCTTGCATCCCTCGTATCATATTGTGGCTATAATTGTATTAAATTTTTGCACAATGTAAAAAAACATAATTCCCTTGTTCCCCGAGACCACTTCCCCCAGCAAATATAAAGGCGCTCTAGATGCAGTCGTGGATTTGTGTGCCCTAAGTCATAGGCTCAACTGAACTGAACTGAACTAGAAAAATGTACATGATCCAGCTTTAAATATCAGCCTTGCGCCAGCATGGGGCTGTGGGCAGTGTTGCTGGAGGTATTATATTTGGGTAAAGTGCAAAAATAAAGTTCCTTTTTTTTTTTTTTTTTTTTTTTTTTTACCAAGCCATGTTTATCTTTTCTCCCAAGAAATTAACAGAATTGTTCTTGTAAGTTCCCATCATAATATTTGAAAATCATCCATCATAAATATTTCTTCCTTGTGCAATGGTTTCAGTTTGGTTTATTTTGCAAGTTTTTTAGAAGGATGGCAGTAAAAGGGACAATAAAAAAAGTAACATACTTCAAAGCAGTTTCACAGTTTTAAGTGTTACCATATAGACTTGAAACCAAAGCATCTTAAAGAATATTTTAAAGAGATGTGTTAATAGAAATGGCAGAAAAATTATTTCAGATACTGCATTCAGCCTAGTTAAAATTCTACCTGCATTTTCAATTCTACTGTGTTATTTTCCTCCTGTCTGAACTGTATCATCATCTGCTATCCCTGTGTGTGCAGCACCATCAATATTGTTTTCTACAGTATTATGCTTTAGCTCAGTCCTGGCCCTGTGGCATAAAGTTCTTGAATGTTTTTCAGAGCATGGAACGAAAACTATGGAAAGTTTTCAGAGAATAAATAAAACATGCTGCTCATTCTTAGTTAAATGCTTCAGAAAACCTCTCTCTGGTCGGCAAAGGGACAGGGAACTTTGTGCAGCTTCACTACTGTGATAACCAAAATGTGGCTTTGATAGCATGTCAATGGGCGGCTTTTCAGTTTGGCAGTGATTTCCAGCTTCCTTCGTTTCTGAATCCCTAAACATTTTTCAGAGGAGTAGCATTCCACTTTGGAAACTGCTCAGTCATAAATTAGGATTTGACATGTGCTGCTTTTGGTCACCATTTGCAGACATTTTGGAGACTGCCTTTAGTGCTAGCTGAGTTACACAAACACCAGTAAGAAAGAAAACACATCTTTTAGAGAATAGCTCTTTTATTTTGCCATTCAGATTTCTGGAGAAGGGAAATACAGTCCTAGTGCTTTTTTGTATTAAATGGAACTTACTTTCTTATCTAAATAAAATAGTTGTTTTTTTCCTATCGGTGAGTCATAGAAAACATAGAATAGAACTTACCTAAAATGATATAAATATTGCTATGATTTTACTATTTTGATAGTCCATCTCTAGATTTTAAAATATTGGTTTTTCCATTTGTATAAAGGTCTTTTAAATGTCTTGAAATTTTGCATGCACTGAAATTTTTCACTATTTCTCTTTTATTTCTGGAATTTGCTTGATAGACCCATGCTGCAGATGAAGGAGGGACTAGAAATTGTTTCCATTTGAGCGTGGTCAGCTCCTATTAAAATAGGTCCTCTTGCTCCATGGCTCTCCATGCTCTTAAGAGCTTTATCAACATGGACTTGTCACTTGAAGTCCATTATAGTTAATTGGTATGAGGCAAATAGAAGGATTTCACTGACCTTAATCTTAAAACTCTTGATTTCTCATTTATTTTCTTATTCCAGTGCGGTCAGAGTTTTGAGCATGAGGCAGAATTCTCCTATGAAGTTGTTTATTCCATCTGATGGACTATTAAGATCTTGGTTTTAAAGGCACTTTTTGGAGAGCAGTGCTTTGGTGCTTAGGAACCAAGAACATGGCACAGTTAGTGCCATAAAAAATATGAAGTTTGTTCTTACGATTAGTCAATTAATTTGGTAGACTATTCTTTGCCTTTCAAAATGTTTTACTGTATGATACTTTCTTTCCAGCTTTTGATATTATATTTACAAACAAAAAAAATTAATAAAAATCCAGAAATGCAAAGAATTATCATCATATTGAGTTATACTCTTTAGAGGACAAAAAAACCTAAACCAAACTAAAAAATTACTTTGCTTGGTAATTCTTTAATGAGCTCCTAATATATACAGTACAAGTAATATTAATGAAATGTCATGTTACAGCTCCACAGCTATTTTTTCAGAAACCTAACAAGTCATTTTGTTTTCATTTGTTTTTAACAGTGTCAATAATATCCTGATAAGGCATTTGTCTGGCACCCAGAGACTTCTCAGGGCTCAGTTTAAGTTATGACTGTGTTGCTGAGAGCTCTGGACTTCCCACAGTCCCCACGATAAAAACACAACGAGCATAGTCTGTAAATTTGACTAGAATAGTACTTTTACGAGTAAAAGCAGTAGGAAAATACATCAGTTTTTGCCAGGTGAAGAAGGATTTACAACTAGTAGAGAAATGGGCATTTTATTTTCAAGCTCCTTAAGAGCTTCTACGAATAATGAATGAACCCATCATCGATGGGGCAGGATTTGCCACCAGGTACATTTTAGGAATGCTCATTGGGGAGGGACCGCTGCTTTGAGGCACTTGTATCCCCTTAATTAAAGTATGTATCCTGACACTGCCACACGATTATTCCCTTTAGGCTGCCATCCCCTTGCAAGTAGGTAATAAAGGGAAATGGGGAATTGTGCCCCACTCTTCATCTTGCTGGCGGTGGAGGAACAATGCTAAGGCAGATCCGGAGGCTGGGAAGCTTGTCATCCCCCTGGCTAGTGAAAACCCTTTCACAGGCTGCTGTTTGTGACCGAGACAGGTATTTCCCTCTGTTTTTGAGACAAAACGCCAAATTCTTATTAACGCTTTGTGAGTATTCAAATCTAGCTGCTGCCTCTTTCCAGTCCCTAGACAGTAGAATAGAATAAGCTCCGAGTTTATTATCTGTTAGCAAAACCTGTGTTTTAACTTGAACGTCTATCATTGTGGTTGCATAAACAGAACACAAGTGTCTTACTAGGCAAAGGAAAACAAACAGAAGCTTTATACATTATGTAGGGTCAAATAGCAGAGGAAAGTCAGCTTTTCACTGCCTCTGCTGCTAATGCACAGGCCAGATTCCTGACTTGCTGACCACACACAACTGGCCTGATAATTCGGAAGAAAACAGAGACCTCGAGTGTTGTTCTGACTTTGCTCTCTTACACATTCTTCTCCAAGAAC
>NW_009260132.1:0-1683 GCF_000687185.1 Egretta garzetta
CAGGAGTTTTCTCGCTTTTACCCTTCTGATTCTTTGTCCCATCCCTCTAGGCTTCCCTGATGTGTCCTTTGCCACTCAGCTCCCCCATGCCTAGCATGATGGGTGGGAAGCCATGAGAAATGTGTGAGGGCTCCATCTAGGATAGCAGCTGTATGCAGTGCAGGTCCCAAGCCCAGCCACGAGGGATCGGCCAAGGCGGGGACATCTACAGCATTGCTCAGGCAGGTACTGAAGGCCCCAGCCTGAGTTGAGAGCCCTGGGCTCTTCGCAGGAGATGGTGGGCGTGGGGGTCCGACGGGAAGCCAGTCCCTGCCAGTAAGGCCTAGGAGCACCCCAGGACCCTGGTAGAAGAAGACCTGCACTGCTCATACGCTCTCCTGGAGACAGAAATATCTGGCGACTTCGGAGACTGATTTTTGGGCCAGAGGGACCTTCTCCCTGCGGAAACACTGTTGTTCTCAGGCTCTTCTGTTTTAGCATGGTTTTTCATAGGAAACAGCTCAGGTATTTCTAAAAATGAGAACATGGTCGAAACCAAAATCCCTGAGGAAATGAAGAAGTATTTCTCACCTCAAGAGTATTTGCAGCCATTTAGTTGCGGAGCATGTCCTTCCTCAGACTGAGGGCTTGATCTTTGAGCCTCGCATGTGTCAGAGATGTGGGGTTTTGCCATTCTGTAGATACCCAGCTCAGCTGGATGAACACAGAAGACTTTCAGAAACCAGACTTCACACGTGCTTTTGGCAATTCTGTGTAGATGGTCAAAGAAATTAAGAAGAAGGGATGTGTCAGAAAAAACTACCCTTGTGATCTCTTACTGCTGCGTCTTTCCTGATTTTGCTTAAAAAATAATAGACCAGCTGTGATAATAATTTCTCAGTGCAGTATGGATAACTGGTTGTATTATGAAAGGTTTAAATACTTGTGGTTTTAGTATCTCTTTACACAGAAAAGGATCAAGATCTTAATATCAAAATGAAATACAAGGTAAACGAGAAACATTCCACCATTTTCTTCTGTACTCCATAGTCATAAGCATACTCATGTGACTTGAGGATTATAAATTATAAAACAAATCTTAGAGCAAGCTCCTTGCTGCAAGCCATGGTTTCTTCTACCTGCTCATGCTGTAGCAAACAGCAGCATTTAATGGACCAAGTGCATCACCCATTTAGACTTCCATATTTCCCTAGTGCCATTCTTGAAGTAGGATGCAATATGCCCTGATCTCTTTTTGATGCAACAGAGGGAAGCAGTATCAGAGGAGCAGCTGCAGAGGACCACTGTCCTCTCTGTAGGACTGGGTGGGTTCGCTGATTAACACCCACACTCTAGGTATCTTATGTATGGATACAGACATTTATCATTTATGATGGTTTTGGAAAGTCGATGAAAAATGTCCATGTTGCATTGCAGATTTAAATAACGCTGCAAAACCAGCAGCAGTGGCACACCCTTATTGTTATCGACTTTGTCTTGCAAGTGAAAAAAATTACTCCTTACCTAACAGCACAGGGGCAGCCAAATTCTCCAAGCTTCCTTCACATTAGCTGCAGTGTAAGTCTGTCAGAAGCGGCTAAGGGCATCTAGCACCTACCTCCTCAAGTCGGTTCTGTCGCTCGCAGGAGTTACAACCGCCCAGAGCAAACTGCTATCCATAGACATGGTACAATATTTTTAACC
>NW_009260132.1:1693-4526 GCF_000687185.1 Egretta garzetta
GCTATTTCAGTAAGTATTTTGGCAGTTATAAGATAAAACAGAAGAATTACAGTTTCAGGCTCATTCTTTAGAGATGACTAATATTTAACACATTAGTCTGGCAGCATTTCAGCCAACAGGTCTCCTACTTTGTTGCATTGGAAAAGAAACCCCTAAGTTTTTCTTCACAAAACAAAAAAGCAAAAATAACTATAACAGAAGCACACCAGGCGTGCTCAGCTCAGTTGAAGGCAAACACCAGTTCATTACTTTCAGGATGGCAGTCAGTATCTAAAATACTCAAACTGCTTCCTATGCCTCTACACTTAGCCAAGACATCCATGAGGCACAAGCTCCATCTTACCAGATCACCTCCTTCGTGCCTGGGACACCAGCAAGGACCAGGAGATCACCTCCTTCGTGCCTGGGACACCAGCAAGCCGTCATAGCATCAATCAAGAACAAGAAGGCAGTGGAAAATGGACAACTTCCAGCCTTCTCCACTCATTAGAAGCATGGGGAGAAGAATAACTCTGCGCTACCTTGAGATCCCAGATCTTCCTCCTGGGCTTCAGCAGAAAAAGAGTGCGTGGCTGCTCTTATGGCTGCTGTGGTCTGTGGATGAGGCTTCTCCCAACCTGCCTGCAACCTCTTTTTACTCCTTGCTCACAGTGCAAGCGCAGAAGGCAGCATTAACTACATCAGTGGCTCACAGGCTGTAATCATTTACATCCTTCCAGGGAGGAATGAGAGCAAGCTCCCTGAAGAGGAAGGCAGAGGAGTATAGAAAACGTAGTCCAACACTAGTGCAGGTGCTACCTCACCTGTTACTCAGACAGTAAGAAAATACCCAAAAATTGGTACTGATGTTGCCAGGAAGAGGAAACAAAGAGAGGGTGCATTTGCAGCTTAGCAGCATCGGCCCCGGGGGCCTCGCTGGCTTTTTGTCCCACCTTGCTTTTGGCGGCAGGAGCATGCCAGTGCTTTGTTCCCATCCCCAGTGTGCAGAGTTTTGGTTCTCGCTCATCTTAGCTCCCAAAGCATTGCAAAAACCCCCTGAGCTTTCGCCTGCGTTCTGGCCACTTCCTGATTTCTCCCTTTGCCCACCATGTGCTTCCTCAGCTGCCCATGGATCATGGCTGCTTCACATCAGGTGGTGCAGAAATCAGCTGCCCCATCCTCTCCTTGCTCTCTTGCCATAAATATGGTCAAATCCAAACAGAAATGGACAAAGAGAAAAAAATGTGATTGCTATCCAGCTCAATAAGTAAACAGATATGTATATCTAAATCAGTATTCTAGTACATCTTCCCCCCACCCCCCATTTCCAACGTAACAAACTGGCTCCTAAAGAATCTGTAATTAACCTCCAAACACTGCGCAGTCATGTCTCTGCAGGCACCTAGGCGTGCCACCCACGATTACACCTCAGGAGATGGATGCAGTTCTGCCTACCCCCATGCAGCTGCAGCCACCTTCCAAAAGGGCCCGCCGCAGCGGAGGCGGCCTCATCACCTCACTGTATTAGCAAACTACAGATCCTGTTCCCAGACCTGGCAAGCCCCTTGCCGTGCCCCTGGCTCACCTACCCTCCACCTGTAAGGGTTGGGATGGGTGGCTATCCCCTGAACGTGCTTTGAAATGAGCGCTGTATTGTCAAGTTATTATGAGAAATGACCAAACTTTTTTTTAAAATGTCAGGGATTAAGGAAAATTAAGCCTTCAATTAATGCCAAACCGCTTAGGAAATGAGATTTCTCAAACTATGATTTCCAGCATGAGGCATACAAAAATGACAGAAGCTATAATCCTAACAGTCTGTCTGCTACAGGCTTGTTTTTTTCCAAGAAAATTTCCAAAGAGGTTCCCATAGAAGGAACTTCAGTGGAATGTCATTAAACATGTATCCTCCTCCTCGCCTCTGTTTAGCTAAGCACAAAGGAAACCACAGAGTGATTAAATGTTTCCCAGTGTTTTGACACTTTTAAAAGCATTCTGGAGTCTGCTTACCTTTAGCACATAGTTTTAGGCTGGAAACTATCCGTCCCCCTGTTCCTTGTTTTGCAACACCATGTCATATCAATAAAGCAGAAAATGGGCAAACCCCAGAATATTCTCCTGAATGTTGTAGGACAGTGTTACACAAAACGGAGCCCAGACTCAAACAAGCGCTGTTCCTGCAGAATTACAGTTCACCGTTAGGGGTCTGAGATGCCACCGGCATCACTTCTTTCATTCTTTTCTTAGATTTGAATTACATTATTCAACTCCCAGGGGCTTTCACAATCCCTCACAAGTGCAAATTGTTCCAGGAATTATCTTTGTTTTACATGCAGGAATTATGTCCGCATCCACAGGAGCCCACAGCTAAGCGCAGGGACACAGCTGCTTGATGGTAACAACAAAACCAGCAACTTCCATCAAGTGGGAAAATCCAGGATCTTGGTAAAACACCCAACTTTGCTTTGAATAGAAGAGTGGCAGCTAACAGCTGGAAGCAACTGTGGAAAGTGGGAGAACAATAATCCTGTAAAGAACAGCATAGCACAGTTATCCACTTTTGGAGTCGTGTGTTTCCGTGCCATCGGGGTGCAGACAGGACCTCAGTTTTTAACACATAGAGTCCATTGGTATAGAATCATAGAATGTTTTGGAATGGGTTGGAAGGGACCCCTAGAGGTCATCTAGTCCAACCCCGCTGCAGGAGCAGGGACACCACTAACTAGATCAGCTTGCTCAGAGCCCCATCCAACCTGGCCTTGAATGCTTCCAGGGATGGGGCCTCCACTACCTCTCTGGGAAACCTGTTCCAGTGTTTCACCACCCTCATTGTAAAGAATTTCTTCCTTATATC
>NW_009260132.1:4754-19170 GCF_000687185.1 Egretta garzetta
TGTCCAGCTTTTCATCCACCAGCACCCCCAAGTCCCTCTCGGCAGGGCTGCTCTCAATCCTTTCTTCCCCCAGCCTGTCCTGATACTGGGGGTTACCCCAACCCAGGTGCAGGACCTTGCACTTGGCCTTGTTGAACCTCATGAGGTTCACACAGGCCCACCTCTCCAGCCTTGTCCAGGTCTCTCTGGATGACATCCCATCCTTCTGGTGTGTCAACCGCACCACTCAGTATCACATATTAAGTGCTCTGGTAGTGTTAAATATTACTGAGTGCAATATTAATCAAGAGGATGGTGGAGGCAAATCAATTTTTCGAACAACTTAAGCTTTAGTAGATTTCCATTCTGCATGGAAGAAAAAAAAGGTAGAAAAAAAAAAAGACCCCAGCATACACAAACCAAATTGTATCTTCTGAATATCTTCCCCAAATGGATTTTACCAGTTAGATGGCTGGTTAGATCCAGGCAGGATCTCTCTGAAAATGAGAAGAGCCTTGGCATCCGTCTGATCCTGGGCAGATCTCAAGTGGTGTGCATTTCAGCACTCCTCTGACAATGAAGCTTCAACCAAAAATATTCCAGTCTGGTCAACGTATTTAGATCAAAGATTAGCTTACGCTCCAGTATTAGCAACATTGGCACCTTTCCTACCATTCAATTTTAGTAACAAGCTGAAGCTCCCATAAAAAATATGCAAGGAGAGGTTTTTTTTCCTGAGTCATCTCTTAAGAACATGCCCAGTCATTTATTTAAGTAAAAATCACAGCCCAAAATTGGCAAGAGCAAAGCTGGAAAGAAATACAGTTTACACACGTGACTTTCTCCGCATCCATGTGGCTAGAAGAGCCGACACATCTGACAATAACGGGAAAAAGTTTAGAAATTAAGGTGCGCTATTCGCTTTCCCTATTCAATTCTCAATTGTTCTTGGCTCAGTCCCATCTTCTGAGCCAGCTCTGGTACAGCTAAATGTATTTACGCATTCATGCTATACCAGCTGTGCCTCTGCTGCTCGGCATTTTGCACTGGACTCTAATCACGTAGAGGCCATCTACCCTCTCAGACGCTGGAACCAGAGAACCATTGCAAAGCTTGGGGTCCCAAAAAGGAGCCCAAGATTTTCAGGAAGCCTGTCTCACATATTAATAGATAAAATATTTGGCTCCTGCAGATGAATACAGCAAGCATAAGGCTTGGATATGGAGTGTATTTTACTGCATAATGACTGCCACCGGAACTGCCAGAGAGGTCATTCCGCATGCGAACACTGATGTTAACAAGGTCTCCCTGAAAGGGAAGGCGCTTCCTGCACACCGCAACGCTGCTTCAGAATAGTCAAGAAAGCTGCCGGATGCTTGTATTGTGAAAGCTACTGCATGCTCATCAGGAGGCTACAGAAACTACCAAAAAGACCACAGATTTCTTAGCCAACATTTCTGAAAGTCAACTGAGTTTTTAAAGCTACAAAAAGCTATAGAAAAAAAGAATGAAGTCCACATAGGAATTCAATATTGGCTTCCTACATAATGGAAGACTGAACTCCATAGCTCATTACAATTTAAGGCGCCTCTCTCTAGTCTGCAGTTTTACAACGAAGCACATTTCACAAAAGGTAACAACAGCGCTGCCAGCATATTCAGCAACCTTGGGGGGAAATACCACGCAAGCCTTGGATCCTGCCAATGTAAGAAAGTATCTTCAACTCCTTGGAGGAGAAACAGGGGAGGAAAAGCATTCTCGGGCAGAGAAGCACTCTGAGCAGATAGATCTAGGAATTTCAGACGCAGAAGCAGGCGAAACCAAACACTCCTTGCTGATGCAAATGCATCACTCTTTGGATGACTCTCTCAAGAGGTACCCAAATCCTATACACACAATTCAAGCTATATTCCCTGCAGGTTGTGGAAGCAGACTTATGTTCTCCCTGAGTGTGCTAAAAGAAAACAACTTAGAGTGCTTTTTTATTTTGTTATGAAAACTTACATAGTTGGCTGTTTGTTTTTTTAAATCTCACTTTCCATTCTTACAGAAAAATACTTCTGGAACAAGCTTATCTCAGTTTGCCTGTTTTCTGACATTCTGTTACAGCAAGAAGGGATAAATTAGCTCTGGATAAAAGGTAGCACATGCATAGTCTCAGCTTTTACAAAGTGGCTTTTTATCAGACTAATTAGGTTTAATCTACAATTTTGTTCACACACACGAAAGGCTTCTGGATTATTTAGCTTTAACCACTTGACAACTGGCATCAGCTATAGCAAAGTTTATCAATAATTAGTTATCAATTAACACTGCACAAACATTTTAAAAAAATGGAAGTTTATTCGTCTTTCAATGGCTCAAATAGCAAATAAAAGGACAGGATAAGGCATCAGCCAAGACAAGTTTCACGTGTCCAGTGGCTTCATAACACCTCAGTTCCCAGTATACAGGTTCCAAAGCAAAGTCACAATGTTAGTGGTTAGACTCCCTGGCTAAGTAGACCCAAATGAGTACACAGTAAGATGAAGACTGGCTTATCTGCCATAGTTACATGAGTAACTTTAATTCTGCACTTGGCAGTCTACTAAATGCACATACAAAATTCCTATTGATAAATATTCAACATGACAAATATAACTTCTAAGACTTGAGTCCCTAAAATGTCTGTTAGCATGAAAGTTAAATATTTGTTACCTAGTTTGCTTGAGCACATTTTAAACTGTCAGTTATAGGCTTACACATGTATAAAAAGTGTAACAGTTTGTGGAATTGATCGAGCCTGTCTTACCCCACAGAGTCAAAAACCCTCAAACATTCTGGTATATTTTTAGTTAAGATGCCGCATACTAACCGTGTGCTAGTATTCTTGCTGTTCTGAAGCAGCTGAGGCAGTATGTTTTGTTTGGGGGTTTTGGATGCACATGGTAAATGTTTCTGTATTGTAAAGCGTTGTTTGATTGTTTTAACATTAACTAGAAAAAGTAGCTACAATGTTCCCCATTTGAAAATCAACGTAGACTAAACAGTACAAAACCTGCAAAGAGCTTCAGCATAAACACGCCATGTTCCCCTAGCTGAGTATTGGGAACACAAAAGAAATTGACTGATGACACCAGCATTTCCCAGACAGCATCTTAACTCAAAACACATTAGCGCTAATCAGCTCCACTCCACCCAACTCCAGGGAGTTAAAACCCAAGGAACACCTAGACAAAAAAAATCTACTCGCAAAAGGGAAGTTTCAAGGTATCAGCACATGAAGTTTTAAACAACCATTCCAGGCTTAGATGTGCCATAGGCTTACGATCTCAGTCTTCCATGTGTTCTGACCTTTTTGTTTTCAGATACCATATTGTTTACCAGGTTACAGATGACGGAATATGCTCTGTATTATTCACAATACCAGAGTATGGCACACATTTAAAGAACAGACACTGCTAGCAGACAGCTAGTTAGCGAAACCATTCACATAACTGCGCTCTGCAGAGAGGGCAGTCTCGCACTGATGCGCAGGGACAGTCTCCATGCAACGAAGTTGAAAATACACCCTTGATTAAGCAACCTTGCTATGCTTAGGTTTTAAAATTAAGGCATATTCAAATGTTTCAATGTAAAAGATTACAGCACTCTTCTAGGTTAATCAGGTAATGCAGAACCACATATAATTTTCCCCAACATTACTGTTCGCATATACATTATTCTTTTCTAATTTGCATAACGCCATGGCAAAACAACTGCATACCGCTTTGTTAGGTATCACGTTCACAATTGTAATTTTCAAGGCAACAAAAGACAAGATGAATTGACAATTACCAGTGATAAAAAAGTATGCTTTACAAGAACCCACGAAGTAATACTTCCCCCCTCCGTTCACTATTAAAGAAAAGACTGCCTATGAAACACTACATTCAGAAGAAATGTGAGAAGGTCGGCAATTATGAAATGGACTGAACTTGCTTCTCTTGAAGCCACATCTTTTTTTTTTCAGTGAATTTGACTTTCAGTGCAGCTCCAATTCATGCTTTTAGTGGTACATTACAATTTCCAACGTTAGAGTAATTTCAGTCACTTGAGCCTTCAATGGCATGCTTATAAATTATGGTTTTTATTAGTATGGTCAGGGTAGGAAAGGAATTCAGGGTTTTGATTATAAAATGCAACATCTTTCTCTGATCCTCTTAGCTAGGCTTTTTCTTTTCTTCTTCCCATTCTTTTCTTTGCTGTCTTCCATTTTTCTGGCTCTAATTTCTCTCATTAAATCGAAAAACACCTAAAAAAAGATGTAACAATGTAAATGCAAAACCACTCACAGACATATGAATTAATTTAAGCTTTCACTGATATCCATTTCAGTTGGTTAGAATAAAGTCAACTATATGCAACCCGTTTGAGCAAACAATTATAACCCAACAAATCTCATCACTTGCCAAGATTTTTTAAACGTATTATCTACATCTTACTGAGGAGACTCAAGGAAATCAGTTTACATTTCCAGTAGTTTCAGTGATGAGCTGTAAAGGCTGAAAAAGTGCAACATCCAATTCTAGAAACATATTAATGGAGCAGTAGCATATACTGAACATTTCATGGTCAGTATGTCCCATGACATAAGTCTAACCACAAAGTGACTCTGTGTGTGTGTGAAATCAACATTTCCTTTAAAGCAAAGTTATCTATCATACAACTACATAAACAATTTGTTAGATCTGGTATTCTCAACTGCCATATCACAACCTCAAAGTAAATACGAACTTCATCAAATGGTTTAGTAGGAAACAAAAATGACAAAGGTGGAGATACACCAATGACTTGTTTAAGAGAGATCCTACTGTCAGTTAAGGCTTTATGATTGGACTGCTTAAAGCTACTTTATTCATTTCAAGAGCAGATCTTGACCCGACTCGCAGGAGACCACAGAGAATAACCACTTATCTTTATAATTTTACTGTAGCAAATCAGTTGAGCATTTCTAGTACTTTTCTCTCTCAGGAGATGTTTTCTAGATCTATATCAGCGGACTTGATCCATTTCTGTGAAACATGGACAGTACAGGGGCTGAAAAGCTCCTCTACAGAGCTCAGTAGGTTTTTATGTGCAATGGCACTAATCTTGTATTGACTGCAGGAAAAACATCAACCTTCATTACATGGGATTCAAGGAAAATCAATGTAACTAAACATTTCCGTGAAGAAATAAGATCATCTTTAGACTTCTAAATGTGCACCAAGTTACTTGCTTGTACTTAAATCTCTGCAAATGGACTGATGCAACTGTCAACTTGCTTAAGCACTGATGCTGTACTACAACATTTGGCTGCCTGGGATATGTAACCTTCTGAGAAGATGCTCAGTGGGTCACCTTTACCAAAGTGAGTAGAAGCAGACTGTGTTTTCCCCAACTGAGCAAACCCACTATTCTGGAACTCAGAGAAGCCAGCTTTCTTACAGAATAGTAACTCAAATTCACATAACAAACCTCATAACTTCAGATGCTCTAAGTAACTAAGAATACCTGGTGTTTACTAGTGCCAACAAAGCCTCATTTGTGGACTATCAAACCTTAATTCTATACGATACATGCTAATCTGGATCCATAATGCCACCATCTCCAAAAAAGATGTGTGCCTACCGTGTGTGCAAAAGCTCTTGATTAGAGCTCTATTAAAATACATATTTACACACACTTTTTTTTTTTTCCAGCTGCTAAAGGATGGTGAAGTAGATTCTGAACAGCTGGAAATTTCTACATGGCTGTAATAGATGGATGTTAACTGAAATCATGCACCAAAACTAAAAGATGTACTAGTTTTTACAATAACAAAAAAAAAAAATAAAATCAAAGCTTAACAGTGAGACTGAGTTCTGCTGCATTTAATGAATGTTCTCTACAGAACAGCATAAAAGTTCTTACTGCAGTACTGATCAACCACTTTCTTCAGAAAGACAACTGACAGACAAGTTTTAAGTTATTGCAAAGCAGAACTCACAGCTGCCATGCTGCAATCGACAGCTCATACTTAAGGATTTACACTGGAGAATTTTTCAGTGTGTGATCAAGTCTGTCAATAGCTCTGAAAAGAAAGGTAGGCACATTGAACTGAACTACCTACTTCTTTTGCCATACATCTGTTACCCTTCCAGTCTACAAGGCTGAGAGTTATTCTGTATTCTAAGAAGTCCTGTCTTTTAGAGCTGTAGCTGAAACACTTAGAACTAAACAATACTTCATCTTCTTGGAGGCAAAGTTCTCTGCCTCTTATCTCATGACCTTCTGAACCAGGCTTTATCCCTGAAAACTCATGAGGCACTTCTAGGCAGTTCAAAGCTTAAAAAGGTTCAACCATTCTTCATCGAAGCAACACACAGCCAGGCATCTGGTTAGACGAGGGTAGAAAGGGCTCCAATCCCTCCCTTACCTACTTTAGTAAGCTATTTTATTCTGGCTGAGGATCAGACAGCATTTCTCACTGTTCAGAAGCAGATTGTCTTCTAGTTATAGAAAACATAGGAAGAAGTCCAGGCTAAAATGGCTGTCTCAAGAAATTTGTAATGAAATAAGGTCTTCTATAATGACTCCTTGCAGTTTAGGATGGGATAAACTTGTTATGCCTAACATTTTCACTGTTCTACATGAAGTCACCTAGTCATGCACTCATGACAAGCTAAGGGAGAAAAGTATTTGATTCAAATTGCACAGAAAAAAAAAATATGCTAAAATAATGAACATATAGGAGTATGACCCATGGAAAAGAGGTATAAAGTAAAAACTGATAGAGATATTCTTTGTATTAAGAGGCCAGTTATTACCTTGTCAACATTAGCTCGTGTTTTTGCAGAAGTTTCCACATAGTTAACATTCCACTGATCAGCTCTGTTTTTTGCTTCCTCTACAGAAACTTGCCTTTTATCTTCCAAATCTGATTTGTTACCAACAAGCAAAAAAGGAACATTCTCATCTTCTTTTACTCTTAATATCTGCTCCCTGGAGGAAAAAAAAAAAGGAAAAGAAGAGTTAAGCATTGCATGGAGTACTATTCTTAGAACAAAAAAGAAGAACTCAGACTAAATGCTCTTCCATCTTACAGGGAAAACCCATTTATTCCTTTTATGAAACTTACGTAACAGTAAAATCTTAAACCTCATTATGACATTATACAGAATGAAGACAGAGACAGACAACTAGTCCTCCAGGAAGTAAGAAGGTGACTCAGTCAGAAACTAAAAAAAGTAGAACAGGATTGGTTTAGGTGAGAATTTACATTAATAAGTCATTCCTTTTACTAAAGGTGTAACTCAAGAGCATTTACCATTGCCTTCATATTAGTATTTGTGAGTGCCATTTTTAAGCTACCCAAACTTCAGTTTTACACTTGATTTTTTTCCCTAATAAAATGCTTATGTAATTTTTAACGCCAATAAAATGGTCTACAGCATACCAAGAGAAAAATCTTTTTTTTCAAGAATCTTTCTGAAGTCAGGTACATTCAGTCTCTCCCGAGATTTTCATTCAGTTGTAAGCCAGTGTATAGGTACGAGTTGTACATGCATCAGATTTTTAAGGACAGACCCGTCTAACTGTTTGAGCTGCTACGATCAAGGCTTTAAAGTTGTAAATAAAAATCAGTACTACAAATGGTTTGGCACATAACTGTTCCACACTGGAAAAAAAAAAAAAAATCAGTTTTCTTCTAATCAGAAATGCATTAAAAGTACCAGGAAGAACAGTTTTCCCAGAAGAGGGATATTCTCTATTTTTTCTCAGAAAGGAATATAAAGTTAGTAGTGAAATGCAGCCCTTTATCATGGAGCAATTTCTGGAAGACTGACAAAAAGCAGAGAGAAACAAAATCCTTTTGCTGGCTGACGTGAAACGTATTGCCAGATTTAAAGTTGGATGGAGAAAAGCTGAAGAGAATTAATCGATATTCTAAAGGGCCTTGATTTTGTGTATGGCAGGATCCTCCTGCTGTTATAAAAAGCTCTGAATAGCATGCAGACTTGTGGAGGAATTCTACTCACAGGGCTGAGAAACTGCAGAGACCACATAACCTTTTTTTTTTTAAACCAACAAATAATGTATTTGAGGCAGCTTGTAGAGCACATTCATCTCTGAGGTGTAATTAAAGCAACATTCCTCCTCTCCCTCACAAATACCAGTGCAAATGTTTTACCAGGGTCTCCAGCTACCCTGGAATAGTCAGTGGATTAGGAAGGGTGGCCAGAAGAAAACTCAGTGCATCACTACAGTATCTGTGCAAATAAGACATCTGCTAAAAACTAGTAGCTTTAAACATTAATTGTTCAGGCGATGCCAAACAATTTCACCATGCAGAGAGTTAATCTAACAGCAATCCAGATGACAATATCCTCCTTTGAGCCCTCTCTGAAGACTGGTATCTCCTAAACAAGGAATATCTAATTAATAATATGCTAGCTTGAAATCTAGAACTTAAAAAAAAACCCAAAACCATTACAGCTAGACTAATTCTACTCAAAGCAAGACCACATTTTATCAAATTGCCTTTCAAATATTGAAAAGTTTAGTCATTGCAGGTCTGCTTTCTATTGAAAAAAAAAATTGCTTGGAGCAATGGCATTTCAAGAGCACACCAGGAACCCCAAAGACACTGAATAGCAGTAAAGAGCTCTCCTGTTGGGAGTCTGCCATTCCAGCAGAGCTAAATTCCATGGAAACAATCAAACATCCAAATTCTTCTCATCACTTTCTTTCATATCTGTCTCTTAAGTAGTATTCCCTCAGGCGGCTCAACAATACCAAAGGTATTTTAACTCTACCTTCAAGAGAGACAAGTTACTCGCACACAGAGCAGAAAGAATGCAATTTTTCTGAGTTACATTTTAGCATTTACGCTTCTACAGTTTCAAACGCAACTTGAAAGGCACTTCCAGATTCAGACTGGGGTGAGTTTTAATCTCTTCACTGAAGGGACTTTTTTCTTCCATTTTTGCTCTTTCAGCATGTGTATTGTGAACACTCACTTTTGCTGGAAAAGTAGGACTTCCTCTAGAACCATAGAAGATCATGTACTGTGAAGCATTAACAGGATTTTAAACAGATTTGAATAGGTCATTTTGGACTCTAGACCAGCTCAACTATACTAACAGTCCTTTGGGATTGACAATACCCAGAATAAGCCTGCAAACCAGTCAAGGCCTGCCCCTCCCTCCCTCTCTCTCAAAATATGTAAACACACACATATACAGACACACAAATAAAAATTAAAAACCCTCAAACATCAGAAGAGGAAAACCTCACTTTCTCCCCTCTCCATACCTCTTCCTCCTCCCTCAGAGATATTAATTAGCACTAAGTATCAGAATACATTTAAGTTTAACTGTAACAGCATTTCTGAGAAGCCTTATTTCAGTGGGATGCAGATAAAAGTAAGGAAACAAATATTAAAAGAAGTTATCTCAAAGGTTATCTCCTCTGCTATTTTACTACACTTTGAACTGGTAAATTTTTTTTCTGGTCTCTTCTGCCTTTTTTTTTTTTTTAAACACAGTGACAAGCAATTTAAATAGGCTTTATCTCTCAATCAAAATTAAACACCTGTAATATACTGCTGCCTGTTTAATAGTCTCTTACCATTATAAGAGTTTTAATACGTTGCATGCCTCAAAAGCATCTTAAAAAACCCTATCCTGTTTAATCTTTACTACACCAGAAAGATCCAGTCCTAAATTTTGTTTTTACCACATTACTCCCTATTAGGTAAAATACTGACTTTGATGGGGACGGTGAATGCTATGCAAAACTTTGGTCTTGTAAATTAAAAAAAAATGCCATCACTATCTGTTACAGAGAAAAATTCCATCTAAGCAAAACTGAAGGGACAGATTTACAGCAGGCCTTTACATAAAATTCATAGCTACTACAGAATATTCAAAGATACTTCTCATCACTGCTGTTCATAAAACCATCTTTAAGAGTTAGAAAGATTTGTTGTTGATATTACGCATTCCACTCTCCCAGAATACAATGCACATACTTTGCATCACCTAAAACTTCTCAGACAGACATCATGAGATGTGGTGGTTCCATGCAGTTTTCAACTGGAATCCAGTCACATCATCTTTGTAACTATGAAGTATTCTAGCATAAAACAGATGGACGTACTACAGCTGCCCTTTTGTTCCAGGAGGTGTTTCACAGGTTAAGAGAAACACAACATAATCCTCTATATGAAGCAAGAACTACAAAAGACAACTGGTGAGTGTGAGGTATTGTACATACATTATATGCAACCATACAGTATATAAGCAATTTTTCTCAGATCCATTACTTCGGATAGCAGTATGCCTATTCACAAATACTGCTTCTTAGCACAAGTGCCAAGCAACACTGATTTACAAAGGGCAGAAGCCTTCTGAACATTGCTATGCATCTGCTCTGTGGCAATAGACTTCTTGGTATTCAGAAACAGAGCAGTGAAATATCTGAAGTAGTACAGATAGCATAGGCATGGCTAGGCATCCGTTCAAAACATTATGTGACTACAGTAAAAGCTGTCATCTAATCTGGACTATCATAAGGACATTACAAAACAAACAAAAAAATCACTTATCATCTCACTGTAATTAGAGTAATTATCTTGTCTTGTAACTTACCTGAAGTCTGCAGTTGCTGCAAAGGATTCCAGCTCTGTAATGGAGAAGACACAAAGAAAGCCTTCTCCACTTCGGAAGTAGTTGTCTCTAATTGCAGCATAGTCCTCCTGCCCTGCTGTGTCCAATATATCAATTTGGACTTCTTCCCCATCCAGAACTACCTTTTTCCTGTAGCTGTCTGCTTTCGTGGGCTCATAATCTTCAACAAACTAGAAAAAAAACCTTCATGGTATAAAATCATGCCTATACAAGGCAAATACCTCTATTTGCAAATAAGGATATAACAAACATCTTACATAGCTGCAGTAACTAATAAGTAAGCATATGCATTTAGGGTCTGTGAAGTACTCAAATGATCCATAGTTAAAGCAGGCTCTCCATCAGCTCAAACAGTTTATAGGTTTTTGCTTTCTTCATCCATTACAAGGAAATTTTAGAGGTAACTGCAAAACATCAATGTCTGTGCACTACCCAGGCCTCTGCTTCTGGTCAAGCAGAACATCTGGCTGCGTTCCATTATGCTATCAGGCAGTCCTGACTTTAAAAATCAATACTAAATATATTCAAAGAACACCGAAGCCGTGACTTCAGCCTTTTAATCAAAAAGAATGACTTTCACTGGAAAAAAAGTAAGAAAACAAGAAACGGATTTTCTTTCCTCTCTTCAACAGCAGCAGAAAAAACTTGGCAAAAATTGGTCATCATTGGTCATCATGCAGCTCACCTAAGCGCAGCAGCTTTGAGCTATAACACCTAAGTTGTCGTTGTTCACTAGACCTATTAGAAAATATACTGATACAATGACAGAGCATCTAATTGCTTACAAGTCTGAAAAAATGCCAAATTATACCTTCATAGGTATCACAGAGCGTAAATCACTAACCTCTCTTCGTTCTATTTAATCGCTGACTTTCATACCACATCATATACATTTAGATCCTTTCAAAAAAGCCCTGTACTAATAAATGCTTAAATAATACTATGTAGCAGACACCTCCTAAGACAATTTTTAGTGCAGATTCTTACCTCATCGTACATAAACTGTAGTGTTAAAGCAGATTTTCCTACGCCACCGCTTCCCACCATGATAACTTTGTGTAAAGCCAATGAATTCTGTCCTTTAGGCTTATTTGCTGCCATCTTTGGATTGCAGAAAATTCACAGGTGTAAAATGAAAAACTCTAGAAGAAAAAAAATATTGTTTCATTAGCTTTCTTTTCCTTCTCCCACATGCACTGTTGAAAGTGGATTTGTTTTAAAATGCCTACATGTCTAAGGACTTAATTTCAGCTCTGCTATCTTCAAGTGAAAGCTATCTGCTTTTCACTGGAAGCCATGCCACAAATTATACCCAGCTCATCTTTTTTGTAGCGTGAGCAAAGAAAGCCTCCACCATTTGGAAAGGGCACAAGTGGGTTCACAGCATCCAAGAGCAATTAAGGGACAAGATTTACATTTTGGTATGTAGTGGTTTTTTTAGAGACACAGTATTTGTCAAGAAATCTTATTAGTTTACTAAGCAAGAATTGAAAAGGGAAGCCACAGTGAGTCAACACCATACAAGAAAACAAGATATGACAGCTGCAGGGGAAAGAAAACAGTCATTTGAAGGAATTTCCAGCTTAAATAGAAAGCACCAAGACACAGCAGCAAGGATTAGCTAGGGTACCTTTTCAGAGAAAAGCAAGCAAATGTGTCACTTAAAACCTAAAAATACCCAGTTGCAGAAAGTCAATCAGGAACTGAAAGAATAATCTAGTTTACGCAGAATGGAAAATTCAACTTGCCTCTCTACAAATGCTGGTTTTCTGTATATTTGGAATAGTTGTCTCAGTCCCATAACGTCTTGCTCAAACACAAATCTCTGCACCTTGACAATACCAAAGGGCTCTATGACAGTTAATTCACATAAAGTCTAACGTGCATGCGCATACATACAAAAAGTAACGAACCCATTAGTGCTTTTTTTTTTTTTTAAATTCCTGTTATACTATCTTCCCACTCCTTCATTTCATTCCCTACCTATCTTAACAGTAACATTATGGTATTTATGTTACATGAAGACAGAATATTTTGTCTGCTTGCACAGTTCTTAAGACACGGGAAAGTCACTGCACAGTGACCGAATGTACCCTCCTCCAGAGATTTAAGGCCAAGACAAGCTCTGATGTCTGAAAAACACAATGACATCTACATTACAGAAGATGTAAGCACAAGAGACATCTATAGTAGCAACTAAGAGCCAAATGTAACATAGATTTTATTAATCAGAAAGCTCCAAAAGAGCACATTCACATGGCAGCA
The DNA here is from genome assembly GCF_000687185.1 of Egretta garzetta. Lineage (NCBI taxonomy): Eukaryota > Metazoa > Chordata > Aves > Pelecaniformes > Ardeidae > Egretta > Egretta garzetta. Next base: position 17,672 of record NW_009260132.1, read on the forward strand.
CAGTTTATACAGAACTATCAGATAATAATACAGCCTAGTAACAAGACACCATTACCTCATTATCTTTACCCATCATGATCACTCGAACACTAAAATTACATCCTCCTGCATAATGAATCACCTTTGCGTGCAGTTTAATTAGAATGTGAAGCATGACAATTTTACTAAAACTTATATCAAAATCCCTAGTTGAGGACATGCACAGAGGTTTTGTTAGCAGCGAGGCAGTTAAGTGGAAAAGCATGCTGACTGAAGCTTCATTAGACATTAAGCCGATCCTTCCTGGAATTAAAAAAAAAAAAAAAAAACAAAAGGTGCAGTGGTTTTGGCTGGCATAGAGTTAATTTTCTTCAGACTGGCTGGTACAATACCACATTTTGGATCTGTGATGAAAACAGTGATGATAACACCCAGATGTTTTGGCTACTGCTGAACAGTGCTTGCACAGTGTCAAGGCCTTTGCTGGTTCTCACGCTGCCCTGCGGGTGAGTAGGCCCAGCGTGGGCAAGCAGACGGGAGGGACACGGCTGGGGCAGCTGACCAAAGGGATGTCCCATGCCATAGCTTAGCAATTAAAGCTGGCAGGAAAGTTTGCTGGGGCTGCCATTGCTCAGGGGACTGGCTGGGCATTGGTCTGCTAGGGGCGAGCAATTTGTTTTCCCATCACTTGTTTTTATTGATTTTGTTTTTCTTTCTTTTTTTTTTCTTTTTTTAAACTTATTAAATTCTCTCTGCCCAAAAGTTTTCTTAATTATACCCTTCCAATTCTCTCCCGCATCCCACTGGTGGGGGGGGAAGTGAGCAAGCAGCTGTGTGGTGCTTCACTGCCTGCCAAGGTTAACCCACGGCCCTCGTGAAAAACTCTCTGGATCACATCAGCACCACTACCCATTGTACTATCAAAGAATTCTGAAAACACAATTGAAGATTTAAGTCCCTTAAATTGTTTTCATCAAAAAGATTATCTAAGTGAAATAAGCCTGAGTAAGCTGCTGTACTAATTACAGAAACATAGCAGAGAAACATAACTAACATTATGTTACAGGTTCTTTTAAAAAGGAGATGGATGAGAACAAAAAAAAACATTTTTGTTTTGGCCATCGTGGCTTAAAAGAACCACTGCTTTCTTTTTACTCAAGAGGGAGTATGAGAACATGAAAATAGCTCCAAGCCGTGTGTACATTTTCAACCTACTATGCTGCATTTTTAACTACTCCACATTGCTTTGTCTTCGCACTTTCCTCTTAAAAGGAAAAATGTAACCTGGAAGTCATGTTTACTTGTTTTTAGTATGTATTTCAGACAGGTAATACAAAGATTATTCCTCTGAATTCCAGTCATAAACTGACAACAGCTCAGTTTGCCAAATTCAGATTACAACACATACTCTCAGAAGCACAGGAACTGAAGCATTAGTATACCTGGATACAGCCAATACTAACTTTACTAAGCAACAAACCAGGCTATTCTTCTATAAGCACTTTGATATTGGAAGAAGT
>NW_009260132.1:19204-33196 GCF_000687185.1 Egretta garzetta
AACACTATAAGCTGTGAGAAAATTCAAATTCACAATAGTAATGTTTCACTGTAATATTTGCTGTAAATTAACTTACAATCTTTAAGTAGATTGAGCAATGTGAAAATTCGTATTTTACTAGAAGTTGCAATTCAACAAGTAGTGTTCCACTGTGACAAAAAGAAGCTGCTGCTTTTTGTACCTTGTACTTTGAAAAGCCAAAACAACGCTATCCAGCCAACAAGATGCTCCTTTTCACTGAAAACTCTTTAACAGAAAGATTTTACAGCAACCAATCATTTTCAGAAGCCTTGATAACGTCCTTTCAAAGAAGCCTAAGAAATTGAGTCAAAGAAACTCGGAATTAAAAAAACCTGACCCAACCAGTCAAAGCAGTATCCTGAGTCATCAAGCCATCAATAACTGTCAGTAAACAACACACCAGTAAGATACTGAAGATAGCAAAACTGATTCACGCTACCACAGACTTCAAATCTTAACGATAAGTTTGTCATGAATACTCTGCCACATTTTCTACTGGGAGGTGGCTTGGGGAAGTCTCAACTTGCTCTCAAGTTCTTCACAATCCAGTTAAGATATAATGCTGGCAAAATGCAGGCCTGCTGAATGGCAGACAATGTGAAAAAGAGAGAAATAAGTGACAAGCAAAGCAAGTACAGTCCAATAATGTGCAAACAACACTCACTCCAGAGAGACTGCTTCAGAGCAAGTATTCTGCTACCGAGGAGAAAGACCTTGAAAGTGGTAAGTTTTAAGCTACTGCCACGTACCTCTACCTGTTTCAGTCTGCTTTCAAAAGCAAAGAGGAACATAGATTCCAACTGTAACAACAAAGCACCTGAAATGAAGTTTCATGCAAAGTAAGTTTTTTTCTACCCTTAATTTATGTAGCCTGACTTATTTTCTTAAGTAGTATTAATTTGGGTCATATCTAGTTTATGAATTGTCCTACTTTATAATAATAATAAAAGTGACAGAGACTGTGGCAAGAGCCCTGTTGAACGAAGCTCAAAAAAAAAATCATACTTTCATATTATGTGTACTGTGATGGTTTGGGTTTTTTTTTTTTTTTTCCATCTTCACAGTGCAAAATTGTTTGGGGTCAGAGGATAAACGCAGGCTTATCCTGCAGCAGAATCCTATGTCACCCTACAGCAGGGAGAGGTTCACACAGAGCCAAGCAGGGTGTTGTCAATAACTGTATTATCCATTTATATGGGTAAGCTTTTTACCACACCCATTGGTAACCCCCATTGCAGCAATACAGCTGATGACATATATGAAAGTTTATTTTTAAACAGTTCTTTGTATAGCCCAATGAGTTGGAAGGGAAGTGAAAACTTAACTGGCTCAGCAACATACTGCCATACCTTCACTCAGAAGGGCGGGAGCATTGTCTAACCACCATGCTATGGATCACTCCTCACCTCCGCTGCAGATTAACTCCTAGGAAACTGCCCTTTTCCAACATGCTTGTGCAGATAAGGGCCCAAACAAATGAACCTCAGTGGCTGCTCCGCCAAAGTAAGCAGTTCGCAAAGCTCCTACAGCTGCTCATTGCCTGCTTGCAGATAACCACCCCTGCGATTCTGTGCTTCATTTAACAGCAAGCTTCCAGTTGGAGCCAGGATCATTTTTGCAGAGCCAGGTTAAGGAGCAACTAGATTAAATCAGAACTGCAGGAATAGGAATTCATGTTAGTATCAGCAATGGCATCTTGTCCAACAGCCTAGAAATCTGGTCAGGGGAAAGAAGAGTAAGTAGCTACATTTTTAAGATCATCCTACATGATTAAGAATATCATGTCGCAACAGGAGCTTGTAGCTGGAGTTGTAAAACTGTTGCCTGTCCTGAGTGACTGGGCTCTACCTATCAATACTACCTATCAATACTAACTTCTCCAGAGTTTCACAACTTATGTAGCAGGTCCTCTGCGTAAGAAATACAGTATTTCTAGTCCCCCTGGATTTAAACACAACATTCAGCTCAGCTCAGCAGAGGAGTGAGCTGGAGAGTGTTCCTGTAATGGGACTCTGACTAGGTAAGCATCTTGTTAACCTCTGCATAAAGTCTTGGAGCACAAAGTGGTTATCCAGATCCATGGGAGTATGTAAGATGATCAGGTGCCAGCAATAAGAGATTTTCATCTCCAGGGACAATGTTTTCAGGGAAGATACCTTTTTAGTCTTTATTTTGTCCTCCCATCTACTTCTTCAGCCCAAGATATTGAGACCTAAAAATATGCTTATGGGTGAAAAAACCTTATGCTTTTTATCCCCTCACTCATCTTGCTCATCTGATCAAATTCAGAAGACTCCTCTTAAGTTGTCCTACTTCGCAGATTAGTTTTTCTTACAGAATAACTTACTCCAAAACAATTAAATAAAGCATGCTTCCTCACATATCTATGCCATTTGTCCTCTTTATCTGTCCTCAATGCAATAATCCCAATATTTATACACAAAAAGAGAGTACAGAAGTGGCCAACAGAGAGTAGCTGTGCATCAGCCCAAACAGGGCAACAGACATCATCCAGCTCAGATTGCTTCCCTTCCTTCACAGGGAGCACTAGTGCAGACTTCTCCCTCATATTCAGGGAAGTTACAGGAATGATCACATCCAAGACACCTACACCTCTGTCAAAATGTACCCCAAGCTGGCCAGTAGGTCAGAATTTAACAAAGAACAGAGCATATGTTTTCTTAGAGAACATGACTAAGAGGTCAAGAAGCTACTCTGTCCATTTTGATCCCCTGGAGTCTAGTAAATGCAATGTCAATGAGAGCAGACCAGGGAAGGAGAAGCATTACACCGAAGTCACATCATTACAGGCACAAATTCAGCTGGCACCTTCTGCAGTGCTATACATAAGGCTGAATGCAGGCTTTGTGAAAATGCAGTTGTCCTTAACACAAGGACTTCGATTTGCTGCAGGCATTTGTTTGAAGGGGACTAGCTAAACATAGCTTTGTGTTTAAACATATTTGCTGCAGTTAGTATAGTAGATCCTAGTTAATAAGTAGAGATAGTGGTGCCTTTCTTCAATTACAAAACAATTTCTTATATTTTTATGGCCTTCATAAAACTATGACATCAAAACTTAATCCCATTCTTTTGTTTCCTTTAAGAGAAGATTACATAAAGATTTGCAAGACTCTCACATTAACCTCATTACCCACTCACTTTTATGATGAGTAACTTTCTTCCCTGAAGACTCTTTTATATAATGAGCATCAATTACAACCGGTAGCTCATACATCACAGCACCTGCTTTTACTCTGTTTTTTTAACTGAGTTAGAATTTGATACATTTAAAGGAACGGGAAAAATTTAATTGAAATATGTGAGCTACCTGCGCAATATTAAGAACTACAGTCAGTATGCTTTGACCAGAATACTTCCAGAAAGGCAAAATACTGTATCAATTACTTATTGAACAATTAAAGAAAATGTAGTAATGGAGACTCACATTCTTCTAAACAAATAATTCAATCATTTTTTTAATTGAAGAACCTAATACCTACACTACTCTGTACTTTACATTTAGTGTAATCTATGCCCTCCAGAAACATTATCTACAACTTTATCTCATTCTGAAGTAAATATTTATAGTAATTATTTGACAGTAACCCCATCTTCTACAGCAAGTCTGAATAGTCTCCCAAGTTTCTTAATTTCCAGAGTGATTCACAACTCTGTTGCCTCACATGACCTAAGAATTACAAGTTCAGCTTTCTGAGAAAAAGCACAGGACCAAGAATTTTAAAAAGTGTCAACATATTTCATGTCCCCAGGGACCACCAAGCAGTACAATCTTATCTTTTAATAAAAGATCACAGTTTCATCCAGTTACTTCATTGTTTATTGAGTCCAGTAGTTTTGGTTTGGCTAACAACAGCAAAATTATGCTTGAGTGTATTGCTTGAAAATGATCTGCACAGACTACCATACTAGATGCAAAATATCTGGAAGACACCTCAGGAATGACTCAGATATTCCTGCAACAAAAATGTTCCTGGAAATGGAGGGAGGCAACTCCAGGCAAGCAGAGCCTAACCCTCCCAACAGCTGCTTCCAATTACAATATTCAAACTAGATCAGCAGAAACACCCCATGACCCAGAAATAGATAGGAAACATGAGGACATAGGATGGGATATGTGATGCCAGCTGGTTTAAGAACTGGAGAGTAAGGAAGTTTTTTAGGTTAGATCAGCATTGTTGTAATAAGTGTCATTCCATGTCTCGAGTTTGGTGTTTTTATTACAGTTTAAACATGCAACATCTGCACAAAGTAGCATCAGTATTTTATTAAGGTAGAACAAATATTTCAAATACTAAAAAAATCACTATAAATTCTAAGTAGTAGCCTAAAGAAAGAGGAAACTGAATCCAAATATTCAAACTTATCTTAGAAATTACTAGTCTCATTAGATGATGAAACAGGCTGCTTGAACTTCAACCTCAGAACAAGTTAGAAACGCTTTCACAATAAGTCCTTTCCTTTCTCCTGAAAATAATCCTTTGACATAAACCTGTTTAACTGGGAATTAGGATTCATAGCTCCCCATGACTTTAACAAGCAGTTAAGCCACGTTCAAGGTTTGGTAAGAACGCTTCTTTCCAAAGCTTTCTAGTGCACACCATAAAAGGTGCTCATCTCTCCCACACCCACTAAACAAGTTTACTTTTCTTAGTAGATGTGCAGTCACCTTAGTAAGGCTTAAAAAACTGCATTAAGTTCTATCTATCAGCAGCAGCAAATCTCAAGCAAAAGACCTACATTTCCCAGCCTCCTGAGACAGGTATTTCGAACTGTAACCATACCCAGGCACCAAAGCTGGAAGAGTCAACCAGTGAACTCTTCCCCAAGTTACTGAGGCCCCAGCCATCCTATAAATTACACCACGTTGCTATAAAGAACAGTGGTCCCCATATGCCCGCAGCTCTCTGCTCTTGAGATATCATCACAAGAATTGAGATCCCTCCAACAAGAAGTCAGTAAACCACTAGCTAACACCAAACAAGTTCTCAGCCTTCCAGCAGTCTCCCTGAGGCTCCACAGGACCTTAGTGCCAGCTTTTGGGCATAGCCATGAACCACGCAGCAGCTTCTGATGTGAGAATAGATACGTATTCCCCATGTTGTAAGTCATCGTTTCAGCATTTTGTTACCAAAAAGCTTTTTTGGCACCCTTCAAGACGACTTCTGGGGAGGCACTTCCATAAAGAAATTTCTTGAAACCCATATGGAACAGCACAAGCAAACCCTGACAAACTGAACAGCAGAAATAGTTTGGAACAAAATCAAGGTCTTAAGATTTTAAGCCTTGAAATGTACTGAAAAGAAAGGGAAGCAGCTACATTATTGTCCACATAAAGAGCTGACAAAACACACACTTGAGCTCAACCGTGTGCACCTGCAAGGGTGATACAGGCTGAACCTGCCACAGTCCCACTGATATTCCCATATCCTTCGTTCCAATAGGCACTCGTGTTTGCCAACAACTAGGTGGCAAAGCAGTTCAGAAGTTGCTCTAGACAAAAACTAACCTATACTGGTTTTCAGACAGATTAGCTACCTAAACAAACTTGCTGGCACAAAAGACAGACCAGAAAAACACATCACTGAGCATGGGGAAAGCCGAACTGCAGCACCTCCAGCCTAAAAACAATGCAAGTGTTGTAAGGTTCCTCAACCACAATTTAGCACATGCTGAATATTCCTCACTTTTTATAAGTTATGTGATGGCTAATATGGAACATTTGGAAGAATTTTAGATACTTGCAGTGGTTTATCTGGACTGATCCAAAGATCAGTGGGAAAAGCAGCAAACTTAAGCACGGCACCTAGGTTAACATAAGCAGCAAGCTTGTTTTCATAGTTCAACTGACTAAAGTTACACTGTGAAGTAATTTTGATAATATACACATTTACATGAAAGCCTAGAATACTGTTTCTGCTTCCTCAAGTTCACTATGTGGTTGGTGCCCTATCTCAGTCTATTCTAATCACAGAGGGAACTTAGCTTTCCGAGGTTGACAGTGTTGAAGTGTTGCTTTAACACAAGGTATAAGTCATGCCTTCTCTTAGATTAAATTTCTAAACATGGAGCTCTGTAATCTATCATATTAACAGAAGGCAGTAATGGTAGTCACGGCAGAAGAACAATTACATGCCACGAGTCTGCCAAAGCTATCCACACTACACACTTGCATGGATTCAGAGGCAAGACAGACAAACAGGTACAATGGTACTACAGCCGATTTTCTAGCATAAGCAAAACGAAGGAGGAATGAAAGTCTGAAACAGAAGAGCCAGATTCTGCAGAAGAGGGTCCCACACCAAACACCCATAATCAAGTCCCTTGACAAAGGTCAAGTTACATTCATGGGAGATGCTATGTAAAGCAACGGCTACTAATGAATTTTATTCAGCATTTGATATACAAGACACTTTTTTCTCTCTTCATAAAATGCGAGGGGCAAGGCATAGCCTATAAGGATGACTTTTAGTAACACAGGATCAACAACTTGGGGTCTTAAGTTAGTGCCATTCAACAAAGGACTGAGGGAAGCACTTCAAGGACACATTGAAGCTAGTGTCATGTAAGACACATTAGCTACAGCCATTTTCACCCTGTGTGTCAAGTGCAAAAAAAGCACATTTGGAAGCTAACTTTTGACTGATAAGGGCATCACTCACACTTGCACAGAGCTGCTGCTTCCAGCTGTTCTGGAAAGCAACAGAAATGGAGTTCCCTCAAAGGCAGTACGCCAGAGCTTGCAGCATGAACCTCAGCGGTTCACTTTTAAAAGCAGTTCAAGAGCTCTGCATTCAAAAAGTTGCTCACATCATATTTGGTATCATAAAGCCAGCTTTTTTTGTTGACCATACTTCAAAAGAAGTATCAGCCACATCACGGTGTCCTTTTTGCCCCTATACACTTACACTTCAACATTCACTAAAGAAATGTAAGGAAGATTTAAGTGTAAACATTCTGAGTTGGCTTGATGAAGTAAATTCTTTAAACAAAGTCTGAAGAAGGCTTCCAAAAGACATACTTGAAAAATATAGGTTTGCCAGCACAAGTCCATAAATCAGGTTTTCCTCTAACACAAGTATCTCATTAATTGTTAACAAGCCTGTACTCTTCCTTTAGTTAGAAGTTCAGAATGTCAGATGTGCATTTTCTAGAAAAAGCAAATATCCATATGGTCATTTTTACAGCCAGAAATGATGACTAAAGATCCACACTCACTAAACCCAACACTCCACCCAAATAGTTTCACTGCTCTATAGGCAGGAAAGTTGACTTATGACAGAGAAATCTAGAAACAAATGGTATCTGCAAAGCAAAACCAAGTTCCCAGTAGGCTCTCATGGCAGGCTGCACTCAATCCTTAAGGTATCTATAGGACAGATGCCATCCACATACTCTGGTGGGCAGAAGCAGCCTTGTTGTGTTGCAGGCATCTCACTTCACAGTGAGACAAGTTCTGATATTGATAGCTCAGGGAGTTTATCCTGCTCAAAACAACTTATTTTGCCTCGTTAGCCAGTCATATAGTATTATGGTGAAAACTCACATGAACACCCTTAAATTCTTTCAAGGTATTAGCACAGACAGAATGAACACAGAAGCCTTGTTTGAATAACACTCCTATGAAATTCTTGACATAGAAAAAGTTTAAGCTTTCAAATAAAGCATTTGAGGCAGGCACTGCCTTCTGTGTGGTCAGTGCCTAGCTAGATGAAGATTCAACAAAAGCAAAGTAGGAATACCAAAATACACTGTCCTTCACACTTTATTAATTGGCTTCTTGCAATGAAGGATGCAGGGAACAAGTGCTCCAGCAGGTGCAAGCACATTTATATCAAAGGCTGCAGCACAAATGGTGCAAACACAAAGGACCAAACACAGGTCATTAGCAAAAGACATCAAGAAGCAGGTACCACCAAATCCTCCATTTCCTCTTCACAAATACAGGCAAGCGTTCTCTCTCCCCATAGGCAGACTGCATCAACACACCAGCCAAATGGAACCTAATAAAATAGGAGCACGTTGGATTTTGCATTTCAAAAAAAATTCCTTTTATTCCTCTAAGGAATCATCCAGCTGTAGCAAATATATTTCATTAGTGAAATCTGACTTGGCAAAGTAAGTTACTTTTCATTTTATAACTTTGCCATCTGTTTTACCACCCAATTACAAATGTGTAAGTACTCTTTTGTAGTAGTAGTATTGTAAGAGCGTTAGTTTTGTAGCTGTATTTTGTTTTGTAGCTGTATTTTGTTCCGGTAACTTCTCCTGTTTACACTCTATGCAGTGCAAATTGCTGCTCCTAAAATCCTAATCATTTTTCTGTTTTATTCAGGGGAAGAATATTTTGTATGCGTGACTCACTGAATGAGACTGGTTTGCAAATACACAAAGACTTGTAATTAACCTTTTGAGCAGGTCATTCAAGGACACAAATGGTTACATGGTAAGAAAGCATTCATAAAGTTGAAACACTGTTTAGCCTGATCCCTCCCCATTTTTAGATGCCGTTTATTCTAAAACTATTAGATCTATGATACGGAAAACTGGTAGAGTCAATCCAGTAGACCTAAAAGACCCAATCAGGCAATTAATTGCCTTTTAGTTCAATATATGCTTGCCAATCATATAATACATGATAGAGTTTCATGGCTATTCCACGTATCATGGGCATAAACCATGCGGTGGCTAGAAATAGAAGGCATTCAGTTCATGAACTTAGTATGAAATTATTAACATTCAGACCAATTTATCAATTTCCACATTAAGTGCCAGTGCAAGGTGGTTTTGATCTCATTGTGCTTAAAATACTGATCAGACTTTTCTTGCAGTATCACAGAAGACATTTCCAAGTTAAATGCTCTCAAATTGTAAAGCAGTAACTTTTAAAAACCACTTTTTGTTCATATTTGAATTCTTATAGCTCTTATGCACATGATAATTCAGAACATTTCAGAACTGTTAAATGTCTTACAAGAATAAGTAAGTTTAAGTTTTAAGAGACCAAACAATCTAAAAAAATGTTATTTATACAGCAATGTATGTGAAAAATCATGGATCAATTTCCGAACACAGAAGCAAGCATAACATTCATTTTAGACTATCTGGGTAACCAAGTGAAGCAGCTGTCAAAAGCTTCCGATAAACAACTTAAAACTAGTTTTGTATTCACAGTTCAAAGGCAAGGAGTCTTGGAAAAGGCACCATTAAGATTGATGTAGTATTGCACATCTGTAAATGGGTCTCAAGCATGCCTCTCTTCCTACGGCCAGACACTCAATGCAAAAGCTGAAGGCATTCCAGAGGTGGTCACAGACCAAATCCAGTTTATTTTAAAGGTCAGTCTTGCCAGGGAAGAACTACTATAGAATTCTGTCTACGGTGAATTCTGATATCTTTATCAACATTTAATTCTATGTGTGTTGCAATGCTAAATACTACCAACTGTGAGCTGTAGTCCTTTCTGTACACATGAACTTTTAAATTCCAGTGAAAAATATGTGACCTAATACCTTTTCAATGTTGCATGACGTAATATAGGATTTCCTCCGGCCTACAGAACCTTCACTACTGCTGACTTATGAAAACATTTTATTTCCAGATCGTCACTTGCATACTTTCAAGTCAGCTGCAGTACTTCTCATAGCATCAGTTCTCCACAGAGTCAGAAACTAATTTTACAGCTTTTTTCCTTGAGTGGTTTATTTCTTTTATCTTAATACACACACAGTCTGAGTCCTGAATAAAGTCTGGAAAAGTCAGTGTTGTTAAAACCCAATCCTGTTATTCACATATAATGGTCAGTGAAAGATCTTAGTCTGTTGAGAAACAGAAATTATGTTCCTGAAAATCTCTCCTTCAAACTACCGACAATCCAAGAATAACTATGCCATCCTGACTGGGTTAGTTATGACCACTTCAGTATTTTATTGTATTGTTTTTCACTGTTCATGTTTTTTTTTAAAAAAATATCATAGTAGTTGGCTACAAGATTGTTTTTGCTTTAGTTTCTCATCCCAGAATTATTTCTTCCCTGTATCTGTAAAAAAGTCTTACCTCCTAAAATTTTAGTAAAACCTATTAGAAAGATTACAATATAAAACTTTGCTCCTCAAATTTTCCAAACTATTTTTAAGGTCACTAGAACTAATTTGCTTTTGCAATGCTCTTCAAGACACTCCAGCCTGAAGAAATTCACTTAAACTATGTGTTATACACATGGTCTCAGTTCTAACTCATACATCTTGCAGAGAAAGAATGCTTTGTCTTTTTCGATTATTTCATTCCTCTATTCATTTTGACTGCAAGAGCTATAAAGCACAACCTTTGCAAGACAGAAAATACAACAGATACAGGTTAACCTTCATTTAATTTTAAGAAAAACAGATGCTCTTCTACTAGAAAAGTTCAACACGTGCCAAACCACATTACCTAAAAAGATCAACTTTCCCAATATGATCCAAGGAAAAACTTTAAAGAGACAGGATAGCAAAGCAGTTTCTCAAAATAAAAATCAGGACCTTCTAAGGTTTTTGAATGATTCCAAACCAAAATGTTTCATATCTCACTCTTTGGTTCTTCAGCAAGGAGGAACTGAGAAATTCTAGCGTTTTGGTGAGCAGCTGCACTATAAACTCTTTCTTTTAAGTGTAATTGTAACTGAAAGCCCATCAGTAAAATTAATAACTACATGCCCAGAGTTAGTGATTGACAGGGAGCCAGTTGCATAGGGGTACACATACAGGCTTTTCTAAAATATTTTGTGGATCAGCTACTGGCCTCTTGAAGAACACCAACAATCTACAAATTATCATCCCCCTAGCTCCGAACACAGGCAATACCAGTTGGCAATGCCTGCAATCAGATTCCTTAACAAAGCGCAGAGACATTAAAGATGTGCAATATATACAGGTTAAAAGTGAGTATTTTCCCCTCACAGCAGTAGCAGAAGGGTAAAAAGTTGCTATCATGACTTAAGATCCCAGTTATTAACAAAACGAGATATAAGAAAGAGGACTGAGACATAGCTTGGATTAAGATTTAGAATTTAACCCCTCTAAGTCCAAAAGGCAGCAACAGCTCCTGCTCAACTGGTGCAACACAGCCACACCCAAGAAAAGGTCTTCCCAGAAAGAACGTTCCACTTGGAAAAACCACTTGGTTAACTTCAGCCTTTTTAATAATTCTGAAACAAACACACTTGTGTGTTTTTTAATTAACTGTTCTAAAAACAGTCCTTTATGTTACGCTATACACTAAAACAAAACGAGTACAGATGCAAACCAAGCAAATAATTCAGACTAGCAGCTTTCTTATTGTTCTTTATCAGTCTTTTAATTTTTCATTACTGTTCTTATCACAGTCTTCATTAAACAGGGAAAAACAATCAAGTAGTAGCATTTTATGCATCTCAAGTTACAGTGGGTGTCTTCCTCCTAGGATTCTCCAACATGTTGCAGCACACTGAATTTCACTATGGAAGTTACATGTAGCCATCTTTTCTTCCTTGCAACACTAGCCATGTAGTAACATTTTAGATGGAGAACTTGCTTAACAGACAGCAGCTTCTGACACTTAGCCTAATGCATCTGCTCTTTAAATTCTGAATGACAATCCTGGACTGTATAGAGAAGAAGTCCAGAGTGCAGTGTTTTCTTCCTAGGTTAAGTTTTCCTGTTTTGTTATATACCTGTATTGGCAAGGTTTTGGTAGCAGGGGGGCTACAGGGGTGGCTTCTGAGGGAAGCTGCTAGAAGTTTTCCCGGCGTCCGCCGCTGACCAAGGCCAAGCCAATCAGTAACAGTGGTAATGCCTCCGTAATAACGTATTTAAGAAGGAAAAAACCCTGCTGCGGCACAGTAGCCAGAGAGAGAAGTGAGGGGATGTGAGAGAAAAGAGCCCTGCAGACACCAAGGTCAGTGAAGAAGGAGGGGCAGGAGGTGCTCCAGGCGCCGGAGCAGAGATTCCCCTGCAGCCCGTGGTGCAGCTCCTGGTGAGGCAGGCTGTCCCCCTGCAGCCCATGGAGGCCCACGGTGGAGCAGATATCCACCTGTAGCCCGTGGAGGACCCCATGCCACAGTGGTGGATGTCCAAAGGAAGAAGGCTGTGACCCCGTGGGAAGTCTGCACCAGATCAGGTTCCTGGCAAAACTTGCAGACCTGTGGGGAGAGGAGCCCACACTGGAGCAGGTTTGCTCACAGAACTTGTTACCCCATGGGGGACCCACGCTGGAGCAGTCTGCTCCTAAGGGACTTCACCCCTTGGAAACTATGGACCCACGCTGGAGCGGTTTGTGAAGAACTGTAGCCCATAGAAATGACTCACATTGGAGAAGTTCATGGAGGACTGTCTGCCATGAGAGGGACACCATACTGGAGCAGGGGAAGAGTCCTCCCCCTGAGAAGGAAGGAGCAGCAGAGACAACACATGATGAACCAATCCCAACCCCCATTCCCACCCCCCTGTGCCGCTGTGGGGGAGGAGGTAGAGAAACCTGGGAGTGAAGTTGAGCCCAGGAAGAAGGGAGGGGCGGGGGGAAAGTGTTTTAAGATTCATATCCTCTCCTATTCCGATTTTGATTGGTAATATATTGAATTAATTTCAAGTCGAGTCTGTTTTGCCCATTATGGTAACTGGCAAACAATCTCTCCCTGTTCTTATCTCAATCCACAAGCCCCTTGGTATGTTTTTCTCTCCCCTGGCTGGTTGAAGAGGGAAGTGATACAGCAGCTTTGGTGGGCATCTGGCGTCCAGCCAGGGTCAACCCAACCTTACTTCCAGTGCATACGAATGAACTGGAATCTCAAAGCCATCATGTCTGATCAGCAGCAGACAAAAAATACGCAACCTGAAGCATGAAGGAAAGGTGCTTTAACAACTTGTACTTGTACAGACCAGTGCTGTGTCACTGACTTCACAATGTGAATTATGCCAATGTAAAACAAGTTTTTATATTCATTTTCAAATCAGTGACAACTTCAAACACATAAACGTATAAAAAGTCAGAGAATTCAAGTTGCAATAAGATGTAAGGAGCTATCAGTCATGACCGTACTGGACCAGTCGCTGAAGCATTACAATGAACTCCTACTTTGGATATTGTTAAATATAATTTTTGACCTTACCTAAACCAGTTCTTAAGATTGTGCAACTTAAAGCATTACTTCTTAAAATACAAGAGTTCTACAGATGGATTGGAATGAAGCTTTGTGTGTTACACTACAAAGGTAGAATTAATTGAGGTGGTTAAGTGTGTAATAACTTTATAATAGTGTTGTCATACCAAAATAGCTCTTCCACACAATAACCAACTTAATTCAGTATCTGATTTTGCTTACTTTGATCTCCATGGGTAACAGTGACAGATCACTAAGGATGAGCTTCTACCAGCCTTGCTTTGAGCAGGGCCTTCAGGTCCACCTACTCAACCATCTTCCATGGCACAACCTCACCAGTCAAGGGTGGGTTTTGTGACTGACACAGCATGCCTGCAGAAGTCTGTCTTTACATTAAAGTTAAAACAACTTTAACATTGTTTTCCTGTCTGTATAGTTTATTTTATTTGGAGGTCTGAAATAAATCCCACTGGGGAAAGCATTGCTGAAATTAACTACTTCCGCACTAAAAGCCCTTTCAGAAAACAGCACAGCTATACCAAGAGGTCTACGCTGGTACAGCCCTGAAGTGACAGATGAGCTTTACTCCACACTGTCTGATGGGCTTCAATGGGAGTACTAGCAAAGAGAAGGACCGTACCACACATCGCTGGCTTTTGACGTGCTCCACAGAAGTCTCGTGTCTGGAAGACTTCCATGTTTACTGCACTCCATGTAATGTTGAAGGAAACATTTCTGCCTGCCTATATGTGGGTGTTACACATAAGCATTCCCAGACTGCCGGAGACAAGGATCAGACTTAAAGATCAAGTCTAACAGCAGCACAGAAGGGAATT
>NW_009260132.1:33227-33725 GCF_000687185.1 Egretta garzetta
AATGCATGGCTGATCCCCACTACCTACCTACTAAGCACAGGTGCCAAGCTCTTTTGCGAGATCACGTTTTCCATAATTTGCAGAAATACTTGTTTGCTCATACAGTGTATTTACATGCCATTTTTAAATGAAACCTTGTGGGCCACTGCACCAGACATTCTCACACTCTTGCATCAAACGAAGTAGTAAGCTTACTGTTATAGAGAAAAATACAATACATTAAATGAACTCTACTGGTAGGAATTCAATGTATAATGTAATTGCTTGAACTAAGGAGCCAATATCACAAAATAAGCATCATCAATTCCACTAACGTAACGATTGCAGAGTTACTACGCAACCAACTCTCTATATATATCTCTTGTTTGTGCTACCTTCTTTGTATTCTTGGCTCTTCCCGTTATTACCGCTATAAACTGATTACAGCATAGCTTATTTTGAATTCTCTATAGTAACTGTCTTTTGCGTTACATTTCCTCTCTTTATATTGCCTAACCT
>NW_009260132.1:33743-36869 GCF_000687185.1 Egretta garzetta
TCTTCCCCACTATGCACAGCTTGGACACTTCAGTTTTACCAATCTATTGCCCCAAAGGTGCTGCAAGTTTTGAGACACACAAAACTAATCCTAAACAAAACATTAGTAGTAAAGACTAAACCACCTTCTAGGCACAGGCAATCAATTCTCTCATCGGGTCATTCTAAGTCATTAGCTTACACTACATTTCTCTCTAACTTGTTCCCACTACCAAATCCAGTACTGTTTGGGTTTTGGGGGCTTTTTTTTGGTTTGGGTTTTTTTTCTGTAGGAATTTCAGATTTTTTTGCTGCTGTATAGAGCTCCTCAGACACAGTAGTATAAGCCTAACCTGGTGGTTGTGGATTACACACCTACCAAAGAGATTCAACAAGCAGCTGTGCCCACTGACAAACCCTGGGTTAGTAGGTGCTTATTCTGACTCAACAATAGTTAAGAAAACATGACAAGAAGCAAAACAAGATTTAATAACTCACCGGTCTGTCTGCAAGGCACATTTGCTATAGTGAAAGTGACTCTAAGTTCTTTACATCCACAAGTACTAGAAATAATTTCAGATTCTGCAGATAGTAAGACTTACCAACAACATTTTAGAACTACCCTGGGAGCTGATTTTAAGTACTGCAAGTGACTAATAACATATAACCGTTTCTTCCTTACTTTGTAATTTATATAATGTGAAACATTTCGCAGAACATTCAGTGGATGTACAGTAATTATACCGACTGTTCTATTTTCTTGGTTCCTCCCACCAATTCTTCACAAGGTAGGAAGGAGACTTAAACCAGTCGTCCCATAATTGCATGTGTGATGTGGGCAG
Source organism: Egretta garzetta (assembly GCF_000687185.1). Classification (NCBI taxonomy): domain Eukaryota; kingdom Metazoa; phylum Chordata; class Aves; order Pelecaniformes; family Ardeidae; genus Egretta; species Egretta garzetta. The sequence continues at coordinate 34,564 of NW_009260132.1, forward strand.
GCCATAATGCGTTCACAAGAACACTGTCACTAGCCTACCAAACTACCTTGGTCACTTAAAATAGATTTCAATTTAGATACAAAGTAATTTCAATAGCTTGGAGCCATTAGAAGTTTACTGGAAGCTGGCGGTAAGCACTCTCGAGGGGCTGAGGAGTTCCCAGAACACACCAGGTCAGTGACTTATTCCCAAGACCACTATATCCTATAGCACTTGCTAGGTTGGCAAACCAAACAAATGTAATCACAAAGGTCCAAGTTTTTTCCTCATACAATTATTTCTTCTTCAGTTGTGAAACTGCAGGGAATACAATGCTGCTGGCAATTATCCGAAATGCGGTTGCCTAAACAACTTCCTACGTAACAAGACACTGTACCTCCGTTCTTCTTTGATACCAGAGACTTAGAAACATACATCAGTTTCTAAGACAGCACCATCCTTTGCCTCAGCAATTATTTTCTTCCAGGTCAGATGCACTTAAAATTTAAGAGGAGTAAAAGCTCATCTTAGACAGAACAACCCCTGTTTCAGGGTAATCCCTTAGAAAATGTGTATGCAGGGAGGTCAGTCCATGACTTAACTGAGGTTAAGAACAGAACTGTTCTTATGGAAGTCAGTCTGAATACAGAAGACACATGGACTGCTGTAACATCTCCAACAACACTTATTTAACAGTCTTGAGTTCCTCCTTGGTTGCTTTCAGTCAGCACTGCCACATCTCTCCCTGTCCCCCTTCCCCACTTCCCTCCCCTCCCAAATAGTCTACTATTTCTAAGGATTATTTGTGTAAAGAGTACATGCCCACAGGTGACAAAGAAAACAACAAATGCACAGCTAGCAGACATTCCAGCTTTCTCTTTTGTGGGTAAAGGTCCTCTCTTTATGGTCTAAAAAAAAAATTGTATTATTTCAACATTGCCAAAGTATATGCAACTCAAAATACTGACTTCAACTTAAAATAGTTAATATTTTTTCCCTTCCTCAAAATCAGAACATGACAAAGGGAAGACGGAGATCAAGGAATTTGCAGTAGTAAAGGAGTACATTCACTGTTTAGCATCACAGCTTATTTAACCCCACAGTTGACCTCCCATGCAGTGGACTGAAGGCTTTTTCTGATCTTTTTGTGCAACAGTATGTCACCTTCTCCCATTTTCACAGAAAAGAAAAAAAGGGTAAACATCACTAGCACTGACAACCCCTATAACTTCTACCATTTGGAGGCGTCTGCAAAAAATGTTTGGCAAGCTGTCTCACAGGCACAGACTAAAGGGTTTAAATCTACATCAGAGATTTACGCATCACAGAGGTGTTCTTCATTCTCTTAAGAATGCTTGCGATTTCCCAAGATTTAAATGTTGAAGTACTTGCTATCAGATGAATAAGTCAGCTGAAAAGAATAAAGAGGATTTTCACTCGAGGATGCAGTTACAATCACTATTAATTACACTGATAACTAATAGCATGCCAGTATCTTCTCTCAGTCCATGCAGCCCCTCTCACAGGAACTCTCCTTTTTTTAGTTTAACTTCCATCGGAAAAGACAAAGAACAACAGATTGCTTTCTGTGCGGACCTCGCCGTAACCCATCTCCAGGCACTGAAATGCCAGCAAGAGGTGTGTAATCACTTCCACTCGTGGAAGTGCAATGGTTTGCATTGCAGAACACAAAGTCTCTTTCCAATGAGAATCGCAAATGCAAGCTTGAAAGAAAACATTAGGGTCGTTCAGAGTCTGAAAATAAACATTTTGGCAGTCTTTCTGCCGGGGCAGTTCAGCAATGCTACAAAGCAGGCAGATATAAAAAAGATCATACATAAAAATCCCTCACCAGGTGGCTCTTGGGATACGTGTGGCCCACTTAGCACCTTCATTTTTAAAGAGACTCAGTTCAAGGGAAGGAGCTGAAGCTATTAGCTTCCATTTAAAAGAAACCCAAAAGTAAACACCAGATTATTCACCTGACCAAACAGGTGAGCATTGAAAGGCTCTTTTATTTGGGGAACTTAAGAGGCATACTTTGCGCTTTCTTCCTTTTGTTGCAGGCAAGCACAAAGCTGTAGTTAGCAGCAACGCCTTTTAACGCGTACCGCCACAGAAAAGAACAGCGCACGAAAGCGAGCAGCAATTAAACGTTACAGAAACGCTGCTCTTACTCATCCCCGGCAGGCTCTTTTATTTGGGGAACTTAAGAGGCATACTTTGCGCTTTCTTCCTTTTGTTGCAGGCAAGCACAAAGCTGTAGTTAGCAGCAACGCCTTTTAACGCGTACCGCCACAGAAAAGAACAGCGCACGAAAGCGAGCA
>NW_009260132.1:38172-69791 GCF_000687185.1 Egretta garzetta
TTTCCCCAGCTAATCCCCGATCTGGCGAATAGATGAGGCATGTTCTGCCATGGTAAGGAGATAAGTTCCTGACATCTGTCGCTAGCTTTATAAACACAATTATTTTTAGTGGTTGAAAGCAGAACATGAGCTTTCCTCAAGGGACAAGTACAAGCTGAGGAAACGTTTAGTATACTGAGTTTAAGAAAAATTATCTCTGGCAGAACAAAACATGAACCACTGAGTCTGTTAGGTTTTGGGGTTTTTTTTAGGGTCATGGACCACACCATGCATGAAGGATTTTACAGATGCCAAACAAAACGGGGAGATACAAGAGGAGAGTTTACATGTTAATAACAATAATTCAAATAATAATAACAACAATGCTTTAATAACTGTATCTTTCACTGTTAAATCATTGACTTAAGTGGGAGCTTTATGTAAACACAGCATGATTTAACCTCATAATGTAAGTGACATAATGGAACCTAAGCATAGTATAGAAACTGACTGCTCAGTATGTGTGTTTTATCAGGCTGTAACCATTCAGAGACGACACAAATTGTTTTGACACCTCCCCTCCTCCTCACAATTACTTGGCTGAAGGTAGTTTCTAAATCTGGATATTCCAGTTTTTGTCACCTCAGCTGGAAATCTTCGACCTCAGTGTTCGCATCATGCAGCTACTGTGCTCTATTTGCAAAGCAGGTGCACTTTAAGATCTTCTTTGTTGTTCTCTGTGCTCAGTTTTCTGCAGTTTCTGACATCTTGGACATTTAGCCAATGTTGAGTCCATCTCCCTCTAGGATTTAGTTTCCTTGGCCTCACATTTTGGCTTGAGCTAATTTTTGCGTATTCCACAGAGTCTGAGAAACTGACAGCAATAAAGGAGCAATCCAGATGCAGTTCATTTTGATTAAAATACCAAAATACGTTCATTTACACAAAGAAATGTTGGACTCTGTCAAATGGAGGGGCAAAAAAAGGGTGGGGAAAAAAAGGAAAGCTGGTAATACGGAGTCAACAGAACAGCCAAAATAAGACACAAAACACTGTGGATATTTCATGACACAAAACTTTGCATGCTAGCTATGATTAGCCATTTTGTGAAAATTTTGTGAAAATGTTGGAAGAGTCTTAGCATGGCCCTCTATACATATTGATTCAGGGGTCTTCAAGAAACCCTGACCCAACTTCTGCAGCCTTTTGAGTATCTATGTACTGTATTGCTTCTTAATACGTATTCCAGAACACATCCGTTGGAAGAGTGGCTGAGTCATAGTTAAGGTATCATTAATACTGTGGTCTGCAGCCATTCAATATTTCCTAGTGCACAGAGAAGCCAAGAATAGGATGTTAATTTTGCCACCACTCATTATTCCCTCTCTTCAACATCTGCATTCGATCGTGCCCTGAAATCACACCATTGTAATGATCTTTAGTCGCAGAGAAGGCATCGCTGTTGGTTGCCAAAATGCACATGCAGTCATTCCTATTATTCTCTTTCTTCTTTTCTTGACCAGTATTCATACCCCTTCCCTTCACATTGGATGGAAGAAGGGAAGCTCCATTGCTGAAGTTAACCAAGTCTTTGTATTGGTTTTAACAGCAGTTTGGATCATGCCTAAAAGGTATCAAAGGCATTCTTTTGGTTACTAGCGTTGTGGTTCAGATCAGGAGGGCACCTCTGAAACTAAACTCTTGATTGGCCTGATTTACTCTGTTCTGATTTGCATTGTAGAGTGGTCTTGGAACAGGCAAACTGGACGTGTGTAGGATGGGACACCCAAATGCACTGCAGGAGAGCGCCTAAGGCACTTCTGCTGCTAATGGGGCATTCTGTCTGGGACCAGACTAGAGCTTGTCCAAAATACATCTGCCCTCCCCCTCCCCCCCGTGATACATCTAGTGTGGTTGCCAGGACATTGGTACCAACTGTTTCACTCTATGGAAATGCCCCTTTTGCACCATGCTGCTTGTTAGTGGACATGGCCTTTGTCATTCTGATCTCCCTGTAGAGCTATCGTGTTTAAGACAACAAATGTCAGTTTATTTTGAATTTTTGTCCCGTGGCCCAAGCTGCGTATCATAATGCAGTAAAAAACAGTTTATAGTATACCCCTCATCCTCTGTTTGCGAAATGTCCCCTGGCACCTTGCCTAAACCAAGTGGAAAAAATGAGCTCTTTTACTCAAAACTCACAGAAGTATTTCCATGAAAATGCATTGCCTTAATAATTCCTATTCAGTGGCCAGCAAGTGACCACAGTGAGAGCACCTCTGCAGCACCCATGACAGTTTAGGGCATGCGCCTGGCTCCTCAGTGTAGGAGAGCAACTGGTCAGAGGAGAGTAAGTGTTGCAACCATCCCACTCCATGGACTGCATAGGTAGGAACTTAGGGTTGGGCAGCCCCAGGTAGTAGCAGGTTTGAGTTGCTCACTGCTCTCTGGTGGTTAAATGCTACAGCAGACACCTAAAACCATATAGACAGCGCGACAGACATTTGCAATGTGGCCCTAAGGGTGTATGTAGCGATTGTCCTTTATATGTGCCAATACAGCTCTGCATGTGAGAAAAATTACAAGGTGTAATTAAGCAGAGATGTAATTAATTGTGTGCTAGTAGTATTTGCATTATGTACCATAACACAACTAGAAACCAACCAATACTGACAAGAATTTAATTTCTTTTCAAAAGCTAAAGATACAGTGGGCATGTCAGACAAAACATGTCCGAATCTTTGGGAAAAACATTGATGTGGAGCTTCCTTTCCCAGGGAACAAAAAATACTTGTTCCCTTTACTTTGGCATGCATTTTGTAGCACACAGTATACATCTAAAGTATGCATAATTTAACACTGTCATTTTATCTTAGATTTCTGTTGACATGAATGAATGAACCGTGTTCTTTGGAAAACCACCTTATCACGCATAAAACATCCCTTCTGAGAGAGACTTCATTTTTCTCAGGGACAAAATAGAAAGGGAACAAAATCACTGTTTTTTGAGGGCATCCTCCTATTTCAGCCCAGAATCGATTAACCTGGCATCTGCTGGGTCTGTGGGTGTGTGGGCCTTTGTGTGGTGAAGCATTGCTGAACTGAAATCAATACAGGGAGGTAGGATTTCCTGGTATTATGGGCAATTTCTTCTCTTTTATGCTGGCAGCACAACTGTATTAGAATTTATTAGACAACATTTTATTACCAATGCATAAGGACTCATGAAATGTATTTGTGATTTAATGGAGTTTCTCAGTACTAGGACTCAAGGAAAGAAACCACCCAGCTCAAATCCACCATGTATTCTGGGAAGAATCATCCACCCCAACAAAAGGAAAGAGCTAGAAGCTTTCACCTGCCTCCAGTTTGTACCAGTTGTGAGAAATCATAAATAACAATGAGTGAAGAATCTGGTAAACTATTGCTTGGGTAATTATCATCATAATCATACTTCCCAAGTTTGTAACTCTGTGTGCTTTTGTGTGTGTTTGTGTAAGGGACGGTCAGGTTTTAGGGACTTACTGTGCTTGAGGTATATAACTGGCATGCCCAAGCGCAGACTTGGTACGTAGCTCCCATGTCGTGCAACAGAAAGCAGTGGCTGCCTTGCAAGGGTGGTGCGTGTATTAGGGGGTTGAATCTCCCTCTGAGCGTGCCTGTTTCTCTCCAAAAACTAGCAGGAGAATCTGATGTGACAAAGCTAATTTTGGTGCCTGCTGTTAGGCAGTACAACTCGAGGTTGTCTTAAGGGACAGCCTAAGCCTACTGGATGGGGATTCAGGTAATCTTAATTCTACTCTGTGCTGGTTTTGGCTGGGATGGTTAATTTTCTTCATAGTAGCTAGTATGTTCTGTATTTGTGGTGAAAACAGTGCTGATAACACAGGGATGTTTTTGTTATTGCTGAGCAGTGCTTGCACAGAGCCAAGGCCTTCACTGCCTCTTACCCCACCCCACCAGCGAGCAGGCTGGGGGTGCACAAGAAGCTGGGAGGGGGCACAGCTGGGACAGCTGATGCCGACTGACCAAAGGGATATTCCACACCATATGACATCATGCTCAGCTGGGGGAAGAAGAAGGAAGGGGGGATATTTGGAGTGATGGCGTTTGTCTTCCCGAGTCACCGTTATGCATGATGGAGCCCTGCTTTCCTGGAGATGGCTGAACACCTGTTGCCCATGGGAAGTAGGGAATTAATTCCTTGTTTTCCTTTGCTTGTGCACATGGCTTTTGCTTTATCTATTAAACTGTCTTTATCTCAACCCATGATTTTTCTCACTTTTACACTTCTGATTCACTCCCCCACCCCACCGGGGGGGAGTGAGCAAGCGGTTGCATGGTGCTTAGTTGCCAGCTGGGGTTAAACCATGACATACTCTCACAGTGTCACCAATCTGCTCTGATCTTGGCCAGTCCACCATTTGTCCATTTCCCATCCCAACTTTCATCTGCCTTTTATATTTAGAGGTTAAGCTCTACAAGGTAGGAGCAGTCTTTCTTTCTCTATGCTTTTGCAGCACATACAACCCAGGAAATATTTTTGTGATGTGCACAGAAAAACGTCAGCTATTCTTAAAATGAAGCAATCCAGTCCAAATTCTGAACACTACAAACCAACACACACACAAAGCTTGTGTGGGCAGTTGCTCCTACTACAACTCTTGCTCAATGCAAGGACATCTTAATCTGTCAGCAGGCAGAGGAGCTTCCCATCATCTGTGACTACCTCCAAACCTGTCACACATATCTCCCCACACTTGCAAACAGATACATACTCCCTAAAAACAAGATAGTGGGATTACTGAAATAAACTGTTGGGTAGAGACTTGCATTTGCTTAGCTCTATTAGCTGTCCAAATGACATTATTCTCAGTACTCCTTCTGAGCTAGTCATGGTGCTTAGCACTCGTACCTTTCTTACCATTTTGAAAAGATAATCCATCCCCAAATGCTTTGTCCCTATAGAGAAAGTGCAGCGAAGTGACTTGAATAACAATGAATCCAAGAGTAATGATGAGTTTGCAGTCATTCATCTTGTCATTCAACAGAGCTAGGAGAAATTACATCATTCTAGTAGGTCACTAGGAATCTGAGATTTGAGGGTTAGAGCACAGTTGGTTTATGAGATGTTAGACTAGACAAAAACATTATTAGGAACATAGTTAAGGAATTACCAAATGTCTAAAAATATAGAGGCACTCAACTGTATAATACAGTCTTTATTGCATGTATTTATAACAAGTCTTCATAGTTTAATTAGTTTGGGGTTTAAAACATAAGATATGAAAAGCAGTATCAAATTGCTTAACCAATATCAAATGATGTGAAATATGTAGTTTATAATATGAGTACCTGTCTACATGGCACTGGTGTAACACCTTTAACTGGCATTTGTTGGGATTGAGCTCCTCTATGGTATTGTCTTTCCTGAAAAATGTGTCTTTCCCACATACTATTTTACTGAAATCAGTATTTGCCACTGAGTGCTGTTTCTTTTTTAGGCTGCATGTTATATAACCCATACCCTGATATATATTCAATCAGAACACTTAAGCTTAACAATCATCTCCAAACCAATATTGGTTTAAAATAGCTCAAAGTTGACTTAAAGTCATTTCACTTTTCTGTCATGAAAATAACACAAAAAAAAAAAATACTGAAAAAATATTTTTTTCTAATCTTAGTTTTCTATATAATTATTTCTCTCATCTTTTCCTTGTTATATCTTTTCTGTTTTCTGTATCCTTCCTTTTCTTTTGTTCCTTTTTCATATTTTATATGGTTTCATACTTACTTCATGTTTTTTACATGTCTTTACAGCCTTTATTCTTGTGTTTCTCTAGTAACTTTCCCCATCTCTTTCCTTCTTCCTTTGAAGGTTTCCTTCTTTCTTCTGATGAGGATGTGCTATAGTGGAGTCAGGTAAACTGCAGTTTGGTTTCTAGTTCTGCGGCCGTGGCCAACTTCAGGAGTCGCTTTCTTTCCCCACCTCTCTGTTTCCCCATCTGGAAAACCAAGATAATTAAGCTGACCTCCTGTGCGGTTAGCTTTGAGATATACTGGTGGGAAATTCCTTTAAACACAATAATTCTCTTTCTCTGTTTCACCTGTTCTCTACCTCAGTTACCTCATCAATGCTCATTATGATTTTCAATTCCTCAACTAACTCTTAGCTCCCATTCTTCTCCCCACCCCTCCCCTTCTAACAATAACATTTTCAATGTGGACCTTCAGTGTGTCACAGTTATTACTTACTCTGCAGATTATGCACCCACTGCATTCGCTTTGTCTCTATCTTGAAGAAGCCAGCTCCCTCAGGCTTGAAGCTCTTAAGTGATGGGTTCCGTTGATTTCAGCTGTCTGATGTCTGCAAAGAACATGAATGATGGTGCAGCAGAGTTTTAGAAAGATGAGAGGTGTGGGATGAGCAAGAAATGTTCAGTTACGAACACCAGTTACGGTGTCCTATGAAGCCTTGTAAAGGGATAACGTGCACATGTGAAGCCAGCCCTCCCGTGTTCACTCACGAAGTTATTTAAATCACAGTCGCTTGTCCCTAGTGCCTTTTGAAAAAGACTCAGACAATAAGTGCTTGGAGATTATAATGTTAACCTCAAACAGAAATCAAATGTTAGCCATGTCTTGACTATGCTCCGAGGAAAAGATATGCCCTGTCAGTGTCAATGAAGTTCTACATCCATGACCATTTGCTACAAACTTTTTTTTTTTTATGTCTGTCTATACAGCCTTTGGCATTGGAGGATGTTAATCGCTTTCAGTGAAGGAGAAGGAAACAGTCAAAGCCAGCCAGTGTTAAATGCCTCAGACTACAGTGCCAGAAGCGCTATTCAGTAAGTTGTGAAGTAAAACTGCTTCAGTCTATATGGCTGTAGTGAAATAAAATGCAAACACCAACATTCTGATGTTACTCTCAGGGACAAAATCTTTACACTCTGTAACTGTGGAGATGATGTAGCAAGTGAAGGAAAGATGACAAAACATATTGTAGTATCTATGGGTTGTGAAGCCCTAAACTATATCAGACTAGGCTATGGTTCATAAAAGCACTGAGTTTAGCCTACCTTTAGGTGGAAGAGCAGCTAGGATAGATAAAGGAATTGTTTGAATGCTCACCATTTTTGATAAACAGTGATTCACTTTCTAGTGACATGCCCGTTTTACAGCTGTATCCTTGCTGATCACTCTAAAATCCCATGGCACTTTGTAAAGGAACACAGTATTACCTCACATCTCCTGACCAGGTATCAATTCAGATAATCACAGCGACAACTCTTACACATTCTGCAGTTCTAACTGGAGCCACTGCTTTTCACTGACTGCCCCAGGACCCAATTCTGTGTTGAGACTTACTGTGGGTGTTACGTAGCTGGTGTTTTCTCTGATCAACAGTTCAGCTGAGGGCTTCTGGAAAGATGCAATTCCAAGGAAGTGCTGGAAGCAGGCCAGTGAAGATATTGCTGGTGATTTATTTTGTTTTGTATTCTTTAAATGAAAAAAAATTAAGACTGGATGTACAGTTAATAGAAAAAAAGCAGCCCCCAGTCCCCCCCAAAACCCCCAGAAACAAAAAAATACACCAATGTTGCACTGAATATGGAATTCCAAACTGCTATAATTAAAATGTATGCAAAGTTTTCCCTTGTTCTGTATTATATCTAGAGTATCCTCACTGAAACAAATAGTTTACTTGAATTCATGCAAGAATATGAATTGAAAATACGTTGATCCTTTCTCAGAAGAACAAAGTACTATTCACTGAAATGGAAAAATCATCAGAAATGGAAGAACTATGAAATTACAAAAAGTTATTTTCATATGAATTACAGTGTTCCCAGGGCATGCATTGTGAAGCAAATTATGGAGTCAGGAATTTAGCAAGATGCAGATAACCATGACAAAAATAAACAAAGTAGTAACAATAATGAATTTCTCAAAAAGGTCCCTGAAGAAGCATAGCAATTTTAACCCTTTGAAAGCGGGTAAGATAACCTCCAATTATTTGAGAATAAGAGAAGGTTTTCCCTGGGGACAACTTATTTTGTAACTGTGCACATGAAAGTGTCTTTCAGCAGCAGTTTTTGCTGAACACATACAGAGAGTAATCTAGAGCAGGTGGGCACACAGGATTCATGCGGTAATTCCTATTATCTTTCATACTGATGATAATGCTTGGCCAGTTGCTTTTTTTTTTTCATGAACTGACCCAGTTAAACATTTGCATATCTAATATGCCTGAGATGCTATAATTAGAACATTTTAAATTATTCAATACTCTTAACTCTTCTCTTCAGTGTGGTAATTTGATACGACAGTTCTGAATACTGAAACACCACCTTGATCCAAGGAGCTTTTTGACAATGCTTAAGCTGCCATTTCTCATGTATGATCTTAACCAATGTTACAATTTTTTGTAGGTATGAAGGCTAGCACTTGTCTTGGAATATTTGTCTTTTTATGAAAATCTGGGACTGTGTCCTAGAAAAGTGATGCAAATTCATCTACCCAAATACAAACTTTTAAGCACAATGGAAAAGGTTATTTTGTGTTTAAAAGTTAAGGTGAATTTTAGGCTTATCAGCCAAGCTGGACTGTGACTACTTAAATTTCAAGTCCTCTGTTTATTTGCAGGACAGCTATTGTGCAGACAAAGTAAGCAGTGGCATGTTTCCCTCCATTATTTCAGAATTGTTCTCTTCAAGAGGGTCAGCAAATAACTTACTTTTCTGCTTATTCAGGACACGATCAAACCACTGGATACTGTATCAAGATTACAGAGGATCCAGTGAGCTCTGGATCAGGGCAAACATTTATGAAAATTACTACAAAAATATTAAACACTACCAAGTTGTGCTTTGCCATATGTGCACACACCCATTCACGTGATCTAGACTGAGGCAAACCACTTACTTATGTTACATGGGCCATAGTACACGTTCTTGCCCAGCAGAAAAAATTTAAATACATTGTTCAAGCAAACCTAAGCTAAAATGCCTCTCTAGAAATGCTGAAAACACATTTTTAAATGAATGCACCAAGTCACAAGTAAAATTCATGATTATACCTATAGTCACTTCTAATGTCAGTTTTAAAAACAAATGAATATTTAGTAGCATAAGCCAAGCTAATAATTTTAGGGAATTGTGATCTACCACAAGTGTGGAATTACATCATCAATTTACTTGATCATCTTTCACCTCCTTTGTAAAGCTGAAATGCAAACATACTTAACTCTTTCAGCTGCATTGACTTTCCCTAAGTAATAGGCATGGCACCTGTCTGGAGACAAGTACCGCTTTTTGGCATATACCTTATACTTCTCCTGGGATTCCTAGGTCCATATGTAGTTTCCTTTGTTATCTTAGCAAGGCCACTGAACTATTTACTTTCTACTCAAGTACCTACATACAAGTCCAAGATCATCTCCTTTACATGTTATGAGACTATTTCAGGCACTGCAGTATGATTGATGACAGCTGAAAACAGAAAGTATGCTGTAAGACATCTTGAAAAACTGCCACACAGGGGTTATATAGGAAGCGTGCTCTTCTTGCTGTAGACCTGGCATTCCCCGGTGACCAAGTTTCAAGCTAGTGCCTATGCAAAGGTCCAACATCACACTGCCATTGCACACTGATTCCTATGTACAAGGAGACTAGCAACAGGAGATGACCACAAAAGGATGCACAAATACAACACAAACATTATAGATAGCTATAGTATTTTTTTTTCTCTTCCATGCCTGAGCTAGACTAAAAGCTCCCTTATGGAGTACTTCCCTGTTTTGCTCTGTGATTGTTGCTATCATACCTCCCCCTGCCTTTCTTTCCCATTTAAATTCAGTGTTTTCCTGAGAGCACTACACCTTCTGAAGAGATGGGGACAGACATTAGGACTTATATGTGGAAGACCACAACTGAAAGGGTGTCTCCCTCTTCTAAAAAATTAGCAGAGTTGAGAGGTGATGTCACTGTGCTTATCAAGCTTCTCAAGCTCAAACACTAACCCCTGGGGACCAGTTTTGTGAGGGAGAAATCCTTCTGCCCTGCACAGCACCTGTGGGTGCTGTGGTGCAGGTGCTACAAGTAGGAGCCCTGGTTTCCTGTTGTGTGGGTGGAGATGGAGGGTGGGCTGCAGTCTGCCTGTGGGCATCAAGACATAGGTGAGTGGGAATGGGGGAATTTTCCCCAGTAGTGGTGCTTGCATGAGCTGGTTGGGGTCCACTGCTTCCTTTTCCTCCAGCTGGTTGAGGTGGCCTGCTTTATAGGGGATTGTGGTTTCTGCTCTCTCATCCCCCAGCAGGAGGAAGATGCTGCCAGCCCCCACTCGTTATCCCTTGTTGGTGTATGCTAAGGGTATAGAGGACTCTCTCCTAGTCTGTCTCCCACCTGCCCTGCAGCACTGCTAGCTCAAAGGGGACAATTCTCTGTGGCTGTTGTGCCCTCTAGGTCAAAGAAGCACTTTGCAATGTTTCTTCTGGTGCTAACAGGCAGAGCAGAATGTGTGGCATGTTGCAGGGACCCAATTTCCTCTTATTAATCAGTCTGGTGTCTTCCTGCCTGTCTTAGGCTGATGCATTAGGAAGTTCACTCCAGGTTTATTCCTGATGGAATTAGTGGTTATGGATGCACCATGTCTCAGCAAAAAACTTCCTTTGAGCCTCTGGATTCTGTGCAAGGCTGGAAAGAATATTTGTAACGAGACTGATGATGGGCTGAAAATGTTCCTTCTCCTGGCCCCATTCTCCTTCCTTGCCATCCTAATGAGAAAAGAAAAAGTCACAACTCTGCATTGAGATTATCCTTCTGCAAAATCATAGAATCATAGCATAGTTTGGGTTGGAAGGGACTGTTAAAGGTTATCTAGCCCAAATCCTCTGAAATGAGCAGGGATACCTTCAACTAGATCAGGTTGCTCAGAGCCCCCTCCAACCTGACCTTGAATGTTTCCAGGGATGGGGCATCTACCACCTCTCTGGGCAATCCATTCCAGTGTTTCACCACCTTTATTGTAAAAAATTATCTCTAATTTTTTATCTCTAATCAAAATTAGTTCTAATGAGCTCTAGGTGGATGTAGAAATTGACATGCCTGAAGCCCATGGCAAGGCCTTGGTATTTATTAAGAATACACATATGAGATTGTGTATATGTAAAGAAAGCCTAGTTGCTTAATAAGCTGAAGAAGACGCTGCATCTCTGTATCTAATACTGAGAATACTTGCCTATACAAAATCTCCCCACACACTTTTTCTGAAAGAAGTCTTACAAAAATTAGATATTTGTATGCAAAATTCAGCTAAAACAATTTTTTTCTGCTTCCTCTTTTGAAGTATAACACCTACGACCTTAGCAAGATTTTATATTTTTCCTTCTCCAACTATTCTAGTTACCAATGTAAATACATACCATTATATGTAGAACATTTTGACATGTTTTTCAGGTGCTGTGACAGATGTTTCTACAAATGCTTTAATGGAACAATTGCATTTAAAATACCGACAAAGACCATGGACTGAAACTCTGAAACTTGTCCATTTTTGCATGGTAAGAATTGCAGATTAGGCGCGAGAAGGGTATGTGGTGTAAGAGCAGGTTGCCAAGATGGTTCAAAAATGCTTGACTTTTTTTTTTTTTTTTTTTTTTTTTTTTTTTTAAAAACAACAACAAAACCCCCAAACTGGTGCCTGTTATAGTCTGGCTCCTGGTTTTTCTTACAACAGTGCATAGAAAAAGTTTCCTGCATTATTTTAACTCTTCAGGAGTTAGCTCTGATTGTCTAATACTTTAGGTTATTTTCCATCCATTAGCATATTAATAGTATGTAAAGAGAATTTCTTGCCCATAGGACTGGGAGAAAAGACTGTTTTTCAGAAACTGGCTTGAAACCTGCTATCTAGACTGTCTCCTGCCATTCCAGTAGCTAACTACATCTAAGAATCATCTTTATAAAAAGTGGATTAGCACAACTACTGTGAGCTTGGTATAAAAAAAATCCCATTTTCTTCCATGCTTCTTTTTACTAATGCTTAACTAAAGCCTTACTCTGAAAACAATGTCCTGAATTTGAAAATAGTGAAAACTTTTCAGCAGTGAATGTTCTTTGTGAACTGAAGTGTGAAGTATGAGAATTTTTCAGATAAGAGGTCAAAGAGAAGGTGGGAGAGTTTGCTTGCTACTTAATATCTTCAGCTGGAACTTGCACCCTGAGTCTAACCGAGTACACCTGTGGCACTTACTGACCTGTCCTTTTCACTCAGGCAGACTCCTCCTAAAATAAAAATCTAAGTATTTTCGTAGTTGATTTCTCTCATCACAGTGAAATTAGCTGACATAGCTTGTGTTCAGCTCAAAAGGAAAGGGAATGGAAAGCCGCTTCCTGCTCCAAAGGCCTTGGATATATAATTACTGCGCTATAGGGTCTTCACGAATCCATTCAGTGCTGCCACTTTTGTGATAGCTACAATCATGGGTCACTTCTGTGTTTGACAAAAAGAAATGAGTAGTGTGTTTTGTTGTACTGGGCATTGGTGTTCTGTGTCTCACATGCAGTGATACTCCTCTTCGGCTAGTAATTTAAGGAGTCTTTCTCTGTCTCTTGTTTTCACAAATGTGCTAGGATCAGCCACCTCAACAGCCTGTCAGTAATGCTCCAGGTGGTCCATTGCTCTCCTGCATGGAGAAGATACAGAGGATGTTAAATGGTAATGAGCTGTCAGATAACTCAAAGTGTATTTTTTAATATTCTGTGGGAACTACCCATCCTTCTCTGTCGGTGATGTTCTGCACAAAGAGGTCAAATGTACAAACATAAAGGGGGATATGACACAGGAGACTTGTGACTCATCTTTGGACTAAGGCTTCAGGCTATAGCTATTCTCAAAGTCTGAGAATAAGCTCTACCCAGCATAGCACTCGTTAATCACAGAGTAATAGTTGTCACTAATAACAAGAAGTCATGCAAGAGATACTATTTTCTCATTACCTAAATCATACCCTTTAAAGCAGGATAATACTGGTTCTACTTCTTGATCATTGCAGCCTGAGTAAATAACATTTCCATTTTTTGCAGCTAAATCTTTGTTTTCTGTGATGAACAGATTGGAATCTTTATCCAAACAAAAAGGGTAAGTTTGTTTATGAATAAATGCAAATGAGCAAACACGGCCCCAAGTCCAGTGAGAAATACTGTCTGGATGGCTCGTCAACAATATTTTTTTTTTTTAGCTTGGTGCTCTAATGGAGTGTATTGCTTGGAATGGGCGTAACTGCCTGTTTTGATAAGCCCTTTGTGGAGGAGGTTGTTGGGTGAAGAGAGGGCATGCATGCTTAGGTCCCAAAGCTACAGACAGAGGTAAATAATTTTCAGCAAACCAACATGATAATGAGAAGAGCAGAGCACAAATATCAGAGACTGGTTGGATAGTTTTTGGGGCTGAGCCAAGGAAGAGTTATTTTTGAAGCAGTATCCCTGGCGTCTCTTCCCACGACCAAGTAAACTATACTCATTTCCTTTCTTCGTGTGACAGAATTTTTAGATATACAAGCTTTTTTTTTTTCTTTTTCTCTTTCCCCTCTTCTAAGGCTTAGCGCTCACATAAGCCCCAGTGGGACTACCTGCTACATAACATCAAACTTGTTTTATATAGAAGTTCAGCTGGAGAAGGATGGAAATGTGATGGATGTAAAGTTGGCTCACCTTGGGGAAGCTCCTGTGGTAAAGTTAATTTTCTCTGTCTCTCACCTCCCTGTAGTCTCCCACCTGGCCTCCAGCTGCCATGTCAGAAAGTCTTTGGTTTCTTTTTGGTCTTGTCGCACCTGCCAGCCTGAGCATGACACTAGCTACCTCTTTAGGCATCTGAATCTCTCACCTGAACTTACAGCTCGGTTACAGATACTAAGTACTGTAGCGCTAAATATTAAGGTAAAACTCAGCTGACTTCCCCACCTTCCAAGAATTTTGTAGTACCCTGCATAAGTATTTGTATTCTCATACTTTGATGTTATCAATGTACAGTAAATAACAGGGTCTTAAAATATTTTCCTACCAAGGTGTAATGCAATATATATTCCCAGTGGATGTCTTGGAGCTGTTACCAGGGATTATGTTTTTCTTTCTGCCTTCTTTAGGAGTATGTGCATTCCTATTAATGGGGATGCTTTTATTGCAAAATTTCTCATTTAAAATATTGGAAAAATATCACTCTGCAGTTCACATTCCATGTTCTGCAGTTGTTCAGTGTTACAGACAATCCTTCAGATCAAAGATGTTACAACAAGCTGTTGCAGGGGGGTGGGGAGTGTAAACTCTGACTTTTATCAGTACGTATCGAAATTGTTAAATTAACTTGGAGTAAATTTAATCCCTTTTTTTTCAGTTGCAGTCAGCCCCAGAATTTCAAATTGTTCTGTTTAACCAGCACAGGGCTGTTGATCAGTGAGTGCTGGACAATATTATTAGGATAGAAATGCATATCCAGAGAATTTTAGCACAGTAACTGCCAATAAAAGAAAAATAGGCAAAGATGCTTTTTTTTTCTGGAAAGAATTTACCAAGAAACTATTTCTGTTAATCTTATCCTCTTCCACGAAGCCTTTGTTCTTTTAATTATTATATTAAAATTATGTTTTAACTATTGTAATATTAGTCTGGGTTTTGGTTGGTTTTTTTTTTTTAAGCGACCCATTCAGCTAATTAAAAGTAATGGGGAACGATCTTATTACCAATGAGATGCTTTTAAGAGATGTTTCACAAAGGATGGTAAGAAACATGAAACTCCTCTCTTATTCCTGTAGGTTTGTGATGACTTGGTGCAGCATCTAAGGTAAAGAATCATGTGCAGAATTGAATGGAAAAGAAATCCTGAGTCTTGTGTTTCTCTGAATGTTGTGGAGAAGTCAAGGCTAGAATGGTTTCAGTATAAGAACTGAAGAAAAAAAGAAAAAAGAAAAAAGCAAGAATCAGGAAACAATAATATGAATCCAGAGAACAACAGAGCAACTCGCACCTTTTTGGATTTTGTTTTATGTGGGAAGTTGATTCCAGTGCTCCATTTTGGAGGCTAGTGGTGGTTGTAGCTGTTATTACCTGCTTCCAATTTGTGAATTCAAGGCCAAAACTGCAGCCAGTATAATTTTGAAAAGATACTCCAGGCATTACTTATTTCTCAAGTCATTCCATTGAAAACAGCTAAATTGCATCTGCTTCAATGGAGCAATGGGTAAGAGTAATCCCCAATAAATTTGCTTTAGCTCCCAGTTGAACACAGCCTTTGAATACCGGCATTTCTGTTGATTGCAAGAGTTATAAAATTACTTGGACCCATAATTTTGGAAATGAACTGATGATGACAATTCAGAACTGGCAGATTTACAGATCCAAACCAGATATTACTTTTCCCCTTCTCCTTCCATCAACTACTAAGTAGTCTTTGTATCGTCCTTATGCAAATGTCTTGACTACATGTCCTTCAGGCTTCTGTCACGGCGATGAAAACAAGGTGATATCACATGGCCTGTTTTTCTTTGCAAATGCATAGGAGGAGATGTTACTTTAATTTTCTTGTGTAGCAGCAAGGCACTACATATATATTTTTTTTTTTAATTAACATGTTTTATTCTGTCTGAATAGTTGCTGTTCCAGGTCAGGCCACCACCTTAAAACATTTAGAAGTTCTCCAGCCAATATGATCAAGGTTCCAGGTTTTACTAATAATGAGTATATTGAAGAAATTTGATTAATATTTAAATACCTCAGCAGAACAGTTGAAAGGGAAGGTAAAGAGAGAAAGAACAATCACTGACCTTGCATGTTTCATCTCTCTTCTACGTGGGCCTGTAATGCATCGTGCATTTTTCCAGTCCTCTTTTTCCTTAGAAACAAAGTTATATTAGCTTTATGGGTGTAAACAGCTATGTCTTAAAGCTTTAACTTGCATTTTCCTAGGTTTTTGTCTCCCAGTGATGTTAACTGCCAGCAGTTTGGCTTTGAGCGATGGCATATAGTTACATTGGCACTGTGAGTGCTACTTGTCTGCCTTCCTGTTTTTGTTAGGATTTGGCACAAAGTGCAAGCATCCCTTCTACACCTCTTGGTGTAGTATTTTATTTGGTTGTAAGGCAGTTTGTCACATGGTAATGTTTCCTGTGAGTCTCAAAGTAACTATGAAATCATGATGAACCAGCCAGCTAATGCATAGGCTGGTGCTGTGCCTTTACGTGCATGCCTGTGTCCCTCCCTTTTCCCTGTTTCCCCACTAGTCTAGTTGGAAAGAATCACAGAATGGCAAGGGTTGGAAGGGACCTCGAGAGATCATCTAGTCCAACCCTCCTGCTAAAGCAGGTTCACCTAGAGCAGGTTGCACAGGACATCATCCAGGCGGGCTTTGAATATCTCCAAAGAAGGAGACTCCACAACCCCCCTGGGCAGCCTGTTCCAGTGTTCTGTCACCCTCAAAGTAAAGAAGTTCTTCCACATATTCAATTGAAACCTCTTATGTTTCAGTTTGTGCCCATTGCCCCTTGTCCTGTTGCTGAGCACCTCTGAGAAGAGTCTGTCTCTGTCCTCATCGCATCCACCCTTAAGATATTTGTATACGTTGATGAGATCCCCTCTCAGTCTTCTCCAGGCTAAATAAGCCCAGCTCCCTCAGCCTTTCCTCATAGGGGATGCTCCAGTCCCCTCACCATCTTTGTTGCCTTCCTCTGGACTCTCTCTAGGACTTCCTCATCTTTCTTGAACTGAGGAGCCCAGAACTGGACACAGTACTCCAGGTGGGGTCTCACCAGGGCAGAGTAGAGTCACAGAAGAGCTGAGTGACTCGCTTAGGTTTCTATTTGGAAAGGATTTGTCCCAGTGTGAAAATCCACGCGGGTTTATTTGGTCTCTCTGTTGATCCACATTGCAGCCAGATTGGTACAGCAAGGGAGGGTATGTGTTCTTGAGTACAGATCTCTGTGTGACTGCAGCACTAGACTCTAGTAAGGCTTGTAAAATCCACTTAAGCCGGTGAGTAAATACCTGGTGGGTTAGTCTAAGCAGAGCTCCAGGCTATCACAGCTAGTCAGAATCTGAAGGAATTCTGGGTTTTGAGCCAACTGAACCATTCCTTCACAAACTTATGCAAGCCTCTTGTCCCCTGTTCTTTTTTTGATTGATGTATCTATCGATTGTATTTAACATCTGTCTCTAAGGGTGCTGTGAAGTGCAATATTAACACAATCCTTGATATTTTGATGAAAAGAACAATGTACAAGTGCATTGTGTTAGGGAAGTGTTACTACATGACTAGCTTTATTGGAAGATCAGGAAAAGTGCTTTGCAGCTGATGAGCTGTCAAATTTGTGTATTGTGCACATCTATTGCTTTCAGAAGTGCATATTTAACCAGTGTCAGCTATAATTACATTATTTTTTTGCAACAGAGCCAAGGATTCACACTTCCTGGTATCTTCTAAGAAAACTTAAAAGCAGTGCTGCTACTTGCCAGATCTGATAAGGGGCCTATGTCACTCTGAAATGGTGTTTTTTCTAGCAAGTTCTATATAAAAGACTTATTAGCCATCTCATTTAGTAGCATTACAGCAATTGTTTCTTTCTGGTAGGATGAAGAACTATGATGCCTTTGGAAAGATTCTAGAAGACCTGTCAAATCTCTATCAAGTTCCAGGAAACAGGTTGCAGCCAGTTTTCACTTGAAAAACTTTTAAGATCCATGGCCAAGCCTTTGTTTACTTACAAAAATAATAATTTGCTTCTCTCTCTCTCCCAGTGAAGTGAAAGCGAAGGGATACCTTGCTTTGCAGGCCCTTGAAAAAGATCTTTATTCAATGTCTCTTTTAGACAGGTAACTTGAAGTCTATCTGTTTCACCCTTTCCCTCCACTCCCACCCCTTCATTTCACTAAAAAACAAGTTAACTGATCTAATTACAGAGCAGGATGTGGAAGGCTAATGGGTTTTCTCCCACTGGAAAGGTTGAAGCCTTTCTGCAGTTTGCCAACCCCAGGCACGCCAAACAAGATGATCTACTGAACTTCTGTGCTTTAGCTACAGGATTTGCTGGGAAACTGTTTGGTTGCAAAGCTTGGGTGTGTGCATATGACCACCCACCAGGAGCAAACAGTGCACCTGAAAGGCAGCAGCCCTGTTTAGATCGCCCTGGGACACATGTAAAACATACTGTCTGGGGTCCTGCTGTTTGGGCATCTCATTTTGTGCTCAGGTTTTAGCTCAGGAGTAGTGGATGCTAGCTTTCCTCCTATCCTCTTTTTCTTTTCTTCTTTCAAAGAGCAGGATTACAGGTAGACAGGGAACAGATTTTCCTAAACCCTCTGGTAATTGTACAATGATTTTCATTCTTTTCAGAAAATCAGAGTCGAGGGCAGTGCTTTCCTTCTGGATTTTTGAAACATCTTTTCTGATAACTTGCCTATTAAGTACTATCGGCAAGCATGGCCTTCTGTAACTTGAAACACGCTCTTGGCTTATTTTTGTACAGTGTTCCTTTATGAAGCATACTAACTCCATGAACAAATATACTATACCCTTGCTGATCATTGATATCTCAGTAAATATTATTTATGAGTTAAATAGATTGTTCGTCCCACCCATGATATAAGTTGATGCACTGCAGAGTTTTAATACACAGCTATGCGATTGCATGGCTGTATGTATTCAGCTGTATGATCACATTTGAGGATAGCGATTGGTTCTGTTTGAGTTCGTTTATCCAGGTTATTTCTTCACTCTTTGCTTAACCTGCGACTCCAATATTTTTGTTCTCCTGGTAAATAGTACATTAAATTGCAACATGAAACAGCTCAGATACAGGGTTGGAACTGGTAGCCCCAGTCCTAGCAGTAATGCATGAGTGGAATGATGGTGTTTTGGAAGCCGTCATAACAAACGGAGACACAATCTACTTCCAAGACAGCATCGTCTCCCTTTGATTAAGGGTGCAAATTATCCTTTACATTAGCCTAGCTAGCACTGCGACTCAGGAAACACTAATCAAGATGTGTTTTGAACTAGAACACAGGATGTAAACAGAGTTACTGAAGTACTTCATGGAAAAGTAGGACATCTGGTGCCAAGAACTGGAGGTGATTTTTTTGTTGTTTTTCCTCTTTCTTTGTGGATTCAAAGACTTGTAATAAAAACCACTACTGAGTTGATCTTTGTTTACGGTAAAGAGCCTCTATTATAAATAAAACATGCTGTAGGGACTTACTGTGTTGTTATTCTCAGATAGTGTACAGATATAGAGAAGGAGAAAATACAAAGAGGCCAGGTGGTTTATCAGCTACTGCAGCATTGACTTTGCAGCAGCCCAAAAGCAAAGCCAGCGGTATTCTGAGGTTATGTGGGAAACCACAGTTTGGGAGTAACCGTGCAATGACAGTGGTAGTAGCTGAGATAATACTCATGTTGCCTAAAAGGCAAATACAGTCAGCTGATAAGGTTTTTTGGCTCCACTGTCAGAAGTGAGCTTTAACTGTTAATGTGTTATAGTTAATAAAAGTACTTCTAAAACATGCTGCCGCTATCCTGTTGCACAGCTTGATGCGAGTGTCCCTTATGCAAGTATTACAACTTTCCTTTCTATTTTGGACTGGTCACTGAAAGCTAGCAGTTCAGCTCGTATTTTTAAGGCTGAACAATAGGTTATTGTGCAAGAGATAGAAACTTAAGCTAATCTTTTCAAAGATGTCTGATGTCTTTATACTCTGAGGGTTTAGCTGCTAAATGCTGACTAAGAAAATGCTGTGATTTGAACGTATACTGTAATTACGAGGAATCCCCTTCTGCCCATCTACACTGCTTTGGTTTTTTCCCCCCTTTATGTCAAGGTGCCTAATATATTTCCTGTACGGATGTGTAGTAACCATATTTTTTTTTTTTTATTATGCTTCAGGAACTCCTATGACCATTGAATTTTACATTTCTCCCTATGAAGTTTTGGAAGCAGAAATAAATCCTGGTAAAGCTAGAAAAGCAGGAATAACTAATGTGATAACTCTTTCAGCGCTACCTGTTTCCTTAAGCAAAGTTCATTAATGAAACTCAGAAAGAGGATTTAAAATTCTAGTTTAGCAGAATGGTTTATGTGATGTTCTTTAGCACAATTATAATGCACATCAGGAAACTACTTTCCTATTTCTTGGCTGTTGACCCAAATTGAAGCGAGAGTGATATCAAACAAAATAACTGCCTAGCCAGCATGAAAATGACTGGGGGTTGCTTGATCTGTTCCATGGCATGTCCCAAAAGCAGCTATTGCTGCTATCGCCATTGAGCAACTTTGGCATGTTGGGAATGGTCTGTGCAGGCTTCTCCTTGCTGCTCCATTGTGGCTGTCAGTTGGACCCGACCTTTTTTAAAAGACCTTACCATTGTCTTTTGTATGCATAGGATTAATCTACACTGACATGAGGAAAAATAATACAGTTCTCTTTCTCCCTTAGGTTCCCAGGTATGTGGAACAAAAACAGTTGTAACCATTGAAGGCACAGATACGCTCCACAGACTTCCTCTCTCTCCACTGCTTGTAGATTCTCAAGTGGGAGAGGACGGGTGAGGCTCTGGACACTTCTCTATACGTAAATGGATTTATGAGGCATTCGCACTAACCTCAGCATAATTTACATTTAGCCTCTGTTAAAACAGGAAGCTCTGTTTTATCGATGGCATTATGCTCTGTAGCTACACCCTCTATAACCTGTGGCTTTTACAGTTTTCCCAAATGGCCATTGAAGTTATGGTGTTCATATTTAACTGAGTCAATTGCATTGAACTATGGTTTTATTAATAGATTTGAAGCCAGAAGGAGCCACTGGAACAATATTACTTAATATTCAACAAACAACTGCTCCATAGTGTCAGAATAAATAAAGCATATATTGAGGGATATTACACTTTAAGTATACAAAATAGTTTGTCATCCCACCATGGATATGGACACATCATCTCTACTTCAGTGCTAGGCTGGAAGAAAAGTCTGAAGTCATTCTCCAAAATAAATCACTATAGAATGATTTACAGCAAACATCCTTGTGCACTGTTCCTCAGTTTCTGGTGGCTTACTTTTCCTTTCTGCCAGTCTTCACATTAACTGTGTTTTAAAATGTTACAGGCTATAGATGCATTTATAAAGCAAAACTTTTCTCAAGACAGAAGAACTATGGAATGTAGTACTATACTGCTCTGGAGCTGACAGTGGCCTTGCACTAAGGGTCAAGAACTCTTTTATTGTTAAAAATTACTCATTAATTATGTCAATTTCTGTAACAAGCTTTCATTCTGACTTTTTTTTTTTTCCCCAGCAACCCCACTTTTTTGCCACTGACTGATGAACTCAGTGTGGATTTGCCAGCTTTTTTTGTGTTAAAGTTTCAGCAGCCTATTCCTATGTCCTCATCCAGTATTGAAGAGATACAAAGGCTCACAGGCATGTTATAGCTGTTTTTATGACTAAGTACTTCTGTGACTATGCATTGCTTGTTTGCTTTTTGTTTCCCTGTGGTAATGTTGTGAGAGGAAAAACTGGTTTCTGGGGCAGAACGTGTTCTGTTCTGTCAGCCCAACTGTAACATTTTAGCAACCAATGCAAACCACA
Source organism: Egretta garzetta (assembly GCF_000687185.1). Taxonomy (NCBI): domain Eukaryota; kingdom Metazoa; phylum Chordata; class Aves; order Pelecaniformes; family Ardeidae; genus Egretta; species Egretta garzetta. Next base: position 59,786 of record NW_009260132.1, read on the forward strand.
AAAGTTCTAAGAAAAACATGACAATTACAGGCAAAGCTGTTAAACACTCTACCTCAAATTCCATTAGCAAAAAGGGTAATAAGAAAGAAGACTAATGTTTTTGTCTTTTCAAAACATTGGTTTTGGTTTTAATATTAGCTTTCATGTACAGTCATAATGTAAATACTAATAAAAAAATCACCTGTTTCAGGAATTCAGATTATGGGCTTGAAACTAGCTTCGCTATATGAGCTGATTGTTCAGTCTACCCTTAAAGAAAAATGCAGTGAAGACTTGTCTACACATAAATCCCGTTTCTTTGTGGTGAGTATAGTGTGCATTTGACACACGCTCTGCCCTTGTGCAAGATATATACTGAATTGTATTTCCCCATAAGCAAGCAGTGCAGACTTCCCAGGATCCCAACAGTATTTAAGTGTTCTTTAGGAAATAGTTCAAGTTATTTATGAAACAATATTAGGCCCTTTCAAGTGAGCTGCTCATCCTCATTGATGAAATACTGTGTGCCTGGCTGCTGAAGTCATACTAATTTGTCTGTGTGTAACTCAAATATTTACTCTTCTAAAAATTGCTCAGAACTTTATCATTAATGCCTTAATAAGAAGGAAACTTATTGACTGGTGTGAGGAGCAAGTTCCAAGATGGTACTTACCTAGATTTTTGAAGGTCTTCATCATGCTGCATGTCACACTATTTTAACAAAAAAGATTTCTTGATTAGGTAACACTGAGAATAGGGACTGGCAGGAAGAAAAGTGTAAAGTGTTGCAACAGTAATGTCAATTACTGCCTAGAGCCATGGTTGTTGGGCTTCCCTTTTAATAACTATTTTATTAAGAAGTATTTAATTTAGGCTGCATTAGATGTAGGGGAAGAGTTTTGTAATAGAAAATGGTGGCTAAGATGCTTTCTGCCAGACTTATGTACAGGGCAACTACAGGGCAACCTTCAAAGATCTACTTTTTTTGCTAGGAAGTGTTAATTTTGCGATTCATGGCAACAAAAGTAGAGGGCACTTCCTTCTCTTCCTCTAGTGGTGGTAGCCAAACCCATTGCCTACACAGTTCTTGGTCTTTGAGGTGGTAGTACAGAAGGTAGTAGTAGTAAGTTTATACTGTGCTAAAACAAGGTTTAGCAAAGCTGTCTTCTATAAAACCCGTAAGATAAAATGAATTTTTCATTTCCATTAGACACACATTAAAGGCTCTGTAACTCTTCAGCAATTCCCTAAAATATTAGTACTTGCTGGGAGAATGTTTTGCTTCTGAGTTTAAAGATTCTGTTTCGAGAAATAGATTACTAAATTGAATTCTAACCTTGAAAGGAATTTAGGGGAAACCCTTCTGCTCCATGAACGCATGAGGAAAAGTTCTTTTATTCTGCTCTTTAGCTTTTCTTAATGTAGACCCTGCTAATTAACTGCCCTGCCCTGTTCTTGAGGTGACAGTTCCCATTTGGCATCCTGAAGTAGGTAACACAATATTGCACTTCTAATTTTGCATAGAATCACTGTCAACATGGACAGGTGGTGAACTTTTATTACTATCTCCTCTTTTCCTCCTCTTCAAATGGATCATTGGGAGATATCCTAGCCAAACATGCTTCTCCAAAGAAAGCAGTAGTGATGGAGGGAGGAAAAACATATGACACCCCTGAGAGATTTCAGGCAAAACTGCTGTCTTATTTGTACAACTGTCAACCAGCACTACTATGACATTCTTCTGAGAGAAGACCTTGGTTGGTAGCATTTCTATAGCCCACAAGGCTCTTAAAAGTAGTTGGAAGAATTGGAGGCACCTGAACTCCTGACCACTTGGCTCTGGGTTTATTTGCCTAATTTGGATGCATTTGGAAGGGAGAGTGGATCTCATTTAGCTTCCTCTAAGGATTATACTTCTACTGAAAGGCAGAGAGACATGAAGGACATGCTAGAAGCGTGTCTTCCAAAAATATTTTTGCTGTCAGATTGTGCAGTTGCCTGATAACATCAAGCTTTACTTTCTTGTTTTCAGTGCTTGAAATACCACCATATTTGTTGTTCAGTCTCTTCCAGATTGCCCGAAGCACTGTTACTTCATAAACAAGGGCTCAGAAAAATCAGATTTAGCAGGAGCCTTGGTCAGTAAAATTCCATTTAGCCATCCAAAGTGTGTGCCTGACGTAATAGAGATTCTTCGACATCAAGTGGCATATAACTGTCTTATTAGCAGCTGTGTCTCTGAGAAGCATATAAATGAAGGTAAATTGTGTGGTTGGAAGTAATGGCAGAGTATTGGAGAGAAACTAGCTTCTAAGGGGGTGTTAACAGATTTACTGCTCACTTGCCAAAGCTGTCATTACTTGTGGAGTATTTCCAATGATTAAAAAACCTGAATTCTAGTGTTATACTTTGTTGAATATTTTTTTCTAAAAAAAACCTCCTAGGCCTGACACTTCTATAAGCATAAACTAAGTTGCCAAAGTAATGAATAATTAGGTTCTACCACATCAGTATTTTTTCAAATTCTGGCATGTGATTCAGCCCAAAAGAATCCAGGTTCAATGGCTGGGTATCACTAAATAGTTATTTTATTTCTAGATAATTCAGAACTGCTTTACTTTGAAGTGGTACCACACAAGAAGACCAGCTTTTCTGTCTTTTTCCTTCATCCTCTGAAAGAGAATTTAGCCTGTGGTACGTGTGGAATAATTGATACTGCCCTCTTTATTGGCCTGACAAGGGACTTGGTTCTATCTAGGCTCTTGCACTATGCTGCTCGGTTACAAACACGTTCTAAGGGCTATTCTCAATGGTGTGCAACCCGTGAAAAACACAAAGTAGTACTTGTGTATAAATTGTTTACTAAAAAGTTTTCTGTATTCAGCGTAAGACAGAAAGTAAATGCAAATATTCAAGTCCTATTCTGTCTCGGCCTGCAGTCAATTAATAAACTGTAAGTTCTACTGTTTCTGATCTAAGTATATCAGGAAAAAGCAAGCCTTATGCAAGAGCATTACTGCAAGCCCCTTCCCATTGACTTCAGTCTTACCTCTTTTGAAGCATCAGAATGAAAAGATGGTTTTCAGTGGTTATAAAAATGTTTATTTTGGAATACTTGTATTCTGTTCTTTCTTAGTGCTAATTGATGTTATAACCTCCAGAGAAATCCAATGTCACCTTCATTTAAATCGTCAAGATCCAACTCTAAATTCTAGTGATGACTTTATAGCAAGAGCCGTGAAGCGGTAAGTAGTTTTATTTTATTTTGTAACAGTTGGAATGAACCTCAGTTGTCCATTTAATATAAAAATAATCTGCATTCACAATGCCATAAATTCAGCAACCAGAAAATTTCACTCTAGTAAAAAGTTGTGATATAATACTGAGAATAAGTTACATCAGTGTTTTAAGTATCTATCTCCTTTAAAAATTTTAAACATTAATAGTGATGGAAAGTGTTTCTAGTAGAAAGCATGTGGGCTAGGGAAACACTTCTGAATGAAAAGAGTTTTACCTTTTATAAAGATGCTTTTTTCTTTTGTAAACATGCTTTTCTGAAGACTCTAGCTGATGGCAGTCTCATGACTGGTATAACTTACAATAGCATGGAAAGCACTTTTTCCATACCTACCTAATACCAATCAGTGCTTCTTTTCAGAAAGTGAGGTGTATGTGGCATGTCTCCAACACTGTCTCTGGCTTGTTTTCTGAAACAAATGCTGAGAGGCAAGTTAGTGTGACACATGAACATATGCTAGAGAAAGGACTGAGCACAGTAATTCATTTGGCATAAGCTAGTATACAACTACTATTTATTTGATGACAGCAAGATCAATGCAGGCCGGATTTTAAACCTGTGTAACTTTGCCTGTCCTGTCTTAAGTCACAGGATACTAGATACCAATCTTGGAACCAAGTAACTCTATTGTTTGAGTGGAAAGAAACTCCTCTAGTGTAGATAGCATTTTAGAAAAGATACGCTCTGTACATGTCCTATATAAAACATGAAAGTTACAATTATAAAACTCAGCAAGAGTGAATATATTTCAATATTATTTGTTTAGGTTTTCATTAGAAGCACCTTTATGACCCCTTTTTGTTTGTTAGGGGTGTGTTTTGGTGTGTGTGTGTGTTGTTTTGGTGGTGGTTTTTTTTGGTGTTGTGGTTTTTTTTTTGTTTTTGTTTTTTACCAAATGCTCCCACTCTTTCTATCAAAGCTTCTTTGCATGGCCAAGCTCAAAGATCCAGCACTTGATTTCATTGTGTCAACACATGTTTCCGGTATAGCACATGTAGTTATACTGTAGTTACAATGTAATGCCTATTAGGTTGTACAAGGCAAAAAGATGGGAGGAGGCTAGTGCTGTCTTTCACCACATGTATCATTCAGTTTTAAAAAAGTAGTATGTTGAAGAATGGATGAAGTCTGTAGCAGTGGCTAATGTTTCACTTCCTCCTTCAGGTGCATGTCAGTCCCAGTTGTCATGAGAGCTATTTTCAGGAATGCTGCCAAGGTGAAAGCTGATAGTGAAACACAAGATGTGGAAGTAGACACGAAACAAAAACCTGAACCACCACGTGAGCAAATTACGGATTCTGATAGTCCTGGAGAAAGTCTTTCTGTGGCTGGTCAGCAAGATTTGGTAGTGAGTGATAAGCCAAGTACTACAGACAGCTCAAAAGAAAATCTCTCCACAGCCAAACTGGAAACTCCAGGTGATAACAGAGAAAAAAGTAACCCCACAATAAGCACAGAAACTTTGTGTGGAGTGGAGGAAAGTAATTCCACAGCTAGTACAGAAGCTGTTATGATAGGTAAGGAAAATACACAATCTAGTGTTTGATAATCAAACAAGAAAGAAATATTTTCACTGGCATAGACTGCTTTTGTAGAAGAAGCTGGAGAGAACTTGGCAAGCTCACTGTCTACTTAGTAATTTGTGAATGGAGTTTCCTCTTTGGATGCTATTAAATACATAGAAGTAATGCTCTTGAATTTGCATTTTTAAACTTCCAACTTTAGAACATCAAACACTGCTCTAGTAACCTGTTATTTTTGTCTGCACCATATTCTACCACAGTATGGAAGAAATTTCTAACATATGTGATACAGGCTATGACATAACTTGTAGAAAAGTAATGTTTATCCATGTCAGCATTACACTAAATTGAGAAAAAGTTGTTTGAACAATTTTGTACATACATAATTAATGCAGACAGACCTATTTGCCCACTATTTCAGAAACAGGTTCAGTAAGAGACTCTTAATTGCAGTTCTATTTTCCCCTAATGCAAAGTGGTACTGAATGGCAGGCAAACTTACAGTCTACCAACTCCGTGGCAGGATAATAGTCTTTAGTAAGAAAGTTGTAAACTCAGTATCTGAAAATAAAGTAATTTTTACCTTAGCTTTTTTTTCTGGCCTCAAAGTATAAAAAAAAAAAAATCACAAAACTGTTTTTAAGTGTAGTTAAGCTGGCTATTCAAAATTGCAGTTGTCTCTGTCTAGTCCTGCTTTGTCTCAGACATGAAGGGAAGTTATAAACAATTTAAAACAAGTAAACCCCTAACTTACTGTAAAACAGTTTAATTAGTGTAAAACCAGAGATAGGCATTCACAAAGAAAAGTCTTCCTGACAAGAGCAATTTGCAGCTACAGTTAAGGCAAGCAACAGGAAAAGGAGTCAAACATAGAACACTGGCACATAAATACAAAGTTGTCAGGAATATGCATGTGTGGCTGATAGTGTGTTTCTAAGAGAAGGAAAATAAGCCTGGCTTCCTGAAGAGTTTGGGAAAAACACTATGGGAGTGAGGGAGGGAGAGTTCAGGCTAGAAGAACAGGCAAAATAAACACAAAAATAACACAAGGAAGTTCATTAGACTGGAAATGTGATCAGTGTGGTCTAACAGGGTAAGAGTTGATGGTCTAACAGTAAAACAATGGAATTGTCAGTAATTCTGCATTTGAAGAGAATGGTGTGTGTTCAGCAAAAGTGAAATAAATAGAACTGTCTGAGGAGGAAAAAACCAGTTTTCAACCACAAAAGTGCACTGCATAGTGGTTACAAAAGGTAAAAGGAAGAATTTGACAAAAGGTGAAAAATTCCTCCATTTTATATAGCCACTAGAGAGTCACAGCACTCTAGAAATCAGCAGCAAGTCCCATTCTATTTTGCACATAGTTAGCATATCACCATCAGCAGCTTATTCTGCAAGAATAGCTTGTCCATAGCACTTATTTTTTTAGATATTAGTGGAGACCTATTTAAAGGGACTATTTAGGGGACCTGCTCCATGTCTGAACTGCTGTCTAAAGAGAAAGTGAAGGTGAAATCATAGCTTCTGACACAGAACATGTAAATCTTTGTAGAGCTTTAAAAGTAATTTCCCCTTTCTGTGAACATTATGCTTAAGACTGAATGCAAGAGGTTTTTTTTCCAGGAGCCAAAGCATGGTGAAGATTTACAGAAATTACCTCTACTGGGAAGTATCAGAGTTCCCTAAAATGAAGTGATGTATCAGCCTGTACATGGTCCACAAACTGAGAATCAAATCCAATTGAGGTAATTTTAAATACCATGAGACAGTTCCTGACACTGATGTTCCAGTTGCTGGACATGATGGAGTACATCCAGTGATAAGCCCAGTTGCTCTACTAGCCAAATAGTCTGCTTTTTAACCCAAGCAAGCGTTGACCTTTCAGGATCTGTGCAGAGTTTTGTCTTGCTGCACTCGGACTGCAAGGAACCAACCTCACCATTATTTCTACAAATATTTTCACTAGAGCTGCCAACATCTTCATGTTTTCCAGCTTTAACTTCATTGTACTCTGTCCCAGCTGGAGCTGTGTGATTAAGGTCCATGTCCTGAACAGAATCTAAAATGTGTCCAAGATGTGGCTGTTGATCAGTAGAATTCAGATACTTAAGCACATCTTCTTCATGCTTTCCAACCACATCAAGAAGATTATTTATCTTACTTAAAGCAGAATCATGTCCATTAAAATGACACCAGGATAAGAGAGCACTGGAAAGTGAAGAACAAAAAAAAAAAGTGATTACATGTATCCACACAGACCTCCAGGTGTTGAAGGGAGATAGTAATGTTACAAGATATCTATATTATATAAATGTATATATTTTGTTCACATTTTCTGGGAAAGTCAAGCAGTAGAACTGAATATTAAGCTTGAAGATGTAGATTCAGATAGTTCTGGAAAGGTAACTGAAGGATTATTTTTAAGAATGATCACTCCATATCCAGGTATGCATTTCCCTGAGAATTCTCAGGTTGTTTACTCTGGACAGATTTACAGTGTGGGTTTTGGTTTTGGTTTTTTTTTTTTAAATTATAACAAACAAAAAAACTGCATGCACATTCCCTCCCTCCACACGCACACAACCTTAAGGAGTTTGTAACCTACCTCAGGGTTCCTCTGAACTGGCCACATGTAACCATCAGCTCAGCACCATGTCTGTAACCTTGATTAAAGCCTTCCTGGAGTGCAAGTTCTTTCCCAGCCTCAATTCCATCCCTATAGCCTTCCTATAACAAAAGCAGTGAAACAGGTTGCTCACAGGATGAAAAATTGGACCTATGACAACTTTATAACAATAAAAAAAAGTTTAAACAAGTGTTCAGTCTCTTAAGTTACAGCTTCTAGATTTGAACATCCCTCCCAGCTACAATCCTACTGCCAAACCAAAACACGCTTTTTGTAGAGAATGATGATTTACTCATTTGTAAGATCCAGTTCTCTTCCAAAAGGATCCCCAGAAGTTCAGAAAATAAGGAAAGTATTTTTAGAAACATCAAAAATTACGACAAATCTGCAGGAAAGCATGCTTGCTTTAATGATGACCAACTCCTTTATGAAAAAATCCTTAAAGAATACTACATATAGATTTCTAGATATCTAAAGCCACCTAGGCTGCAAAGCCTCCCCTTTAGCAGAGGCACTCTCATATCTGTAATCCACCTACCTGCTTTCACAAAACTAATTATTGAGCCTTGCTTCCCTATTTGTCAGATCTCACTCAATTCAAGAGTTATACTAGAAAAAAAGATGGTGACGGAGTGAGTCACATACAAATACATGCAACATTGTGATTGCTTTCTGTAATAAACAGCTAATGATTGTAATGCAAATTAATTTATTTATATCCTAATCACATTACCATAAAATGTAGAATAACTTAACTTTTTTCACACTGAAACTGCAAATTGTAAGACTGAAAACTTCTATGTGCTTATGAGAGATGAAAACTGGTGGCCTTGCTAGAGAAATAGCCAGGAGCAAGAATGTTTCTTTATTTTGCCAAACATACAGCTCTAATTGCAATAACATTTTATAATTTTGCAGTATCTACTCATACAATACCGGAGATATTTGTGTAAGAACACTAAGCAGCCCCTTAAGAAAATCAGTCTTTTCCAGGGACTCAGTCAGATGCAGGAACCTTTTCCTTGGAGAATAACACAACAGCTCTGTTGTAATACCCTTCCTCATCAACAGCCTAAACAACAGCTTCCATCCATGTTCTTCAGCCAAATGCTGTTCACCCATGAGCAGACGAGGCCTACTGGCCCCACCCGGAATGATAACGTATCTGTTGAAGTAACCTGGGTTTCCATACTTGTTTTGTTCCCTATAGAATTCAAGGGAGGGAAGGGCTGCGGAAACCTGCTTTCATAAAATATATTTTTCACTAGGAGAATAAATACACCACAAAACCACCCAGACCACAGCGTCCAATTGTGGTTCCACATGGAGTCACACATCTTAAATCTGACTGATGAAGAACTCTACTTAAAAACCCAAACGTCTCCTATTTCTTTATTAGCACTGTTTAGCTGTGTTGCCTTACATTTACTAGTGGTATACCTACACATACAAAGCAAATAGCTCGCATTGGAATTGAGCACTGCCTTTTACAAATGCACATGGTCGTACAGAGGGAGCCAATGTCTTTTGGTAAAACAGTAGTTTTCTGTGATAGACTACTAGGATAGAGTTCCTGTAAATCCCTGCTAAATTTTCCTGATATTCAGAAGAAACTAAGCCACAATAACTTTTAAGCAACCACTCTTAGTTTTCCCTTTAAATCAGCTGTAGGTATATCAAGGTATGTGTCAGTAAATCTAAAATGGCTAAAAAGACTATTAAATCGTTGTTAACGAAATACCTTCAATCTTTTTTTCATGGTGCTGTTCCATTCTTTCTGTAGTAGATACATCTCATCTGCATCTTCATCAAATATATCCTCACTGGATCGGCTGACTGCAACTTGTACCCAGGACATAACAGCAGCAATGACTATGACCTCTGCTTATGCAGTAAAAAATATACTGAGAAACTCTGAAAAGTCCCTCTGGCTAAGTGTCAGATTAGAAGTATAGGCAAAAAAATGTGAGTTCTGAAGAGAAATCATGTACAGAGTTGATTGCTCAACCGGTACATTTGTTTCCACATGGGAAAGGATGCTGTTTACCATCAGGGTGCATCTGTCAAGAGAAAACAGTCAGCTGGTAAAGCAACTTCTGTAATTTACAATGACAACTTCAGACAGTAATTTTTTCCCCTCTTATCGCAGTGACAGGCATATGCATGCCAAATGAGCCTTTCTAAATGTTGCTAGTACACAAACAGCAAGCAGAAACAACTTTATGACTTGATTCTGACAGCAGCTGGTGAATAGCCCCATATAGCTTCCATGCGGTGCATTAAGTTGTAATCATAGGTAACTGCCTGCAGAGCTTATAACCAGCATGGACTTTCAGCTTTGATTTTCAGTTTCCTGGTTAGGCCAAATACTTATCCATCTTACAAATCTTGAGTAGAAATACGCCTTTATGTTTGCATAAAGAATTAGCTAGTTCTACCGCAGAGAGAAGAAGACATAATTAGATTATTTCATCTTTTCCACTGAAGAAAACCTTAAGAGGCCACTCACAACTAATTCATTACATCGGTGGAAATTCTTGCAACCCACAAATGCTGTTTCTTGCAGAGGCACCAGCGGCT
>NW_009260132.1:70286-130286 GCF_000687185.1 Egretta garzetta
GGGGGCGGGCGGCCATCTGGAGGGCGGGCGCAAGCGTCGCATCCTCCTCGAGGGGGCGGGACGGGGTGGCCAGGCCGCTCGGCCCTCCTGCCCGCCGAGAGGTGAGAGTCGGTGGAGGAGGGCGGGTGCTGGCGGGGAGAAAGCCGTTACTGTGAACCCCTCTCCCGGATCTCCAGAGCGAGGGGCGTTTGGCTGCCCCAGGCCTTCCACAGGGCCTGCAGGCCAACTCTGGGGGGAGTGTGTTCCCCGGGGCAGGAGGTTTCCTCCTCTTTTCAGTCATACATTGTGGAATTTTTTTAAAAAATCTGCCTTGTTGGCTTCTGAATCCTCAAGGTCCTTACATGTCAAGCATGCCCGTAAGCTGCCCTCTACAAGATTTAAGCATCACAATAAAAAATCCTTTTTAATATGAAGGGTGCCAGCAGGAGTCAAGTGTTTCATTGTTTGCTTCTATTAGAACAGTACTAACCTATTGACATAAATACAGCAGAATAATGAGTTTTTCTTGGTGCATGCTGCATTTAGCATATGAGCGCAGGTTTAAAGTCGGTCAATCTTCATAAACATACTATATATCAACCTCAAATTCAAGTTGTACGTTTTCTCCAAATTGCCAACTCCTGTTGCAGTAAATGTACTGAGCGCTTCTGCAGGTCCCTGAGAGGGAGAACGTTTACTCCTCACCCAGAGGCCAATTCCCTGTTTGCCAGGCTGGCCATGGTGCTACAGTCACCCCGCAGGCGACTGCCAGGCGTCCCACCTCCTGTCCCACGGACGGCTGGTGAGATGCATCACAGCAGGGCTGGAGACACCGCCACGGATGACAGCAGAGCCTGTCCTCACCCTGCAGGTACTGAGAGATGAGTGATCACCGCGCGCTGAGACTCACACAGCCACAGAACTCTCTTTCCAATTGTCCCTTTTGTTTTGCAGAGACGGCCTGTCCTCCTGCTTGTGGCCCTTCTTGGCCACTCACTGCATGCTGAAGTATGAGTGGCCAAGTAACCCAAATCTGTTTAGAAACTGGTGTGTCAGGGGATGAAATGACACTGGTGCCTCTGGATGGCCAGAAATGTGCATATCTTCCTCAGCAGTTACTACACATGTCCATGACTGCTGATTTCCTAGCTTAGCTCTATCGCTTCCACCTCCTGTCTGGTAGAGGCTTATTTAGCTAGCTCTGCCATTTTTTTAAATGAGCAACAATGCTGAATATAGCCTGCACGCACAAATGCACAGTCACAGAAAAGCTCGTGACCCCCTCATGACTGGTCATAATAGCACTACTAAACCTGGGCTAACCCTTTGCTTGTCCTCTTGCACTCCGTCCCCTCAGCCTCTTGTTCTTCTGGAAAAGGTACACAGGTCATGCCTGTGAATTTCCCAAATTCAAACTATCTCTTTTTAAATGTCTTACCAAAGTTCATCATTCTACACAGCTGTTTGTGTAAGACAAATCCTTATAACCATGAGAAACAATGAAGAAAACTCATATTCCCACCCCTTTCTCTTAGTAGTTGTGGATGGATAATTTGGTGAATCATATTGTATACGTAGAGCAGCATTGTTGGGTTATGAAGTTGCAACTTGAAGACAAGTTGATTGTATGCTGATGGCGTTGACAGGGCTGCTGGCAGGGCTTGAGGGTGAGGTGTAGTGCCTCAGGGTATGGATGTTTTCCACACCTATGCGTGTTCTAAATAAAGCAGTGTCTGCATGTTATGGTGACGGTTTGTAATGACACATGCCAAAGGGTCAAAACACAAGAACAATATTTCACAGGCTACAAAAGAGCTCTGGCATTTTTGCAGAATAAAGAGAAGTTACCTAAAAATGTGAAAAATAAAGAAGTAGGTGATTTGTGACCCCCTGTAAAATTTGTCACTGCCATATCCAAGATTAAAAACTGGCTAATTTTAGGCTTATGGTCTCTGTTACACCAAAGGTACCTCTGAGCCATGAACATGCTTGGCTCAGCAGTTACTCCCTGCACACCTGGAGTACTGGGGAGAGGTTCCCCCAGAGGGGCCTGTACATAGTCATTCAGAGCTTAGGACTACCAAGGGGTTGCGGGAGATCATTAGAAAGGATTTCTGTCAGCTTCATCTTAGCAGTAAGGTTTGCCATTAAGCAATCAGGCATAAGCGATCGCCAAAAGTAAAATATATGAACATAGTGGCATAGGCTGCTCCTTTACAGCTTTATTAATGTATGTAATGCTTCAGATAAAGCATTGCTCCCATTCAGATCATTATTACACACTCTTGTCTTTCAGTCATCAGTGCCTCAAACCCAAACTGATGGGAGCAGCCAATGAATTTCTTCATAATGCACAAAGACCCCTCAAGATTTTAAGCTTTTTTGAAGGATGGTTGATTACTGCAGCCACGACTTGTGCTGTATATGGGCTACCTCATGGGGCAGGATGGTCACGTTCTCACTAGGGCAATTTCTGTTGCGGTGTACTGCTGTCTCTGATAGAGTTGAGCTAAGGCTTGTGAAGGGCCCAGTGTAGAGGACTATTTACACCGTAAGTTATTCTCCAGTTATACAATGCTTATTGTCATGAACCGAGAGAACCGTGTTTCATTGGCTCTAATTTTGGGAGTAATATAATCCTTTTAAGAAATCACAGCTCTTAAATGGTATTTGGATGAATTTCAAGAACATTCACATCACTCTTCACTTGTTCTCTGTAGTAAACAAGAGTAAAACATAATGCGGAAAAGTAAGCTATTGAAATGCGAGGATAATGAAAACCGTCAGTACTTAATAAAGATGGTATATGCATTGTCACCAAACATTGCACAAAGTTTCTGAAGAGCCTTAAACTGTAAGTCCCTCCCAAAATGCGTATTCTGCCTGTGGTCAGGTCTGTAGTCTTTTCCAGATATCTGGTTCTACTGACTGGTCAGAGTCTAGGCTGTTTTCCTTGAATGTGGTGAATAACAGGGCATTGGTAGGACTGCCTCCAACAGCAACAAGACAGACATACTCATGCTCACATGCAGCCTGTGTCTCTGTCCCGATCTTGGCTCCTACTGTGAATTTTTCCTTCATGCAAGGGGTGGTGGGATTGTGTGCTGCAGGCTGGATGTTGCAATAATAATAGTGACCTTCAGTGCTTAAATCCTTTGCTTCCAGACCTACCACAGAGAATGAAACAGTCAGCTAACAAGTTAACTGCAAGGTCATAGGTTTAATGAGGTTTTAAATATTGCAGCTCACAGCACAGGAGACTATAATGACCCTAAATTAAACAAGAGGTTTAAAATAAACCTCTAGGATCAATGATTATTACCAGGGCATGGTAATAAACATACATTTCTGTGTTTTCGTCTAACATGTCTCATTCAGGATATTAAGGCAATTTACCAGTAAAGCCCTATCACCCTCTTGTGAGGAAGGTAAGTAATAGGAATGGCTTCCCTGTTTTTGTGAAATCAATTCTGTCTTCTTTAATAACATACGGTAATATTACACAACACTTCAGGTCAAAATGTCTTATTTAATGTCAGAAGAAAATGAAAGAATACGGAAAAGTGCTAGAAATTTATGAATATATCATGGGTAAATATCTAACATTTGCTTCAGAGCACAACAGGAATCTTAATAACCATTTTGCCTTTACTTCTCACAGAAGTGTTTTCAAGGGAGAGGACAGTTTTCTGCCTCTTCTTACCAAAGCACACGACTTTGATAGTTAAATGGTACAACAGGGCAGTTTTTCTGCTTGCAGATTCAGATCCTGGCAAAAAAAGAAATCTTTCCTGAATATTCTGTGGACTGCCAGCAGTTTGGCTTGTACTGAATTACAAGTGGAAGTGGTTAAGCAAAGAAATAATTCCCACCCCCCGCCCCCCCCGGTTTTCCCCAGGCTTGCTTTGAACATCTCCAGGGAAGCCAGGCTTGCAGTCTGAAAAACTGTACTCTGAACTGTTGCGTGCTAAACAGAGCAGCAGGTACAGTTTATTAACACCAACGCAGTTCCCCTCCATCTGTCATTTTTCTTGGTTTGCTCCTCAGATGAGTGAAATTTGTTGTCCCCAGATGCAGTCCATATTTCCATGCTGGAACTTCAATAACAACTCTAACATTGCAAAAAAAGATGGTATGGCTGAGATCAAAATGAGCTATATACACATTCCAGCTCAAGATCAACGCCGACAGAACAGTGTGTAATGTGGGACTACACTATCCTTTTCAGAATATGCAGCAGAGATGCAAGGAAGGAGTATTCCTAATCGTCTTCAATCTGTTGACAGCGAGCTTTTTACAGTGTGAAATTCCACATGAACAGAAAAAGATTAAGTCAATAAGGACAAGAAGATGTAATAAATTCCGCATTTTAGTTGTGTAGCTGAATCATGTGTCTACTGAAATTGTAATATTAGTGATGAGTCTGACTGGTTTTGTATCATCAATAAATCTGGACCCTGTAGCTCTGTGACTCAGAAATCCTTCAGTGACATTTTTCTACCTTATTGGTTACATTTTTTGATGCAGAGCTGCCTTTTTTGTTTGTATAATAATTGATCATAATATGCAAATAATTACTGTAGATGTAATTGATCCAAGAAAAATGCTGTATTCTGCTTATGAATTTCCCAGTGAATTGCATCTCTATTCAAATCACTCAGAGTTTTTGTCATACTTGCGTTGTTTCAACGGGAGAGAAACGCTAGCTCTTTTCCTTTGGCTAAGAGACGAATTGCCCTCTCTGTTTTACCCCTTGTATAAACCCAGGAAAATGATGAAAAACTGCAGGAATAGCAGCTGTGCAATGCTGATCCAATTGTCTGAAGAGAGCTGCTAGAAGGCATAAAGCTTGCAGAGTGCACTGATTTCTTTGGCACCTGAAACCATGAGAAAACAATTGTTTCAGCGACAATGCACAGTTCCTGAAAGGTTGAGGTTACGACAAGGGTGGTTAAATGGTGGCTTTTGAATTGCATGTGGATTGTGAACAATTCCAGTACAGCATGTATGCCATATCTGCGGCGCATAATTGGTTGTTTGGCTGTGCGAGCACAAAGGCTGCTGGGCAATTCATATCCTCAGCTGTGGAAGAAAGTGAGCTGGCATCGCTGGGCCCCTTGGGACCCAGCTATACGTGGGGGCTCCCACAGGGGGCTACGGCCCCCTGCACAGCCATTGCCACCTGCAAACTTGCTACCGGAGCTCTCTGAGGAGGGTCCTGCAAGGTGAGACAAAGCAGTTGCCCAGGACAGCATATTGCTGGGTATGGCAAAATGTGTTTATGCCCCGTTTGCCCATTTTTACCTTACAACTGCTGCTGTGGCCACGTGGGGTGTTAGACCTTACTGCACCTAGCCCCCTCCCCCCCGCCCTTCCCGCCGAAGGGCAGTTCAGTGGTGACTTTCCCTCCTCCTAGCTCCTCTCTTTCTCCCATTCTTAGTCCTGTCCTTGTCATCAACACTGGAAGAGCAAGTACGGCTTTGCTTACAGCTCTGGCTCTGAGTTATGCTCAGCCACCTGGAGGTGATGGCACGTAGCTAAATGCTCGGGAATTTATCCTCCTGCCTCCCCTTGAATGTGATCTTACCACTTCCCTGGGTTACTTTCTCAGACCTGCAAGTACAGGTATGCTTATCTTTCACAATTACCATCGGTGTCAGTGGAAGGTGCTATGTTCGATAGCAACTGCAGGGGCTGTGCAGCTAACAGAATGGGGAATCTGACATTTAAACAAGACCAACCATTGCACGTGGCATGTCTTGAATATTACTCACTAGTCTGGAAAAGACTGAGCATGGTTACTTGTAGTTATTCCGAATTTATTTCACAGGACTTAACTACATATATTTACATTCCGTTGCCTGCCTATACTTTGCCGTTGTATTTTGCTCAGGAACCAACAAACACAGTTCAACTGACCCAACAATAAACCACCATCTAAACAAGTAACATTAGGTACTTTTAAAAATTGAATTACTATGGTCAGTATTGGTCACCCTGGCTTATGCTGGAAGCACATTGCTGTTCAGGCAATTATTGATTCCTGTGGGTTTGCACTCAGGGTAACGCAGTTCTCAGCACGCAGGATCACAGAGAAGGTGAAAGTTCTCTCATCAAATTTTCAGCAGCAGAAGAGTTGCTAGCTCTTTATGAAAACTGAAACAACAACAGTGCTCATGTTACAAGCTCAGGCCGCGACTTTAATCATATGTTACATTTGAAGTCCGAAGCCACCTTTCTTTGCTCATCCAAAAGCTGCAGTGAGTAGGGTGGTTCAGTGGGATACGTCAGGCAGGCTTGGCTCATATTTTAAATAGCAATAAAGAGCTTCGAAGTTCTTCAAAGAACTAAGAAAAAAGAGCTACAAACTATCCTTCCACTTTGTGAAATAAATGAAGTCACACCTTCAGCAAAAACTATATATTGTATTTTGCCACTGACTCAATGCGTCAGCTGACTAATTGTGACTAAACAATTTTACAAGTAACGCAGCAATTACATAGCAAAACCAGAATGAATTCAGCACCACCTGAAGGCTAGGAATCAAACTCCATGGTAATGTGACAGGTGCTCTAAGTTACAGGAGGTGAAATGTAAGGGAAGCTGATCTGAGGCAATTTGTGCACAAAGATAGCAAAAAGCTCTCTATAGAAATGGGGTACTTCATTTTATTTCTTCCTAACCCCAGATTCCACTCACTTCTCTAACTCCCATACAGATATCAAATCCTCCGAGAAGCCTCTCTTACAGCAATAGGTTTGTTCAGATAGTTCAACTGAGGCGAAAAATACATCTCAGAAGGGGAACTGTGTTAGAATTTTAATTATGTAGCAATTTCAAACTGATCACATTGCATATTGCAAGGTTTTAGAGCATCTCCAGTCTGTGGAATATTAGTATCAGGGTCTATTCCTGTTATTTATAAACATGGGGTAAACTGAAATTAACTGTCACTTCTGTTCCCAGAACTTTATAAAGATTTCACATTTTAGGGTAATTTTCTGAATAATGTAACTAATTGACTATTTTTCTTTTTGTGAACTATCATATATCTACTGAGGAGCACCCTTTATCATGATGTTTGGCAAGGGCATTTCAGATTTATTAAAGAGACTGTGATTTAATAATTTGACCAAGGAAAATCTGCAGATCCCTTGAGAATCATTTTAGCACATGTGGAATAGGTCCCCCTTTTTTTTTTTCTAGCAAGAAAGCAAGCGGTATAAAAATATTTTACTAATGTGCTGAGAACTACATTTTATCCTCATGCAATCTTAGCTTCTCAAGAAAATTCTCAAAATATATTAGGGCATAAGATGGTGTAGTCTGTGATTACCTGAAAACGTAAAACCTTGTTTTGTCTGTCACTCCTACCCCCATATTCCTGTGCAATGGCTGTTTTCTCTTTTTCAGAAGCTAAAGCAACACAGACAAACCTTGCTTCCTGAATGACTGATGGGGTAATGAAAATTAATAGTAGCCCCTACAAACACCATTGATTTTTTAAAATCGCAAAGATTGACACCTTATCTTTGTATTTGAAACAAGCGCATGTCTCTGTTGTAATAAATGTAGGTATGCATGTATACCCTGATACCTATGAGCATTGTCTGCAGACTCTGAGGAGCTCAGGGGCATATTTCAAATTCACTTCAACAAGGGCACCAGGCTGTGTTATAAGGATTTCGTAAAAATCCATCCCTTAGAATCTTGTAAGTAATCTCTTGGATATCCTACAGGCTTTCTTTCATAAAGCTTTCAACGGAACTGAGTGGGCTGCATGTGTGTGTGTGTGAAGTTACCCTGATTGAAATGCCAATATTCTCTCTGTCTCTGTGCTCTGGAATTTACTATTGCAATAAAATGGAAGCATTCCCTTGCATACTGAACTGAAGTGGCTATGAAGAACCACCACCGAAACCCCTCATTTATTTCATGGTTTCGGTTTAATTGACATCAGCGTTCAATCCTTCTTACTGGCCTATTCATTGTCTCCCTCTCCTGGAGAGTCAGTCTGGATTCAGTGCACAGCAAATTCATTACTGAACTGCAGCAGTTTCCCTCTCTGAAAGGAAGGGGAAAGAAAGAAGCCACGCTGTATCACAAGCATCTAATCTTAGTATGTTACTTTTATCTACACTTTTTTAAAAAAAACCTTCTAGGTATTTCCCACAACACCCACAGCAAGCAACCCACACCACCTCCCCCATCTCCCAGTCCAAGTCTCTGTTGAGGGACAATATGTTAAGAGGATATTTATCTATCCCCCTGACTCCAAATAACCAGTACCAGAGCGCAATACAAATATTTTTGAATAATTCATGAAATGATGGCTGGGCAAAAAATATTGCAAACAATGTATTTTAGGCATGTTATTTAATCAGCAGCAATAACATTGCTCATTTTGTAAAAAGCATGAATAATTTATTTTAATACTAAAGGACCAGCAATGCATGATTTCTAAGAATGACCCAACCAGCTTTAATCAGAGACTGGGGAGCACGTGCATGAGTAGCATGCAGTATGCAAATACGTAGGCAACGATGACAGGAAAAGTAAGTTGCTCTGAATGGTGAAAGGTCACTGGTACTCACCAGTCCTTCCACAAGAATGGGGGCCAAAAAGTGTTTGAAATGAAGGTAGAACAACTGGCATGGTGTGAAATAAAGAGAGTGAGGAGGCAGATTTGGTAAAATCTTGCCTCACTTGGGGAAATAAAAACAACTATTACCTGTAGAGAACAGGAAGAATGATATGGGGGGTGGGGCACAGTACATGGGGTGTAACCTCCACGCCAATGCAGTATATCTTGGGGAAAAGAGTCGGGGGAAGGATGTGGTAACATATTAGGAAGTACTATGCTACAGAAGATACTTTTTAATATTGAACGCACAATGATCCTTATGCTCTTTTTAGCATATTGCAGACTGTGGGGGGAAAAAGATCCCCTAAAACCTGGCTTTCTGGTAGCTCTCCCCTGTACATGGGACAAATGATCTTCGAGAGCCACCTCCAACATTAGTACGACAGTAGTTGTCACCTGCAGGGACCATGTAGCCTTAGAGCTCAGCTGTGGTAGGGATGTATGGTGGAATAAGATGATTATGGACTCTAGGATAACCACTAAGAAACTATTAATTTATTCGGCACTTACAGCTCACCCCACTTCTAAAATGTGTCAAAAACATGGTAAAACTTAGGGGCATCTGCCAGTGGGATTTCACAGCAGGTGCCACATCAAGGCTATACAGCGTACCAACACAGGAGCTTATATCTGGTGAGAGCAGAGCCATTCGTCAGATGGAGCAAGTTTATTGTGGCTTCTGTAGCTAAGAACTTACAAAAGTTCACATAAATTCACATTACCTCTGGCTAAGTGGAAGGATGGTCTCAACTTCTGCTGTGGGCTTAGATTCTGTGTTGGTACCTGGTTAGGAGTCAGTAGGTTCAAAGTAGAGGAACCAATTAAAAAAAGTGAGGTAGACGGTAGATGCTGTTTCTATTCCATTCAGTGGGCATTTCCTAAGTATTTAGTCCTTAAAAAAAAAAAAAAGTAGATAAAATATCTACAGAATCTAAAGCCCTTCAAAAGAGCACTCTGCTACTAAATAATGTAATAGCATGTATCACTCATTCATTAAATATCAATAATGTAAAATTATCTGTAATTTGAAATGCTCCTGAAATTATCTCCAGTCCCCTGTTTGTTCTGTATACACTTGTAAGGGGAGTTTCATGGGCTTTCTTTGCTTTAAACTCTTGATTTTGAATTTTTTCTTTGCAGTCTTTAGCATTAAGAGAAAATGGAAGAACTGTGGATAAATCATTATTTATTCGAGATTACTATTAGCAATAGAAAAAAGAAAGTTGCTGGAAGTGAGAATAAACCCTTTCTTTGGCAGATTAGCTGCTGGCTTCTAAATCTTCCTCCAGAGAGGAGAGTACCCAGGGGGTAACAGGGTACTATGTCTTTCCCTTCAGCTAGCTGTTAGCAGATTTGCCAGAAGTCCAGCTCATGCCTTCAGTAGCACTCATGCCCTGTGTTCAGGCAGCAGGGTGTGATAGCGAGGCATGGGCCTTGGGCGAAACTTTGGCTTTGATGACGTTGATTCAACAAGTCACTGGCTCAGTAGGCAGGACTTCAACCCATGCACCCCAGCCAAGTACAGGGCACAGGCTATCCCTTGATGTTTAATTATAAGGTGTGGGTTGTTCAGCAGCATTTTACGTCTGCGACAAAAAGAACCTTCAGTCAACTCTTTGTGGGTAATTGATGCATTACTCCTCCTTTGCTGGATCAGAACTAGTGGCCTGACCTTAACCACGTCACTCTCTTCGTGCTGTGTACGTTTTCCCCATCTGTAAGAGACAGCAAAGAACTTTACAGATTTTGAAGCTAAAATAATGAGAATTTGTGTATGTATATGAAACACATTTCCCAGTACAGTGCCATAGATAAAAATCACAACAAATATACTTTACAGGAAATGAATGAATGAAATTTAAGACTGATACTGCAAAATAAATTCGGACTGGATTTTTTTGGTGGGGGGAACTCATTAGACTGTGTAAATTAATCACACTGTGCAGAGTACCCCACTGGCAAGACATTACTCACCGCAAAATAATTCTGTTGTTTTGGGACTTTGCTTGTATACTAGATTGATGGTGATTCAGTGTTTATTGAGATTTTTGGTTCGCATCTCATTTATGTTTATGCCTACCAGATGGTCTTTATTTGTCATAGTATTTCTTAGGAAATTTTTTTTTTGGTCTCAGATTTGAGTGTCTGCATGATGAAGATGCTCTATAAGTGAGAGAAGAAATTGAGCAATATTAAACATTGCAGAAGACAAGTGATTGCTGAGGCTAGAGAAAGCAGATTATGATTACAAATAACAGTTTAAAAGAAAAGCCTGAACTGATCTGGATTTTGGTTCTAGGGATAAGATCTTCAACTTAAAATTCTTATCTTGCTGTGTTCCTAGTCTTAAATTTGGGGATTTAAAGTTAGGAGAAAATCTAAAGTAGGTCAGTTGCTAAGAAAACTTTTTTAGTAGCAAGGCTTCTTTTCTTCTAAACAAACTGTTAAAATCTCATTGCCTGAGACAGTTAATGCTGAGAAGCCCAGAGTGCCTAACATTATAGTATAAGTGTAATATAGGAGCAGTATAAGAAGCAGTGTCTGCCTAACCATTTCAATCCCTCCTCACCAGAGTAGTAGACTGGTTTGTGTTAGGTCTACTGGGCCGAGGTTCAGTCCTCACTGTTGAGTGTTGCAGAGGTCAGTGTTATAATTTGGCTTCTTGTATGAGAAACAAATCTTAGCCCCTGGTTTCCAGGGAGGGATACTGACATTATGGTATTGTTTGTTTGGATGCTATTGATCTCACACCCCTCATCCCCCCCCTTCTTTTTTGAATCTCTTCCTGGAATAGGAAAGGCACTCAGAGGTTTTGGAACCCATGAGAAATCTTTCATCATTTCAGATAACAGAATAGTCTTTTCAGCCTTTAACAGCTGAAGCTTTATGAACAGGACGAGTTAGGTCATACATTTTCAAGGAAGAGTTTTCCTGCGGTATTTACCAGAAAAGCTTTTGACAAATTTCCAGCAAAAGGACATCTTGCTATAAGATATCCTGATAATCCTTCCATGTACAGACATAGAAATGGACATGAAAAACTCCTGGGTCTGTTAATCTTGCAAAATTCAGCTAATAATCGGATATGCTCTTCATGCAAAGTAAAATGAAAATGTCATTAATACACCTCCATATATAGGGAGAATAAAACCAGACAGTGCAAACAAGAATTAGTTACATCACAGCACTTTGTTAAAGTTTAACAGTGAAAATAGGAGACAGTGGTGCCAATTGCTTGGTATAGACTACGAGAGGAAAATTATTTTCTGGAAAACCGAATTAAATCCAGAGTGACCAGAGGAGACGGTAGATGGAGTTGGTAATGAAAGATATTCAATAACCTCTAAATCTTTCTCCTTAAGTCACATGGTGATGGCAATATTAACGGCAATCATGGTTAAAAGTCTTTGGCTAAAATAAATAAAGCTTTTGCTGGAGTCTCCACTTCTTTCTCACCCAGGATATGGTTTTTCCCATTGTGAAGTAGCCAGGGGTAGAAAGAGTAGACCTAGAAAGAATCAGAAACTGTTCTATGAAAGGAAGAAGGGGAGACAAAGCAAGCAAAGATTGGGAGATTTGGAAACCCCAGAAATGGACACCGGGTATTTTGCCACGCACAAGAAAAAGAAAAAGTATTGGTGTATCTGAAGTATGGACGGCAGCTCTGATGACTGATTAAGACTGTGGTATGTCTATACTGTATATTACTAAGAGCTGAAAAGCAGATAGTGTTTGGTGTTAATTCAAGTTGATCTTTTCTATTCTAGCTTTTACATGCACAAGTAGTTTCCCAGTAATGTGATGCATATTTAAGGAGCTCACAGGAAAAAAAAAGATGACTGATGACATTTCTGAAAAGATATATCTGGCCTTCAGCAGATAAAAATTTTGCTGTGCTTTTTCTGTTTCTTGATTCTGTATTAACACCTTTCCTCCCTCCCCATGCGTTCAAGTTCTCCTGAACAAGTTTTCATTTCACAGAGTCACTACTGAAGCTGTAATCACAGCTGGGTTGGGCACCATGTCTCACCAGCCCAAGGCAACTCAAGTTCATTGTTTTTGTGGGACTCAGTGGCAAACAGAAATTACAGCCCTGTTGCAAACACTCCTTTTTTCCTGACCTCTTTCAATCTGAGGGAGAAACAAACTGTCACAATTCTCTTCAGGCACTAATTTTTCAATAGCCATTGGTGAAAAGCACTATATTTTAATATCTGCGCATTTTTATATGGAACAATGTAGCTATCGAGAGTGAACAAACTTTTCAGGAATTACACAATCCTCTTGTAAAGTTTTTTCTTACTAATCTACAGCTATGCCCTTAAAAATATCCTTGGAAAGATTTAGGAAAGCAGTTGTTTGCTCCACTTTAAATTAAAAGAAAAGCATGTGAATTCAGTGCTGTTATTAGTTCAGTAACACAAACGATATATGCCTCATCATAAATATCTTTTCTTGTGATGGAGAGGGGAAGAGAATTTTTTTTTCCCCCTAAAAATAATCTTCACTCTTTTGCACAACTCTCCTCTGGCCTGTAGGTGTCATAGTCAGAATATGGATGAAATAAATAAGTATTAGTCTACTTACACGAAATAACTTTCTGAAAAGCAATGCTCTTGGTAAGTAAGTACTGTTATTTACTGATGCTTTGGAAGTGGAGAAACTACTCTAGTATATAGCATACAACATAAAAGATTTCATTGCCCATTCTCTAGCTCCAAAGCTGAAGTTTCTCAGTTTTCTCAGCTAAAACCCATTTTTCTCAAAAGCCTTATCCTGAGGCCTCCTAATCTGAATTTGTCTGTCTTGATCCCACTCTTCATCCATTCTCTCCCTCTCACTCTTGCTTCTTAATATCTGACTCAGATAAGACTCAGAGAAGTGACGAAAAAACTGAAAGAGCAGCATGTTCCCTCTCCTTTTGAGGGAGTAAAGCGGTGGGCTGTAGGTGTAACAAGGCCACAGCATGAAGGTGCAGTGAATGTTAGGGAAACATCTAAGGAACCCAGTTGTATCAAATACCAGTTCTCATAGTCTGTTGCCTACTAAGTAGTTAAGCACATCAAAGCTTAGATTTACCCAGGCTCACTTCAAGCTCTTCCCTGAACACCTAAATTAAAAACCTTGTCACACAATGTTCAAGCATCACCAGGAGTACACTGGTCTACCTCAGATGTCAAGTTCTCTCCAGCTGCATTGGAAGCTAACAATGAATTCCAAACATGACATACAAGGTAAATATACAAAGCCACATGGGGTAAAACTATGCCAGTTTCACATTAATGATAAGATATAGTAGGATGTGATAACACATTAATAGGTTGCCTACATAAATGTTATTTAATCTACCATTGCTATGCAAACAACTTTTTAAACAGAATACAACAGCTATTCTGCTCAGCTGCTACCATTTGTAGAAAGAGCATATTTTCCTCCAGTAGATGTTTCAGTGGGAATTCTAGTTCATCAGGGACAGAAGTGTTGGAGCCTTGGACATTTGTAAAACATATGAAAGAGTGAACCCTTAAGAACAGTTTGGGGAATGTCAGTTTAAAACCTTCCCTTTAATAACTACCTGAAAAATGGGACTAGAAACAGAAAGTTCCATATCCTACATGTAAATGTCCAGTGCAAAGAAGGATTATAATTTAAAGAAGATCTAGCCATGTGATTAATTAGAATTGGTACCTTCCTGTCTCGAGTCTTCTTTTCTCCTCAAAGGTGAGGAAAAATGGTAAACAATTCTTTGATGCCATCTGAAAAATATCCGACTTGTGATGTAGGACCCAAGGTGGTAAAAATAGAATCCTTGGTTCGAACCATGAACCCCTCTCTTCTGATTCACTATACAACTCAGTAAAAGATTTCCATGCTTATTGCTATAGACATTCATTTATAGAAAGGTCTAATTTAAGGATTTCTAATTATTGCAGCATGAAACCAGCCTTTAGTAATTCTGAATAAGAAAGACCAATGTACACCAAGGACCCTAGACCTTGACATTTCTGTGACATGTGGATCTATACATTAATTTACTCATGTATTTCCAGGTAATGACACACTCTTGTGCAAGAATTTTAGGATGCAACTAGAGATCACACCCAGTTGTTCTTGGAGCTGTATGGCTTCTGGAGCTCAATGTTCTTATTGACCCCTAACTACCTGGAATAAAGGATTTAGCATTTCCCTACCTAAAGGAGCTAAAAGTTGCATTTGGAAGCCCTAGTGAGTGTTTACAGTAGATTTTCAAATCCGGTTTCAATACCTGGATATTTCTGTTCTGATCCAAATATTTTAAAACCTTTTTAAAATAGTCTAAAGGGAGCTTTGAAGTCTGTGCTCTATAACAACATCTTATTGCTGATCATATTACACAGTGAAACTTCATACATTTGCTCCAGACTATTAGCCCTGAGTCAGCTGTAACACACAGAGTGACATGTGCTAGGAGGAGATGATAGCTTTGTCCACTTTCTAAGACACCCCCCTCACAGATACTAGTGCATGTCTGTTGGTGGGTAGTCTGGTAAGAAAGTGCTGCCTGAAACTTACTGTGTCTTGCAGCTGGCACCATGCCTGAACTGCTGCTGAAGACAAAGGGAGTAAAGGTGCTCAGAATCAGCTCTTTAATTCTAAAAGGGCAAGACATGAGGACGCTATCCAGAATTTCCAATAGAAGGCAAATTACTTTAAGTTTTGAAGATCTGGGGTCATTTTTGGGTGCACCCACAAAATTGCTGAACCATTCTGATATACAGAAATCTGAGATTTTTATTCTTCATACTACTCGGATTAGTAGTGGCTGAATGAAGAGGTCCTGCCTGTCCATCTGCTGTAGAAGTGTGTTTGACTTTGTTATGCAAAGTTTTGCTGCAGCTGAACTAGAAGTGTGAGTGACACTAGAAATCATACTGTGGTCTGCCTACGTTTGGAGGCTAAGCCTAAAGGTTTTTTGGTCTGTCCCTTGGAAGATCTCCATGTCTTTCAGAATGACAGGCACACAATATGACTCACTTCACACAACTTTATGTTTCTTCTGTATAGATATTTATGTGTCTGAAGAAGTAATTCTTGGCTCCCCTTATAGCTATTGGATAGAAATAGACAATTTGAAGACATGATTTTTGACACAGCTAATTGTTGCCTAGAAGTGTCCATTTTTCCTCCACTGACTCTAAAGTTGCTCAAGACTATTAGCTCAGAGGTAAACCTACATGTGCTCACAAAAAACAAACAAAAATCCCATACAATGAAATAAGTAGGAAGATTTCCAGGTACTTCCAGGAAGTCTGAATGCATAAAAAAATAAGATGGAGGGTTGGATGATGCCAATCTTATTGGACATTTCTGAGTAGGCCGCACAATCGATTAAATTGCAGTAAGAGCAACAAAGAACGCGGACGGTTTAAAATAATGAACAAAAATGAGCAATTTTATCCAAATGAGTAACAACACCTTTATCACCCAATCTGATCCCAGGGTCACCCTTCTTTAGGATTGAAATGTTACTGGTGAAAAGGGAAAGCTCTCTACATAGGCTGCTGGGAGAACAAGTGGAATGAAGAGTTTGGAGAAAAGTTTTAGAAAATAAAGACTGACTCTTTCTTGAATATTTTTTTTCTTCCTTTCTGTATCTAGGGATTTCTTGTGCCCTTGCAACTATTTTAGTTTACCTTTTTTATAGCTAGTCAGCACACAAGCCACTTTTTCTTTTGCAGGCTCTGAAACTTACTGTTGCAACAGAAAAGAGATACAACAAAGACTTCCCACCAGAGACAAGGGTTTTTTCCCACCACAGGATAGCCTATTAAAGCAATAGCATCAATGTTTAGAAAAACTCATAACTTTTTCTTCCTTTTATAAAAGAAAAGGAAAACAATAAACAAAAAACTAAACAAGAAAAACCTTTCCCCAATCCTATATGAGGCCCATTGCAGAAGACTTTCATAATCTTCATCAGAAAAAACAGCATATCAGTAACTAAGTGCAACAGCCTTACTCAGTAAAGCAACTTTACCCACATAGGCAAAAAATATTAATGCATGTAAAGTACATTGGTAACAGGAATAGTCTCAT
Organism: Egretta garzetta; assembly: GCF_000687185.1. NCBI lineage: Eukaryota > Metazoa > Chordata > Aves > Pelecaniformes > Ardeidae > Egretta > Egretta garzetta. Next base: position 86,986 of record NW_009260132.1, read on the forward strand.
CAGCAGCAAATGAACTGATTCTTGATGTTTCCTTTTACAAAACAAGAAGTAGTCCCTCAAAATATCTCAACAATATTGGAATGTCTGTGGTTCAAAGGCACCTATCACTTGGGAGACTTAACTAGCCCCATAGTTTTTAATCTCAGATAACTAATTAGCATCTGATTTATGAATGTTTCATATCAGGAAAGAAACCTGAAGTGATTGGAAAGGGTCCTTGTCAAAAAGCTGTCCTTAAGGAAAACTTTACAAGGTTTCTTTGCAACCAACATTATTTCTTATTTTATGAAGAGGGGGAAAAAAAAAAATCATGTAGAGCTCTTTTAAGTCCCAGGTAACTTTAGAATGAGTTTTTGGTGGGTTTTTTTTGTTTTGGTTTGGGGTTTTTTTGGTAGTTTTTGTTTGTTTTAATGTTTCTTGGAGGAAGAACTGTTATGCACAGCACATCTCAATCACACTTTGACTCAATATATTTTTGTATAACATTCTGGCAAGCAGCGAGAACCCTGTTTTTTGTCAAATTATTTTTTATTTAAGGCTTTTCTATGACTTAACGATGCTCCCATTCTTCTAGGGAACCTTTTAACAGAAAGAATTTCAGAACCTGCTGTTCCAGCGTTCTACGGTATGTCAGAGCCTCTGCTCCCAAGAACAAAACGTTGAAATGTTAACTAAATAAAAATAATAGGAACTGTTTCGAAGGAACTGCTGCAGGCTGGCTATTGTGGGTGCTCCTTAGTATAAATACAGGTATAGAAAAGTTTGGATCCTGACTGAGCTGCAGCAGTAAGAATGGATGTGAATTATATTTTTTAAATTATTTACAACTTCACAGTGCCTGTGGCTTTAAATTATTGATGCTAGTGACAGCAACTGTCAATGAGACAAAGCTTCCACTGAAACAGCAGCATGCTATGGTGCTGGGGACTAGTTTGGTTCAGCCCTTCCGATCCTTCTTATTAAGGAAAAATGTCACTTCTCTCATGTTAGGAGAGCAGAAAAAAGGAAGTAAGATCATTATTAAAGGAGAAGTTTCCTGCAATAGCCTTTGATTACAGCGTGTCTCTCAGAACTCTTGAGATAGCAAAAATGTTCTAACTGAGCATGAAAGAGGTCGATCTTAGCAGTAAGTGACTGCATAATGTTTGCTATAACACTTTTTTTACATGTAGGGTTAGAGCAGCAAAATGGTCCCTGCTGCACCACAAAGGATGAGGAAGCACCGTGTGTTAGAGAGGCTTTAGGGGGCACATTTGTCCCCACCTACGCCCCACAGTGCATCGTCTAGGGTGTTGTACCTCCACATTCAGGCAATACCTCCAGGACAAAGGTATTAGCCTCTCCAGATGTGGTAGAAGCACTTGCACCTCTGTTGGTATAGCAGCAACCATTGGGAGTACCGCAGATCATCTGTCTTCTTTATTACTGCTGCTCTCTCCCGCTGACCTATGCGGCTGTAATCTCCTGAATCTGTCTGTCTATATCTGACAGCTTCCTAATAAAGTTCTGTTGCTTTAGGTGCAAAAGGACACACCTGCTTTAAGTGTGGTGGTGTAGGGCTCTGTTTTTCCTACTGCTTTATTCAAGTTCAAAACAACACCACAGTAGGTGAAATTCATGAAGAAAAAAGGAGCACCTTGTGTTATTTGGATCTGGGAATTTGGCTGGACCGGTTACTGCTGAAAGGAGAGAAGATTCCTGAGGTGAAAACATCAGTGAGCCATGTGTGTATGCTGCATATGTACTTGCAGAGTGGAAGAGAGCTGTGTGGAATATGAAATTGCATCCTGTACTGCTGGGGATCAGGTGCCGAATTGTATAAAAACAAGCGCTGTATGAGGAGTGGGGAAATGACTGAAGAGTGATTCTCTGTAGTGAATGATTTTCAGTGGAGGAGGAGAATCATCCCTCTTTTGTGTCCTCTTATGTGCACAGATGGAAAGAGAGAATCAAAAGTCTTCTGCTGTCATTTAGGAAACAAAGATAGTCTTAATGACTTACAAAATAGTAACAGGCACGTGGACACATGCTGAGGAGCCTGTGAAGCTGCAAGAAATAAAATGTGCTTTTATGGTTCAGGTTAAATCTCACTAAAATGGACTCGGATTAATACTGAGACACTGGCTGCCCTCTGGTTGCAGGTCATCAAAATGGCAGGAGTTCTACTACCCCACAGGATCTAAATGGGTCTCATCTGTGTAGCCTAGAGGGACCTCCAACTCTGCAGCTTTACATTGCCCAGGGCACTGGCCTCAGGGGGCTAGCCCTGCTCCATCAGCCATGCAGAAGAGAGTGGCCTGAATCCACATTGCTCAAGGGGCTAGTCCCTGCTTGCAGCAGAACAGCCACAATACGTAATGTTTGACCTAAGCCCTAATATAGTGGCCATAATTAAAAAAAAGAAAGTTTTGCCTTTTTTTCCCCACACCTTCGAAATACCTGAAACAATGACAGCACTGTGATGTAACAACGTAATGCAAGTGCACTAGGAATAATCGAGAAACAAGGAGTTGGGACCACGGCAGTGAGCTCAGCTATTTGACAATACAGGAGTACTGTACAAGACTTAGAGACCCAATAAAAGACTTGTATAACTGTATTTGGGTCATTGCAACTGCAGTATTAAGGTGAGAATTTAAGGGGTCAACAAAAAAACCCCTAGCAATAAGATCTGGTAAGCTGGCCCTAAGTAAAAGCAATGTGAGGAAGCTCTTCAGGTGAATCCCCTTTGACAAAAGAAGTCATTACTATAGAAATAGTCTTGCTCTATTCCTTCAGTGTTTAGGGAAGCAGAACACTGCTTCAGAAATACAGAAGATTGCCAAGATAACCAAGATGCTTGATTCCATCATTTGTTTCTCTTCTTTCTGCTAATGCCCCACAGAAGCCTGATGTTTGGTTGCTTAGGTCAACTATGTCTTGGTCCCACCTCCTCAAATCAGTAATGCAGTGTAATGCTCTGCCACCATTTACCTAACCTTCATCATGGTCATAGCATGAAAAGTATGCAGTATATTGACAGTGACCTCGCAGTTTCTTTCATACCTAAAGATCCTTCCAGCAGCTTTTGCTGCTGTTAATAAAGAAATGGACTGCATCATCACTTTGATTCTGTATAAAATATTTAGTGTTCAAGGGCATTGACTATAGAGTACTGATATCAGGTAGCAGCTACAGACTGAAAACATTAAGGTTTTTTGATACTAACTTGCAGGATCCACCAAGAATATTTCATTTTGTAGTTTAACCACTAGTTAGTGGCATAACAGCAGCAGAAAATGCAAAAAAAAAAAAATCTTATTTTCTTTATATAGAACACTAAGCAGGGGATACTAATGGAAGGATCTCACTGATGAAATGCCATGAAGAAATGAAAGCCAATGAAATAGAACTATTCATATAACATGGTGCAAAGAAAGCATTTGTAAGCAGAAAAATAACATTTCCTGCATTTCTCTTTTAAGAACAGAAAAGTCACTGGAATGCATACATGAATTCATTACATTATGAGAACCATTGCATTTAACATTTTTCACAGAAACTCTGTAGTCATGTACCACTGCACTCATTAGGTCAGATCTTTCTCACCCGTCTCGTGGGTTTATTGTCCTTGACTGCCACCAAACATAACAGGATCTGAGGTCTTTCATGTATCCCGGGTATAGGGAGGGCTCTTTGCAGTAACAAAGCTAAAATATGTCCAGCTGTATAGATTCTTCTATCAAAAGCAGGTAGATTTCTCCAGAACCTAGCTACCTGAGCATCTCAGTCCTTTTGACATATATTCTCATATCTTCCAGAGAGTTAGCAAAGGACTATAGCTGCTTTATTCTTAGCAAACTGGGAACTGTTGGTCATGTCTTACAGGTAGGGAAGCTGGAAAACCAGACAGTGCCCAAAATTAACCAGCTGGTGAATGACAGACCTAGGAACTGCAGATCTCCTGAGTCCTAGCCCAGTGTGACATCCATTGGGCACTGCCTAATTTATATTTTACAGATGAGGGAACTAAGACAAAGAGAAACAAAGATTTTTGTCAAGGCTGTGAGGACAGTCAGCCACAGCAAGTATAATCCACCTCGAGACTTTTACTTGGGCTAGTGCTCGTCCCACTGAATACTTCTTTATGGACTGAAAGGTCGCAGACTGAACTTACCTTGCAATAGCATGATGGAGGAGGCAGAGATCTGAGCAGGTACTATGGTTCCTTCAGCTTGGGGGAGAAGAATTTCTGTTTACACAGTGCTTTATCCTTTCCAAAGCCATGGCTGGAAGGCTGGCCTAGGGAACAAAACCCTGGGTTATCAAAAGTGTCAATACCTTCTGCACCCCAGCCTCTCAGTAATGCAGGCTCTTGTTCATACAGGTCTTAGGTATGGACTTTCCCCCCTTGCCATCTAAACAAAGTTTATTTATTTGAGTTACATATTTAACTAGTTCCTGTACAGGTAGATTTAAAAATGAACGAAAACCACAGCAATGAACAGAAGGTGGTGCTGTAAGACTTGGGATCAAGCTCTCTCCTGACTCCAGCTCTCTATAGTTGTCACTGAAGCTAGGAAAACATGCTGAGCTTTTCCTCTTATCTATGTAAGAGAGGTCTATAATTAGAGATTATGCAGATACCATGACCAAGATGGTTGCGCTCAGAAACAAAAATAAATATCAAGCTGTTTTATACCAGTAAGTTATGTGGTTACTTAATATCCTGGAAAAATGCGGTAACAGGGTCAGCCCAATTCAGAGAAGGCCCCTTTGTTCCTTGCTTTTGGACTTCTGTTAAAACTTCATCTCGGAGATATTCTAGGGCTGGTAGGAACCCAGTCTCAAGGTGAATTTTTGCATGCAAAACCCAAACAAAGAAACAAACAAAAAAAATCAGTGAACTCTACTTAGGAAATGGAAAGATAAAGCAGCGGACAAGAAGTATAGGATTCTTGCTTTGAAGTCCAGTGGAAAATAAATGGGAACTTTGATTTCCACCTCCCCTGCCCTAACTCTTATGTTCTCTTTCTGTTTATATCCATGGTAGACAGGAGAATAGCAAATCCATCATAAAAAATTTTCAGTTTCACCACTCGTAGCAACAGCGCTTATTTGCTGTCTCTTCAGGCACCTGATCCCCAGTGTAATGCAAAATGTAGTTTTACCCTTCACTCAGTTTCACAAAACAATGAAAAAGTTTGATTTTTAATTTGTGCCACCACATTCAAAATCAAGTTTTAACTAGCTCCTTAGAGGAGCCTGTGTCAAGCTCCTCACCAAGTTCCCATGGAATGAAGCTGGCCCTCAGCATTTACATGGGGTAGAATTATGTTGTGTTACATTTTAAGAGGCTTGTGCCTTTTGCAGGTTATTTCTGTGGACTACAAAGTAGAAAAAACCTCAGTAAGAAGAAATTCAGGTTTCAGTAACTGCTATCAAGGATCTAATGCCATGTAGACATGCATGAAAATAGCTTTATAAACCAAAATCATTGTATCTACATCCAAAGCATTAGAATGAGAATCTTTTCAAAGACAAGAAAAGGAGGAGGGGGACAGAGAACCACTCAACCTACTCATGCCATTTCATAGTAACTTATAATAAACAAAAGTGAATTTAGTTTTCCTGGTTTGTTATTAGTACCCAACAGATCCTATAGCAAACTTGACATAGGAAGTGACAAGGAAAAGTGTGAAAGTTTAATAACTCAGAAGTATTCATTCGTTCAGTTAGTACCACAGTTATACTGTTTTATCTTCCATTTATTTCCTATAGGGGCAGAACTATAAAACACAGACTCAATGTTAATAGATGACAGTTATTTTAATATCTATAGACTTCAGGAAAAGTAATTTACAGTGTTCTTTAGTGTTGGTTTGGGATTTTTTTTATGTTTTCAACACAGATACAAATACAGTGACACTGTTTTTGCTCGAGGACAGAACTGTTTAAAGTTCTGTTCTTAAAAAAAAAAAATCACTCACAGAAATTTAAATGTATATTTCAGTAACTCAAAATTAAAAATTTCTTCCAGATGAGAATTAATTTAGAGAGGAAACAGAAAAGTTTGAATTTCACTTACTTCTCGAATTGAGAACAGACACAAAAAAACTCTTTCCTCACAAATTTTATTGCTTATGATGAAAGGCTGAATCAACAAATGCTTTAGAGAAATATTAACAGATGCTATCATCAGGTGGAAATTCCTGTGTCCTCTTTTGATACAACAATATTATAAGTAATCCGTCAAATAAATTCCTACATTAGAAACAAACTGAAAAATCTTCATGAATTCCTTTGGCATTCATTTAAGTGTTTCACATGACTTCAGAGTAAACCTCATGTAAAAATTTCTTAACTGGAATAGCAGCCTATCTGGCTGACTGCCTTTAATTACATATCAGAGGAAACCTGTAGACCCCCTATTAGCAGAAAACTATGTATTTAAGTGCAGGATTCCACTGCTACTATGTGTGATGTTATTCCTGGTAGCCCTGTAACTGAATGTTCAGATGCAATATTTGAAATTAGAAGGATGATTTTCTTCCTGTCTCAGATGGCTGTTTAACTGCTTGTGACTTCTCCCTGCTGGGCAAACCCCAAGCCAGCAGGAGCCTTCTTTAGGACTCTATTATATGGGAAGTCTGCACGCTGCAGCATCATTCCCAACTACATTTAGAAAAACCTGTTGCATATTATGTGTCTTTCCTCTCAACTATTCTCAGTTGTCAGTACGGCTTCTCCAGATGCTGTTACATTAAGGACAGCGGCTTGTTTTCTTCCCTTCCTTTCTGTGCCTGTGGAGTGAGATTTGACAGTTTTCCCTGGGGACTTCAGACTAAAGTTTTGCATTTGAGAAAGTTGTCACAGAACTTTTCCTGCCTTCCAGATTCCCTCAGCTATACCCTCTGCTGGTTTTAATCTTGTTATATCTTAGCTTAATATATGTCAGCTGGGAAGTGCTTGAGCTGAGCATGTTTAGGCCGTATTCCCCTCTGATATAAGGATGGGAAAGTACAGACCAGCTAATCTGACTCTGGATCATCTAAGGTGGCAAGTATAAATCTTTTTGTTGAAAAAGCACAGATGAAAACTTGTATTTTGTGGCCCCTGCATAGATCCAGGGTAAGTAAAGGTCACATAACGGGAAAGCAAACTCCTTTCATTGACTTACCTATACAAATGTCTTTTATCGGGAGCTACCATCATGCAAGGTTGCTCTTCTCTGCAGGGAGAGAAGAGGTTGTAGCTGTCAGGAAGCATCATGAGCAGGGCTACACTGTGATAGGGGCCAAGCTAGGAGCCACAGGCCAGCCTCTCACTGACAGGGTGCCATCTCACAGGGCCCAAGACGGGCAAGCAGAGATGGAGGTTTGAAACAGGATCCATCAACAGCCTCTCACACAGTGAGGGAATAAGCCATGTCCAGGGTCTGGCCAGAGACAAGGCTGGAAACAAGAAGTGCTGCAGGATCCAGGTCCATCAAGGAGGGAGAGCCAGGCTCAGGAAACAAGGCCAGGCTCAGAACCAGAGACAGACCACTCCTGTGACTCAACCCAGGCAAGAAGGGCACGTACTGGGCTGAGCTGAAATAGGACTCCTGGGGCAATGGGCAGAGGGTCTGGGGAGGCTCCAGGTGGGGCTGGTCAGGGCTATTACAGCCCACAGGGCCCTGATGGTAGCAGCTGAATGCCTGGCATCTTTTGTGATTGCTAAGAGTGTGAGCTGCAAAGTGGGTGTTCTTCACCTAAGAAATGAGCTGATGTACATGAAACAACAGGCACCGAGGGCTGCATGCTTTACTGATTTGAGGGCATGTGTCAAAGCCAGGGGCTGATCCCCTGCACTCTCCATCACCCACCGGGAGCTGCCATTCCCTACTCACTTCCATTCAGAGCTCCCAGTGACTTTTGTAACCTCTTCCTTCATGCCAGCAGTTGTGTGTTCCTTCCTGGCATATGGCAAGAGTCCTTGCTGCTTTGCTCCCTCTCACTGCTTGCAAAGCAGCTGGCAAAAACAATCAAATAAAGCACAACTCCAGTGGGAATGGTAAGCTCTGAATGATTGCTGATCACCTCCTGGTCTTTGTAAAATGGAACAAGAAAAGAGCTGGAGTGAAAGAATGGAGCAACTAAAAGCTCCATTGGAGTCAAAACTCTAGGGATTTGGAAAACTCACAGGAAGTTTTAAATAGCATGTCACGCTGTGCTTGCAAGTATCTGTATTAGAAGACCAGCAACAGAGGAAATCAGTTAGAAGGTTGCCCTATTTCTAGAATAGCTGTCTTTAAAGTGCTTTATGTGCCTAATAATTTCCATGTAACTCAGACAAAAGTAGAGTAATGCTACAATGGTGATAAGGAAATCTGAAGAGTATGGCACCACACAACTGCAAACAGTGAAAAATACAAGCTGAAGGTGAAACCAGAGAACAGACTGTGACAGAACTGAGGCTGAAGAGCAATTTTTAAGGGCTACATATATTCCCAGCAGGAGATGAGTCTGTGAGCAGAATCAAAAAATTCTGGGGGCTACTACAGGAAAAAATCAGAATTAACCCCTCATGAAACATTTTGAGTTCACCAGGCAAAGAAAATCAACCAGTCCACAGTAATACTATGGAGGATGGTCAGTGCTCTGAACTTGAAGACATAAGAAAATCCAAACCACTATGAGCCACCTGAGGCAGAAAATCATGCAGAGCTCAAAGTTTCAGTCTGGCAAAAACAGCAAGTGGAACTGGCATGTATTCAGCTCCCAGGGTGTTTTATGGGGAAATTCATCAATATTTTGATGGGATGGAAGGTATGAAGGTTTAATGGAATGACGTTTTGATCTGGGAAAAAACACTAGCTGAGCGTGGCTGGAGGCACAGAGCAACTATGGAGAGAACCAGAACTAAAGTAAAGAAAACTTAAAACCTGTATGATGGAAGTAACATACCTGGAAGAGATATGTGTGTAGATCACAATAAAGCTGAAAGTATCACTATCATAGCTCTGATTGATAGATAAATAAGAAGGTACAAAGATTCCTTGAAATGCTGAATTATGGAAGGAGAATTGCCTCTAATCTGCAAGATGCACATAGAACCCTAATAAGGGGTTGGAAAAATGAAGCCAGCAGCAGCTCACAAATAGATCCTACAAGATGAGATTATGACTCTCAACATGGAGCAGCCATGTGAGTGCACTCCCAACTCAGCTTGCTAATTAAAGAAGAGCTCTCAATCTACTTGTGTGAACATCTGCAGTCAACATCTAGGCTCTCTAATACAGCTCTGACATATTTTTGACGGTTGTCATCATGTTGGAGGCAACTTAAAGAACATTTAAGTTGTGAATTGCTATCACGTAACTTCATAAACAGAAACAGTAGAGGAGAAAGAGTAGAAAAATGACTAGGCACCAGCTCCAAGATGGTTTTTGTCAACCTCCATTTTAAACCATAAACCTACAGTTCAGTCCTGAGCTGCCAAATAGTCTCTGCCTGCTATGTTTACCATATAATAATTTCCTTTGATCAGCTGGGAGGAGACTGATCTGGAAAAACCATCCATTGGTATTATTTTAGTTTCTAATTGTCTTTGGATCCAAATGTCTGCTGAAGACACTCAGTATTGCTTAAGGAACTACAATGTTCAATTGTGGGAATGACAGGAAATCTCAAAGAGTTCAGTAATTATAGTAAATATTTTTTGAAAAGGGTTTAAATGGACATGCTTTCAAACCTCCTTTCATATGGTGGCCTGGCAGAAAGACTGGAGAATTTGGAAAGCCATGGCAACTCTATATACATGTTTCATTCCTAGCTCAGTACAGAAATGCTTCATGATCTTTCAGTAGCTCTTGATAGGCTATTGGGGAGGGAGAAATTGCCAGGGTATAGACAGCATTCTGATATGTCTTTTCTCTTGATATGGTAGAAACTGTAAAACCATTATGTTGGAAAGTCTTACATGTATGGAGAAATTATCAGTCATGGCCAAGGATCAGCTGGATTTTGTTTTTCTTTGTCAGTTTTCTTTGTACTGACAGAAAACTGCAATGGAAGGAATTGGAATCTGTCACGGCTACCAAATGAGCAATGAGAAATCCAGCTCTGCCCTACTCACAGAAAGAACTTGGTAGGAAGATTTTCATGACACAGCTGTATATCTTGGTAGACATGATAAGAATTTACATATTATATGCTGTACATTCATTTCAATATCAAATTTAGAAGGAAAATAAAAGTGTGCTTGTATTGTCTTGCTGTTCTGAATTCTACCTCTGATTGCCATTGTTCTGCTCACATTGCTTTATTGATGCTTTGTCAAACAACACTGCTCTATCTACAACAAATTTAGACTTCTGCATGCTGCCCCTAAACCAAACCTCTTTGCCCTCCAGCTTTGAGTTTTAGAACATTTGCATGGTAGCTGACCTTGGTGATTGTCTAAAGAAATTTAAAAGTGCTAATTTCTGTGAGGTGGCCAGGAGACACTGATGAGTGATGAATTCTTCTAACAACACCCTTCTACATTTTCCCAGACTTTGTACTGAAACAAGGCAAGAGTTATCCTGGAAATATCTGTACTGATGTCATTGTAGTTACACCACAAATGGCCGTAGCCCATTGACTGCACTAGAGTTACATTAGACATGAATCAGTTTTTGTATATATTGATCAGAATTAGGTCATGATCTTTCCATGAATATACACCCAAGAACTCAAAGACAAACCTGAAATATAGAATCAGCCAAGAATATAAATACGACAGTTTTACCTCACAGCAGTGATAGTGTTTTAATTCAAAAGGATATCTGCAATATATTTGTATTTTTCTGTTTTTCACAAAAAAATCACCACTTCTTGTGGGAAGTGTACTAAGAATGTTCCTTGTTAATATTTAGGTTCCCGTCAGGTACATTAGTCTACTCATCTTCTATGCCAATGAGGTCTTTTTTTTTGTGAGAGGTGAAAAGGGGAATTTTTAATTGTAGCCTACTGAGATAGCCTATGTTTAGATTCATGAGAAGAGGTGGAAACACACATTTATATGCAGTGATAGGTGTCTAACTTTAACTATAGATAACAGGGTATTGAGAGTAGCAAGCATAGACCCTTCTACCCTTATGTATTACATTTATAAAAATGACCCTTGCAGCTTTCCCCATCAATGTATTCAGTAAAAAAACAAGTATTGATTGAACAGATGCCACCTTCCAATACTCCAAAGTATAGGCAAAACAAACCCTACCTGACGCTATCCAGTGTGTTGCTTATTACTGCTTAATCTGCCCAGATACATGGTATGATAGTTCAATTGAGGTCATGTTGATTTTCTTGTCATACTGGGTATCGGTGGATGGCAAAACCAACAGTGAGACCCTCTAATTGAGACAGTACCAGTCATTTTCCTTTTTTTCATGAGCCAATAGTGCATTGTGTTACACAGAGAACTGCAAAAATTCCTTGGGCGGTGGGTGATTTTGAAATCAGAATTGCCTAAGTCCACTGAGGTCTTTGTGTGGACTAGAACAGCTAGGGCATCACTTAATCCTGAGTTGTTTAAATTCTCTTCTGGTAATCACAGTCCCCTCCTGTTATAATGCAGGTGTACTGCTGTGACTCTATTAGTTGTTCACCCTGGAATTTCACTACAAATGATTACTGGAACAAGGAGCATCGGTGGGTGGGGGGCAAAGATTTATATTGTAACAAGATGATGTACTCTCTGTGGCTTCTATCGTTACCAGTGTCTGCTCAGAAATTAGGTGTGCTATTTCTCCTTTTCATGGCCAAACACAATTTCAGCTGTGGTATTCATGCAAGCTCATTTGCAAAATATATGATACCGTGAATGTTCCACATATATGTTTTAAATGATCCTCAGGTGGTTTTTGTTCCCTTGTCATTTAGCATCTGCCTTAACTAGTGGTTCCTATTCAATTCCTGTCCTGCTAGCTATACTTTCGCTGAGCCATAGAAGCTGGAGCTGGAAAATAAGACACCTAACAACTCTGAGCTAGCAACTGTCTCATAAATGCGTGTTTTTACCATTGTAAGTACACACCATGCTTTTGTGAGCCTTGTTCAGACAACCCTTCCTCTTTAGCAGTTGCTTAACTCCTTGAAGCTTTTCCTGCTTTCCATCTGATTTATGTCCTTTTAAATGTGAACCCAGCACTGGATAGGAGTTTGCTTTTGCTAAAGGTCACCCAAGTCTTCCTCCTGGGCAAATTCCAGAACTTCTTGTCTATTTTTCCTCTTTACTCTTCTGGCTACTTTTGGCACTACTGGTCTCTCCCCTCTCATAATCTCTTTCCTTTCTGGTCTCTCTGAACTTTCCTCTAGCTATTTCCACCATATTTGCAAGGTCCCCCTCACTGTCTGCTACATCTCTCTCTTATTTGTCACAAGCATCCCTGAAGGCTTTGCCGCTGGTCTCATCTCTCCCTGTATCTATTCACAGGAAGAACTTCTGAGAGCTTCCAGCCTTCTGTTCTGAGATAACTTCACTGCAATTAGCAGACTGCACACTTACATTCTCCAAAGGTTAGAGACTTAATTTTTCTAACTTGTTTATTTTCATTTTGCAGGGTGAGAGAATGAATGTGGCAAGGGAAACAAGGAGTGACAATATAGCCAATATAATTGGACCCACAGCCCATGCACTGCAAGAGCTGAAACCACCACTAGCTCAGTTATCCAGAAAGCCTTGGGATAAAGTCAGAGAAAGACAAACAAAACTAGACATCGTTATGGTACAGAAAATACATACTAGAATCATAAAAGTGTCATTTCACAGTTACCGTAATGGGAACAGCCTTAGATTTTCCTTTTCCACTTCATTGTTTTTTTACTACTGAAGTCAGGAGGATGGAGACAAAAAGAGTACAAGACACTGTAGTAATAAATTACAGACAAAAATGATTCCCCCAAATTTATGTACTTTTAAAATTTCACCAACCAGCTGTATACTTTGCATCTTCAAGTCTGAAGCTGTCCTTGCTTTGAGGGTGTGCAGAGTGGCTGAACCAGATGACCTCCCTCCAAAGTTATGCTATTTTTCTAAAAAGGTAAAAGAAAACTGTTTTTAAAAAATTGTCTTTTCACTGGTATTTTCATTTTAAAGGGTTTTACCAGCTTCTTAAATGATTTATTTGACTGAGACAATTGTTATTTAGCACATGATTTACCTCCTTATTCAACCCCGTGTCCCGGGCAAGGCCTCCTTGCAGATCCACTGCTTCCCAGACTGACAATGACCTGTCACTTGTGATTTCCACCAGTTATAAGCATGAGAGATGAAATTTACACCTCAGCTGGATCTACCCTACTGCTTGAAAGCAAACGTAAAAATGACTATGGTTTAATCTCTTCAGTTTAACTTCCCTTAGAAATATTCATGCATAGACATAAAAGTAAAATCTATATGCTACCCATGTTTCTTTCCTACAAGAAACACATCTAAGGGAATGGTTATAGTTATTTCTGTTTTTAAACTTACTTGGTTCTCAGTTGTTATAGTGAATAAGACAAATATTGCCTATATCTCTGTCTGAGAGAGGTAGGTTAGTCACAGCTGTATAATATAGCAAATACTTTTTGCAGAGACTAAGACCAAGTATTTTATTTATCATATGATGTTTCCTTTAAGAACAAAGTCATGCTGGAATCATTCATTCTCAGGTTTTGTCCAGCTTTTTTGCTGCTAAAGGTGGACGCATAACATATATAGGTGGCAAAGGCAAAGTTGTGTTGTTAATGCGGATGAATTTTTCTCATGGATCCAGCTTTAGCTGCTCAAATCAGGCCATTGCTGGAGATTCTTGGAAATGTATTTTGTCTTTAAAGAGAAACTTCATTTCTTATCATTGGAACAAAACCTCTGTAACTGTGAAAGGTAATACCTGCCCTCCAGGAGGATCTCATAAACCCCTGCAAATTCACTAATTTAAAACTCTCATTTATATATATATTTTTCCCCTAGACCCACATTGGCAAACAAAGAAAAGCAAACGCTCCCCCCAAACCCAATCCCAAATCAAATTATAACCACAGGATTTCTGACAGATCTACAGCAAGGATGGCTTTTGAACCATTACATGAAAACATGCCTTATTAATAAGGTAGAGCCTTTTCTTAAAACAAGCATTAAAAGCAGATGAAAAATTACTTCTGATTCTGCTTAGATTTCTAAATCACAGTGATACTTCTGGCTACTTTCTCGAAGTGTTTTATGATAATAAGTTGCTATTAGCTAAAGCTGAACTCTGCTGTGACAAATGTTAGCACTTTAATTAGCCTATCAGAAAAACACAAACACAAGAAATATTGACTCTGTCCTATCCCTGTGAACCTGTAGAATCACTGCAAGTTTCTTTCTCCAGCCTACAAGACAGAGACCACAATGTCTTATTGAAACATGGACGCTCAGTTTCTCCAAGACACGAGCCAGAGGTGGAATGTAAGAAAGCTCTGGAAATTGCCATCTCAGAGATGCCCTGCTGGCTTTCACTGCATCCAACGTTCTGCCGCAAATTCTCAATTTTCATCTTAAAATAATGCTTTTATATTTTTGCAGTGGGCAATTACAGGCATCACAGATCACAGGAAAAACAGATGTGCTGCTGACCAGTTAACTTAGTCTTGCAGAAAACTGTCTACAGCCAAACAGCAGCAGATGGCAACTTACCCCTTTTCCACTTCATTACCTCAGTAAGGTGTGAATGGCAAGGCTTGTAATTTGTACCACTTAGATACTAACGTTTTTAAACATAAGGGATTTCTTTCTTTTTAAAAACCAAAGTAGCAGCTAACATACACCTTCACTTTTGTGACAGTTGGTCGGAACAGCTAAAGCCATGAACAGAAATACAAATATCTGGGCTTTCAACAAGAGAGCCTCATAGGTTACATGGGTTTCATACAGTACGTAGGGCAGGACTCTGAGCTCTGTGACATGGGTAGAAAAGTAATTTCATTACTGTGGAATTAAAATCAGTGGCATTACACTGGAAAAAAAGATCTGGTGAAAAGGAGAGCAGGAAGGAACTGGGTTCTTGCTCTATTCCTTACTCTCCCACTCTCTGAGCAAGTACTAATTCTCTGAATTCCCTATTAGTGTCTTTGCAGAGTAGATAACCAGCTGTTTTCAGAGTTTGCTTAGAAATAGTCACTAAGAAAAGTAATTAGTATACACAATCAAGATCTTCAAAGGCATTTGGGTGTCAAATTTTAGGGAACAAGTTGCCTAAAGGATCTTGCAGTGCGTAAGCTTGCAGCTAAAGACTTGAAGTCTTTAGCTATAACATTAACCTGTCATCTACTGACCAGCTACTAGTAAAACAGATTCAATGACCAGGAAAAAAAAATATTCTGCATGTACAAAACAAAGTGAAACAGAAGATATGGAATGATGAGAATTAAAATGAATAATCTCCAAGTGAATAGTTCAATTATATTTCATAATGATTTGTTCTTGGAACCCATATAATAAATACTTCAGCAACATCTGTTTCCCTAGAGAAAAAACTGTAGACTTACTGGAAATCATCAATTAAATTACAGAGATCTTAGTTAGAGTGCTCATAGGATCTACTCCAGTTCTATTCCTAGAGGTTTTTGCAAAAATAACTGAGGGCAAAATATCAACATTCTTCCAACATAACTGCTGAGACTTCTACTGCTGAGCAACTCTGCCTAGCTCATCTACATAAGTCTTTTCACTGAAATGCCTAGAAACACCTTTGGTGCAGGTGGACAGTGGCATACGATTCCCCTGGCTCTGTTTGCTCAGAAGTCACCCAAAATAATCCCCAAACAAAGGAGGGGGCTATCCCTCAGTATCATGGCTGGGACACAGCTGAATGCAGCTAAATGTTCTTGGTTTTCTTCCTGAAGTAAGACTCCCAGACGTACAACTGTCACTTCATCATCAGACATAGCTTCACAATGCAATTCCTCCCTTGTTTTTGTGAGAATGTGGAACTTACATTTCAAGGTTACAGGTGTTTTTAATGCATTTTGATACCAGTATTTCAGCTTTTTTGTCTGAAGAAGGCAACTGCATGAAACTATGGACATGCTTTTCTTATAAAGATTTTTAAGCACACAGTTTGCTGCACTATATATAGAACTGTTTTTTCCAGGTGCTTGTAAAACTGTATTTGTAGTTCTTTTAAACTGTTGACATTTTTCCTTGAAGTTCTAATTTTTGCAGTGTCTTCATACAAATAGGAATGTAAACTTAATACATTACAATATGGAGCCTGAAAGTGTATAACCTTGTTTATGTGAATTCTTCCCCCCATATATCTACTTTTTCATGAATCCTCTGGATGATTCCCTCTCTATTTTTGTGAGAGAAGGTGGTTAGTTATTGAAAATGAGAAGGTTGAAGTATCAAGCTGTGCAGTTTCCTACACTGGTAAGAATTGGCATGAAAATAATTGAAAAACATAATCAGTAATGCAAGGAAAAGTTTTAAAAACTGTCAGCTAATAGTATGTTCCTCAAGGCATCCCTAGAATTAAGTATTTTTGTCAATTATTTAGTAAGTGCCTAATTTGCTGCTACTGGGGAAGAAAATTACATGGTTGCTTCTAAATTATTAAACAATATTTTGATGGCATTGACAGAGCAAATAGCAAGATATTGACCACAGTCATCATGCTATAGACAAATTCTTGCAGTTTTCCTTTTTATCTTTTTATGTGAAATTGAAGAGAAGAAAAATGTCATTAACTGTTATGAACTATATGTGCAAACCTTGATTGGAAGCTATGCCAAGAGTTCACCTTCCTTTAGATTTTCTTGTAGAGTCACTAATTTATAGGGATTTTTCTAAGAAAGCATTTAGAACTTCACAAAGAAACTTGATTGTACCATACAGTCAATTTTCTGGCTGTACACGATTTTTGTTCTTCTGCTAATCATTGGCTTCAAGGTCTATTTTCAGTCTTTTGAAAGAAATGTCTGCATCTTTAATAGCATCTTAATAAAATGATGCCTAGACTTCAGGCTCACTCCAACTTTAGCTGCCTTTTTAAGGCATATTCATCAGGAAAGTTTAACTTATTTTTTTGCCTAAATTCCAAGTGTCCAGCAGATCATTGTAAGTGTCACATATTCAAATGTAGATGTCCAGAGAGGTCAGAAGTTCATGATCAGGCATGAGGCAGAGACATAGCCTGCAATTACGGGTGGAGGAAGAGGGAAGGGCTGCTTATAGTGCCTGGTGGAGATGAGTTTGGATTTCAAACTGAATATAGGTGGTTACCATATTTGTGATATGGACAGGAATTGTCCTGTGGGAAGGTTACCCCTGTGTTATGGAAGAGATGAGAGATCCAGATGAGAATAGGAAGAAAAGGTGTTCACAGTGGAAGCACTGTAGTGTTTCTCTGAATTTGTACTTTGCAAAATCTGGGTTGATGACCACACTTATGAGTTTACAGCTGTGGCCATGTATAGGAATGATTGAAAGATGG
The DNA here is from genome assembly GCF_000687185.1 of Egretta garzetta. Lineage (NCBI taxonomy): Eukaryota > Metazoa > Chordata > Aves > Pelecaniformes > Ardeidae > Egretta > Egretta garzetta. The sequence continues at coordinate 104,450 of NW_009260132.1, forward strand.
GCCAGAAAGCATTACCAATATTTAGGGTGTGCAGGAAAATGAGGTAGTGCAAATTTCTTTGGAGTACGTACTTCAATTTTGTAGATCTAGGAGACCTCCATGATCAAGGGCTTTATTTACAGAATTTGTTGTATTAATTAAATAATCAATCAAGGCCATTTTAGACTCATCATTTGAACGTATTTTTCCATGCTCTCAGGAGCATGGAATGTTTTTGTTTGAAGGACAAGCTCCACTAACACTCTTAGAATAATTTGACAACTTATCTCAAGTTCTGGATCCATTAAGTGTGAAGCTTGGCTAACAACTCTTGAAAATAGGAGGAGCTGCTCTCCTGACACATCACCACAGGACACGCAGACAAGCACACACAGAACTGCATATGCAAGTCTTTTCTTTCATTTTTTTTTTTTTTCCCATATACAACCTAGTCATGGTGGCCTTCGTATAAGAAAAAAAAATCTTAGCTCATCAGTCTCAAATTAGTTTTTTTTCACTGAGAAGTATTTCAATAGAACTTGAAATTGTTTAGGCAAAACCTCTCACTCCTGCAACCATTTATTCATATAACAACTCATGAACACTAGTTTGATTTCAGCCTGTAGCAGTGGTCCTTAGAGTTGAGACTAGATGCCCACAGGGACCAAAATATAAAATAGGAGAGAAGCTCAAGCAACATAGATGACACAACTGAGAGATGGAAATGAGTGAGCAAGAAGAAATGGCTTTAGAGAAAAAGAAAGCAGAACAATTAAGAACCTGGAGTATAAAGTCAGTGATAAGCAGATGTCTGGAATTGTGCATCCACAATGTAGTTGCAGCCCAGAAGTACCCTTATAACATCTGACAGCTTGTGTTACTGAAACTTGGAAACCTCTTGCACACCTTCTATGCCTGCACATCTTCTGCAATGATAAATTTGTAGGTGAACTCCCCCAAAAATGAAGGAGAGAGAGTATCAAAACTGCTACAGAATTATAAAAATTAAGTTCCTGTTTGCAAACAGAATCATATGCATTTAAATAATTTCTGATTGCTTAGGTAGGCTCTTAAGCACAGCTGTCCACCTGCCTTGCCCTCAGAAAGTTTTCTTCCATTAACATCTAATCTAACCTGTTTTGCTGTGGGTTAAGCCTACTACTTCTCTTTCTATCAGAACTAAATTGCCTCCAAAGCATTTTTAACCTGCATCACATTTTGCATCCACTGGGCTCAAAACACTTCATGGATTGCTCCTGTTTCCACTGAAATCAGTGAGAATCTTGCCACTGAGAACAGTGCACCAGCTTTAATTAGGGAACCCTCTCAGTGCCTCTGAGAGATGGTAATTTTTATATTTCTTCTGCAGGTTTGTGGATGTGAGTATGAAGAGGGGAATTATTTTTTTCTGATGTTAGCACTTTGGCATCCAGTCTAAATTAATCTTGTAAGATCCGCCTTGAAGTTAATAGGAAGGGGAAGGGAACTTTGGAGGACAGTTCACCCTTCCTGTCTTAGCGTGGGACGATTCCCTCTCTGTGAGGTTACCGTCTCTCCAAGGCAAGGAAACTTGACATCCTGCTTTTAGACGAGAAAAGGGCAGAGGACACAAATTCTATTCAAAGTGATTATTTCTTCAAATGAAGCAGTGACTGCACTGAATTTTGGATTAAATATAAGCCTCTGCTAGTGTGGTTGGGCTATGGACTCTGGGGGGAACCACTGGTCCTACTCTGTAATATCAACACAGGACATTACTCTCTTTTGCTGTTTTGCTAGTTTTACTTCTCCAGGGTTCCCACCAAGGAGAAGTAACTTTTAATTCTGTGTAACATGCCTGACAGGATCCTCTATGCTTGACCAGAAGGTTACAATATTAGTCTGGTGCGTATTTACACTAGAAGCGCTGCAGTTGGGTGTTGATGAGGATCACTGCAATCTGGCGAAAGAAATATCTCCTTCTGGTTTTAAGCTCAGTGTTGTAATTTTAAATGGTTTTCTTGGAAGATGCTTAGTCCATGAAATCACCAGAAAAACAAGATTAGCTGGGCATTCCCATATCATCATCACAAGCCACTCCTGTGGTACTGGTAGGAAACAGCTTTTTCCCTCCATAGATATTGATGACCATGTTGAAAAGCTTAGCTTGACCTCATGTAGAAGACCTAATCCACCAACACACTAACATTCCAACCTGGGTAATCACACATGGATCATCACCTTCAATGGCTTACTCCTTACACAATATGTAACTTTCAAAATTTGAATGAAAGAATCACCAGAACTGGACATAAAAATTACAACTTTTTGTAAGTAAGTTCAACCTTTATTGTGGGATCTTTATGAAAAAGCCAAGAGATACTGTATCACAATTAAAATTGAAGATAATAACTGCAGAATTTCAAGTCCAAAATTTCTCCAAAGTTACTTTAGAGCCATTTTTGGAGGGGGATTACAGCCAAAGGAGGGTCCTATTTTTAGAGAATCAGTCCCCTGATATGTCAGTGCTTAGTAGTTTGATAGATTAACCTGCTATTGAGTATTCAGTCAGTGCCAATGTACCTTTTGGTGGTTTTGTTTGTTGCTCCCATTCTACCTGTGCATGCATTTTCTCTCAATAAATGGTTTACCTGGAGTTTTTTAAACAAAGCTCCAGGTTGCTCGAATGCTAGTATGGTGTACCAGCGGGCTATCTTCTGCAGAGTGGTTACAAAAAGAGAACCCTGGTGGTGACTTCTTTCTGAAAGAGCTAAGTCTACATAGCAGTTTTGCATTCATTAATAAATTTGGGAGCAACCTCTCCCATCTCAGTGCACTTCAGTCAGGTCACTGTGAGTGACACGGAGCCTCCCCACTCTCCAAATACAAGGTCTAACGCTGCCGCCCACAACTTCTCTCTCTACTGGAAAAGTCTATCTACCAAGAGGTTAGATTCACCTTGGCAATTCCACGCCAGATAAATAAATACAAATATCTCATGTCACGACCTTTCTGTTCCACATATTCAGCATGTTTCAACGGTATAAGCAGACATAGTTCAGGCCCAGAATATATAAACACAAAGATTAAAATGCCCTTTTGTCCTAGAGCTTGGCACCTTGCAAGGCAGGGAAGCACACTGGCTGCACCGCGCTGGGAAGCCAGCCCGGAGGCCGCTTGCAGAGCTTGTGGCTGGCCGCCGTGATTGCCACAGGGACTGTTCAGAGGAGAGGCCTAAAGACAGACCAGCCAGCACAGATCAAGCGCTGGGTTTGCCTCAAGAAAGTTTTTGTGGAAGAAACTGGTGAGCAAAGGCGGGGTGGAATGTTACTTTATATATGGCAAACAAATTACATTGTCATTAATATTGCAAGCCTTTTTTGCAGAAGAAAAAAATCCCTGCTTTATTTTAAGATTTTTAGTATGGTTTATTCTGAGATTTAGAAAACACAAGAGAGTCAGGCCTTCCAGACAAATGCATTTACCTTGACGGAATGCATTTGCAATAGCTTTACAACAATGGCCTAGAGAATACTTGCAATTCACATTGGACTTTTTTTTTTCTCTTTTTTTTTAACTGCTTGGAAAATGGACCTGGTTCGCAGGCCTAATTCACAGCTACCACACCTACTCTCTCTGCCCAGAGAGCGAAGAGAATGAATAGGTCAATCACCTGACATATTTCCATCCAATTTCAAGGGTAGAATGTGTTCATTTTCTGACTAATGGCATGTCATTTTGCAGAAGCCTTTGGTCGCGAATTAATCCTGGAATCAAAACAGATTTTCCGGGGAGCAATCTTCCATCAAGTATTGATTTTTTTACACTCATGGAGTCTGTACTCCCTAATTTAACCTGACAATGATTCTGCACAATGGGCTGGGAGCACCTTGGCAACTCACAGAAGGAACTTTTAGTGTCTTTTCTTTCTGCAAAGTAGTGGGGGCGTGGGGAGTGGGGGGAAGAAAAGACCCAAACAACACAGTTAGTCACTGGGGGAGTGTTTACTGTCTGATGTTTTATTTCTGATTATTTGGAATGGAGAAATAATGCTAACTTTAGAAGTAATGTAAGCTGGAGATGTCTCTGAAAGACCTATGACTCTGTGAAATCCTGTTTATGGCAACAGTCCCCTGCTGCTCCTGCACCTTTTCCTTCACCCCCAGCACTCTTGGACACTAATAATACAAAACCTGTAATAGCATCTCTGGTTTCAGCTGATGCTTTTATGAGATGACATTTTAGTCTACAATAAATAAATAAATAAATAAATGCTTACACACATAGAAGCATAAAAATGCATCCTTTCCTCAAAAGGCATTTTTTGACTCTGGGCTCTGAAGTCCAGCTACCAAAAGCTACACTTTGCTTTTGGATTCTCCTACAAGACAAACTCCTTTGTATCTGCTTCTCTATGTGCTCTGTACTAAACACCTGTTCTAGCTGTTTGTTCTATTTATTTGACTACTTACGCCAATGAGAAGAGATGAAAAATCTATCGTTATGAAACAGTAAAACACAGCAGATGATTGAAAAGCTAGAAATCATTTAGAGACAGGAAGACTGATGGGACAAGATGTGAAGAAGAAGCCATCAGAATCTGCTTTTTATTAGAAAACTAAGATGGGGCATTTTTGTTTTTGAAGGTACCACTGTAGAAGCGAAATAATGCAGTGTAATCATTCCCAGGTTAAAACTCCTTCCTTAGAGATGAGAAGCAATACATACATGTAAGAGATCGTGGGTAAGGTGCCCATCCTTTTGCCTTATTCTGAAACTGAAATGGAAGACATTTTAAGCATCCTGCACAAAGGTCTTTGCAGAAAAATAACATCTCTGCTGATGACTTCTCCATTAGAAACGCCACATTACTGGAAACATTGCTATATGACCTGAAGAATAATACTTTTTTTTCTTCTGCCAGTTTAGAGACACTCACAATTTGAGAGGTATTTTGTTGGAAATCATTTTTTCCCCCTCTATAAAACAGTCTTTCAGCTTTACTTGGAATAGAAGAAATACAAAAGTCTGTCTTGGCCTAACAGGAAAAGATTTGGAGAAAAACACGTCAGTCCTTCCTTCAACTTAGCCATCACAAACCCAATGTAATAGTTATGGTTTTAGGCATATTATAGCAGATAGTTATGAGTTGTAGATCTGATGGTGCAAATTTCTGAGTGATGGAACTCTGTCATCGTCAGTGCTAACTTCAAGAAGAAGTGTAGAAGAGGAAAATGGCTTCAGAAAAGACGTAAACTCATCCTGTGCCTGGCTGCATCAGGACCTAAATTCCTGAAAACTACAATTCCAGAGCGCAATACAGGAAATATTTGTGGAAAATAAATAAACTGAGATACACAGAAGAGGTCCACATACAGCTTCAATAATGGCATTAAGTAATAAATCAGTAATAGTTACTCCAGAACACTAACAATACCATATTATTTTTCTATTGTACTATTTTAGGAATACCTTGGAAACCGCAGGATAAGTGTTTTCTGGCCTCATCAAAAAGGTTAGGGTGAAGAGCCCTTGTGTGAAAGGTTTTGAGTGATAGAATATGTTTAAATGGTTACAAATGTTTATAAAAGTGCTTCTAGGCATAAGGATGATGACTGAAATCATACATGGGAACAGTTGAAGACAGCTCTCTTATTGTTAAAGAACTCTTTTCTCACAAGTTTTTTTTTTTCTACTTTCATCTCATTTTCCAGAGACAGTTTGAAAGAGGACTGCTTCTTTTCTTCCTTGTTTTATGAAAGTGCCTTTGTACATTAGCAAAGTGCTTTAATAACACGCACTTTGTAAAAGTCAAAAGTGCTCTATTACCCGTAAGTATAGAAGTAAATAGCACTTGTTTTAATTGAAAACATCAAACTTTTGTAGCTCTAAACACATCAAAGACACATCCATTTGTGCATCTGTTCCAAAAGGTGAATTCCACTGCTTTTAGGCAGACTGCAAAAGAATCAAGCTTATTAGAGCTATGAGAAATTTTCACATTGAAATGCCTTTCAACCTTCAAGTGGTTAAAATATGGAAATGGTTAATGCACTTAGCATGTGAAGCCACTTTGAAACAGTGAGTGGTTTAACCGATTATCCCCACCAGCTGAGGTGTGCCAACTGACCACAGACACCGTCTCAGGTCAGCCTGACTTCAAGGTAACACACAGGTGCTTACATTTTAATGAAACAGGTTAATTCGTAGGTTAACTAGCAAAGGGAGATTTAAGCTGTTGTGTTTTACTTTACAGGAGCGTGCACTCAGCCTGTTGCTGTGGCTTGATTGAAGGACAATACGATTTTGAACCACTGTAACTTGACATTTCTTCAAGTGTACTTAAACTTTATATCCACAGAAAAGTGTAGTGATTTACTTAGTGTCAGTGTAACAAAACTACTTCTAAACTCATTTATCTTCCAGCCTTCAAGACAAAACTTAAATGGCTTAAGGACTGTCTTATATTTAGTTGGTCAGTTATTAACTTAAGCTGAAATAAGATAATGTCTCACAGTAGGGGTAAAGAAGTGGCCGGAGTGATTTCCGAGCCAAACTGGGTTACACTAATAAAGCTTCTGTGACCAGATGAGGGCTACTGGCTCTGGCACGGAGCATGGCCAAATGATGAACATAGTCACACAGCCATGGTTTAACAAGTTACCGTCTGTCAGCAGAGCTCTAGTAACTGGCTGTGATTGGATTTCATTTTAATTAAAAAGCTAATGGAAAGGGGACAAATAACAGCAAAAATCAATCACATCCCCAACCATCAAAATACTAATAGGATTTTAAATATTTGTACAGGACTTGACCTCCCGATTTCTACAGGCTTCTTGTCCCTTAAAGGGTGAGCCTTCCTTTTCAGCAGCCGCCTGTCCACTGTTATTTATCTGTATTACCATTTGCCTACAGGCTTGTGTCAGGACTCCAGCCATGCAGTACCAGCATACACGAGGTATTGCCTTTCTCTGCCTGACAAGGGTGGCAACAGCGCTTGGAGTCCCCACAGAGTAACGTGTTGTACACAAGCCCCTGGTACGACTTCCACGCTAGGGCTCTACTAGAGCCTTAATGGTGTAGGAGGCTTCCGTGTGGGTGACATCTCCTTCACACGTGCGCTCAGGAATGACTGTACAAGTTTCTGTGTCCCTGACAGAGAAGGGATGTGGCAGCTACAGGCAGAGACGGTACCAGAATCAAAGTCTCCTGGTTCTCTGGGGTACACTGATAACAATTCCTTGTCCTTCACACCATCGATAGCTTAGAAAGTCACAACAAAATTTTCTCTCACTCTTTAAAGTCAAGCTTAACAGGAAAAATACATTCCTTGTTCAACAGAATCACTAGCTCTGTAAATTCCTTAGCCTCCTGCTGCTGCACTTTGCAGCGTGGGCAGGAGGAGGTATTATGTGAAGATTTCTTAGGCATTTTTCAAATCTAAAACTAGAAATGTATCTGTGGAGAGTATAGACATTTTGGACAAAATTCTGACACCCAGAGTCAGTAGCCACATTTTTCATTACTTCAAGCAGGCATGTGTTTATTCAAGTTGTCGCCCACAGCACCTAGAATGTCCAACTGGCACCAACCTTTATGATAAGGGGAGCAAGATGTTGCTGAAAAATTAAATCACATTTAGGACCCCTCCTTTCAACTCATTTTAAAAGCATGTTGATTCCCCAACAGCTTCTTTTGAAATGAATAGTGAAGGAGAAAGTGTTTTCCACTTTCAGATAGAAGCCACAGTTAGAGCCTGCATCTTGACTTCAGAGCTTAAATTCAGACACTCTCTTTGATAAAATATATTATTAATTTATTATCAATCACCCCTACATAAGGATGCACAAAGCATAAGCTATACCATCTGGCGTATCCCATACAGTACGCAGTCAGGGAAAAGAAAAGATCAAAAAGAGAACGTACGCTTTTTTGTACATATCTTTTCAATTTTATTTTCTTGCTTTCTATCACACCAAAGGTGAGGTGTTTAATTAGAAGAATATCTGTTTAATCAGTTTAGGTCAGGACCAGCTGCTTGCAACTAAGAGGCAGTTCTGAATTGTACTGTGGTGTCCTACCGCTGCTGAATAAGTGTGGCAGGGGGACATATCTAGAAAGAAATAATCTCATTGGAATAATCAGTGACTTAATGAACACAAAGCAAATATGTGTGGCAAGGTGAAGTGGTCACAGCCAGTCAGGTAAAAGTGTGGTCTGGCAAGTATCTACAATTACCTTACAATTTCTCCTAATTAACTCATACAAATGCTAGTAATTGGAAGTATCTTATTAGTAACTCTGGTTGCTAGTTATCATTACTAACCTGTAAGTTAAGTCCTCATAGTGTAAGCAAAACAAAGGGTTTCAAAAAACAGGCTGCCAAATATCTGCAAGTGTTTTCTCTCCCTTCCCTCCCCCCCGCCCCAGCTATTCTCTTTCTACTTCACATTTCGTTCTTTTATTTACCAGACTCTTCTCATCCCCTTGTTTGGAGGACTCCTGATGGCAGAGCAAGGATTGTATTCCTGGTGACCCAACACGCCACAGCTGTGGGCTCAGGGACACAAGTATCAGGTCCTTGCACATCATCAGCACTGCTGGCCTGGCGCTGGCATTTAGTTAGTAGCAAAAGTGGAATAAAATGCACTAGCTTCACCCCAGCATGGTCAGAACGCACCAAAATTGGGTGAAGCTAATTTTTAATGGTTGATTGCCCCAAGCTGCTTATTTCCTTCCTCCAACATTGGAGGCTCTTACAAGTCTATAATATGAACTTACTCCTTAGTCATATCAGTGCTAGGTCTGGCACCTTTATGTGTGGTTAGACAATGTACAGAAGCTCACCTAACAGTTTGCTACTGCAGAAAGAGAGCACTCCCATTCCCCCTGTCCTTTGTCTTGACTGTGATGCTTCTCTGATAGCATGGTGAGCCAAATTCAATTTACTAATTCAGTGGAAAACCAACTCGGGTAGCCCTTGACCCATTGTGTTTTCTCCTGGATTAATGAGCTGGGTGAGTTTACCTTGCAGTTAGATGAGCACCAGAGCTGGTAGGAGAGAGAGTGGAGGACTGAGCAGCCAGGGAAAAAAACCCTACTGGAGGCGTGCAGGAGTGAGCCGCCTTTGGAACCTGCAAGCTCTCAGAGGCACTCAGCTGCATTGCCTCACCATACACTTAAAGCCACAGTCATGGGCTATTCAAAACTAGACTGCTGAGACACTTTTTTTTTTGGGGGGGGGCGGGCAGAGAGGGGATGTAACTCATAAGAGAAAGCAAGAAAAAAGGGGATAGCAATCAGATCTTAGGCAATCAAGATTTTAAGCCGCTGCATCCATTTCTGCTCTGGGTCTACCCATGACCTCAGCAACAGGGGGCTGTGCTAACGAGTTTGACTTCATGTTTGCAATAAGACTGGGAATATGCACTCCGAGGTTACGGTTCTGCCAGCGTGCAGTGCCTCATTAAGCCTTCTAGCTCAGTCCTGTCTCTGGGTCTAACAATACATGTATTTCTGATGTAGACAGTCAGGACAAGCCTGGGGAAGCAAAGGTTTATTGGTCTCACTGTAGAACAAGCACCTCTGAGCGTTCGGGCGGCTCCAGTCTCCAGGATGATCCAGGTGAACCCTTTGCAGACTGCTCCCCTGCCCCCCCCCCGCCCCCCACCAAGGGAGCTTTTCTCCCAAAGCGAAGCTAATGTTGCATAGTACCTGTCAGGGAGCAGCCAGAGCAGCAGCTCCTTAAGGGACTGGAAAGAGGATGGTCCAGCCAGCAGGACATACTGGCCAGGAACTGGTCCTACCACCCCTGAGCAGGGCAGGCTTAGGGAGGGTGGGAAGCTGGGCTCAGCCCAGGTTGTCAGGTAAGTCTGTGGTGACGAGGCTGATTTGAGGCTGATTTGAGGCTGCGCCTGGACATTAGCTGGCAGGTCGGGCTGGCTTGGTGGGGTGGGGTGCCAGGTCAGGCCTGTGGGAAGCTGGAGGTCAGCACTCCTGTGGCACGGACCGATGGCCCTGGGATGGGCTGAAACGGGGTCCTGGGCCACGGGCAGGAGTGGGGGAACCCCTGGGGAGGGCAGACTGGGCAGGAACAGTAAGGTCTCTTAGTGCCCTTAGGGCTCTGACAGTACCAGTCTTTGCACAAATTCACATCCTTGAGAAAATAAACCCTAAATCAAACTGACAAAGCCTAAAATTGCAATCAGAATTTTTGCCCCTCTAAGAGGAAAGGGCCAGCAACTCCTGGAGTCCACTTGCCGTCTTGCCAGTCCTATACATCTTCTCCAGGACGGTCCAACCTTGCTCCAACTCTGCCTTCTGAGACAGCTACTGTTTTTCAAAACTCCCTCTTCTGCTACTCAAAAATTGCAGGGGAGTGCCTGTGTAAAATTGTCTCCTCAGTTTTCCATGCATTTGCTAATACAAACATACACATCACCTACCAAGACAAACGCCGAATGCTAGAAACTGGAATAATTGTCAGCAGGATGGACCTTTATTTTCAAATATGCAGACATCTCTGTTGGTTGCAAGTATTAGAGTTGGCATGCTTTAAATGTCAACACCATTTTAACATCTACAGAAGCCCGTAGAATTAATGATGAGAGAGATTCTTACTGTAAATGTATTGGAAATGGCAGTGCTCAGTTACCTGTAAATGTTAAAACATTGTCTACTAAGAGCTGACAAAGACAATCAGCAAATGCATGCTTTAGTTTGTCGGACGTTCAGCCCCCAAAGACCTGTTCCAGCTCGCTCTGTGTTCATCTGAACGTTGTGTTCATGGTGCCAAGAGGACCAGTCTGGCCAAAGATTATAGTGTCTTCTGCCCTTGGGAAAGGGGGGCGGGGGGGGGGGAGGAACTGTAAATGCCTTGAGATGATTTGAGGGGGCTGCGGTCACCGGTGCTCTGGGTGGTGGTTGCTGCGCGGGGAGGTGCCGAGGAAGCTGCTGTAAAGACTTTCGGAGAAGGATAACAGGGCAATCTGCCCTACTGGAAAGCAAAGGGGGAGCAGAGTCCATAGGGCTTTTCTTGGGGGGTGCCCTGCCAAACTGCAAACACAGAGTTTTAACGCTTTGGAGGCTGCAGGTACAACCCTACAACCTTCCAATTGGTTGTTCCGATAGAAAATGTCAGTGTTCCTAGAGCTAAATAAAGTACTTTATGTACATTCATGTAAATAGCTCTATTACTTTAGATTGTATTGGGTAGTGGAAAATAACCAACAGCCTCCATCATTCAACACCGGTGCAGATTGCTTCAAGTAATTTCCAGTAGTGACAGGCTATCTTGACAGGATAATTTATGTTTGAATTTCACCCATTTCGCAACATAACTTGCTGTTCACCACTGAACTGAGCCCTTCCACCACATCTGAAAGGAAGCCAGAGCCCTCCTGAATCTGAAGGCTGAGTATGCAGCTGGCTGCTTTTACAGACCAGAGAGGTGCTTCCGCTAATTACCATAGCTGTGCTTTATGTAGCACCCCTCAAAGCAGCTCGTGCATCTGCCACCTGAAACTTAGTGGAGGTGGTTGGTTGAGTTTTAGACTTGGACAGTAAAGATGGCGCTGCAGCTCAAACCCCTGAATGTCTTCAGAAAGCAAATGAGCTTCAATGCACATGCAGAGAAATAGGGTTTTTTCCAGTTTTCATTCAAGTCTCATTTATTGTATACTACCATTGGACAGCAGCAAAGTGGGTGAAGGGTCTGGAGCACAAGTCCTACGAGGGGCGGCTGAGGAAACTGGGGTTGTTGAGCCTGGAGAAGAGGAGACTGAGGGGAGACCTTATCACCCTCTACAACTACCTGAAAAGAGGCTGTAGCGAGGTGGGGGTCGGCCTCTTCTCCCTGGTAAAGGGTGATAGGATGAGGGCAAATGGCCTCAAGTTGGGCCAGGGAAGGTCTAGGTTAGGTGTTAGGAAAAATTTCTTCACAGAAAGGGTTGTCAGGCACTGGAACGGGCTGCCCAGGGAAGTGGTGAAGTCCCCATCCCTGGAGGTATTTAAAAGCCGGGCAGACGAGGTGCTTAGGGACATAGTTTAGTGGTGGGATGGCAGGGTTAGGTTAATGGTTGGACTTGGTGATCTTAAAGGTCTTTTCCAACCTATATGATTCTATGATTCTAATCTCACAGAATCCAAGTTCTCCCTTCCTTGCAGCTGCTCGTAAGAAGTTTTTTATCTTAAAACTGTTCTGAATCTAGGCAGGTGTATAAATATCCTATCCCCCCTCCTCTTGCAACATCCCCACACCCCTAAAAACAAACCTCTGTGAATTTTCTTTCAGGAGGATGTGTAAGAAAACACTTTGAAAAAAGTTGTTAGACTTTTATATGGTTATTTTATGTGTGCATTTCACTTTGCTGCAGGCAATGGCAGAAGAAAAAAAAATCAATCCATATTTGTGCAGAATGAAAAGATGGAAAAAAAAACCAAAAAAAAAACCCCTTCCAAAATAATTAGCTGTGTGGTGTAAGGAATGAAATCATCAAAAATATTTGACCTGTTTCCCTGCTACTGAGCCCTTAAAATACACAAATACATTAAGGAAAATTGTTAGGAAGGTTTATTTCAGGAACCAGCCTGCTCTTGTTCTGGGGACTAGTGAATGCTGGCCTTTTTCTGAAGTCTGGAACCTCCCCAGTTCTAATTTAGAGGTGAGTGCTTTACAATGCCATTGAAGCCAAAAATGTCTTTAGAAAAAGATTAAGTGGACAGGGGATTCAAATGTGGCTACAATGGCCACAATGAAAAGTTTTATGTACCTATATCTGCATCTATGACATGTTTGTGTGCATATATATAAAAATAAAAATATGCAAATACATATAGTCACATAAACAGGTATATGCTCATTTGCATTTGTGTGACTATATATTGACATATACATACATGGTAAGTGTGGTTAATCTTACATCTCTTCCAAAAGGCTGAGTGCTCCTGTCAAGACTCTGGAAGATGCAGAAAGGAAATGTAGCTGCAATTGGTTTGGTTGGAAGATACTTGAAAAATAGTTTATTTAAAATGGGAGGACTTCTGCATGGCTTAAACATACAGCCTTACCATGACAGTGCATTAACAGTGGCCAACTCCAGCAGGAAAGATTAATATTACTTATAAAAAGCCTGGTGTAGAATGTTTGTTGTACTGCCAACAACACTGTAGAGGAGGTGATTTTTTTGGTCCCTGGCAATGATTTTTGCACAACATACTGAGTAATCATTGTCTACAATGCACTTTTTTCCACCATAAAACCTGTAGAAGGAATAATACGGCCCTCATTTTTCCTCTAGCTTCTAAGGAAAACTCTAAAACATATACCTCATGCCAGTAGTCCATAAACTCCAGTTGTGCTCAGGCACTATGCTGAGGCTACCAAGATCAATAAAATTATTGAACCCACAAATATTTCTACAGCTAGACTTTTGTGGAAAATTTAGAGAAGCGTATATATCTGTATGTAGGAAAAATAGACAAAGGGGCCATTGTTGGTAGGAGGGGCAAAGTCTGCTGGATTTAAACTGCAAGACAGTGAACATCAGAAATGTGATGTGCATGGTTTGATGCCAGAGCAGTATAAATTCAAGAGATGCAACACATTCAGGAAATGGATTTAAGGAGGATGGATGACTGACTTTGGCAATTGCTAATAAGATGGGGAATGTTTCCTGCCAAGGTCACTGATTTTACTCCATTTCATTATCAATTATTAAATATCTTGTCCTCTTATTTATTAGTTTACAAGTTGTTTTCACATGAGGGACACCATTTGGTGTCCTATGTGAGGTGAATTGTTGATGACAAATCCGGCTCAAAGCAGAGAGGTATCTGTAACAGGAAAATTGTTACGTTGGTAGCAGCTTGCACTCTGTCAGGAGTCTCAAGTGGAAGGAAAAGGTCTATGTAGGGGTATAGAGCTTGATTATTTTTTTTTTCTCTCTTGCTGTACATGCTATACTGCACCAATGAGAAAGACAGGTCTTGATTTTTCTACCAGTCTGATACTTCACATATGCAACACACCTCCTTCCAGTGTGGTAGCAGGGTGTGTACTAGGTGGTCAACAGCTGGCTTTCTTCTCAGATGTGCTCGTGTCTAGGGCCACTTTACCTTATGAAATAAAAATAATGAATTTTAATTTTTCTTCTTCACCAGAATGGCAGCTTAAATTAGAATTTCTGAGACTGAGAGGCAAAGAAGGGATTTGGTCATGTCTTAACGGTAAAAAATTAATAAAGAAAAAGGGAAAACTGCTTCAATATTGATATGAAAAACAAGAGCACATTTCAGTTCTTTTTTTTTTTTTTTTTCATGGAATTCCTTGTTTAGAGGAAAGTCCCTGAGGTTCTTTAACAAAAATATAGGTATTTCTGGCAATTCAGTCCTCAAACAAATAATTCTCCTTCTTCAGAACGTATATGGCATATTCTTCATGTTGCTAAAAAAAAATAAAAATTAAATATTTCTGAAAGAATGTAAGAAAGCAGAAAATTGAAAGCTCAACCATAGGTGGTTTGAATCTCCCTAAAGGACATGCTGAAACTCTGAGGCAGTGAATAGTTATCTCCTTGTTGGGGGCTTTGCATGGGGTGAGGTTTTGGATCCGGCTGTGCTAATGGATGACGTTTCTGTGCTCAGCCTTTTCCTTGCTCCTTTATTCTTGCACCTTTGCTATTGGAGTGGCTTGTGTGATTGCTCTTCAGCCTGTTTCAGTCCTAGAGAAGTGGGTTGAAAAAATTGGAATATGAAGTGTTTGTTGAGGTTTTCCCAACTGAAATGAGATGATGAATGAGAAGAAGAGAGTATCTGCTGGAAGGCCCAAAGAGCCAGTTATCTTTGGCAGCTGCAGATAGGGATGAGAAAGGGGCGTAGCAGCCAATTCTACTGTTGTAGATGTTTCTAGAGCACAGTTGCCTATGGCAAGAGAAAATTATGGATCATCATCTTCTGAAACATTGTCTAGTTGATCTGGATATCTGCATGTTGTGGAAGACGTAAGAAGAAAATGGCACCTGCCAGCTATAGTCATAGTCTTTGACTCCGTTCAGGTTGCACTGTAAACGTCAAAGGCACAGGAAAGCAGTGGCTGAAACCTGGCTTCCTTCTTCATATCTCCCATACTGGCACATTGAATTATTCTTACGCATCAAGAGCTGGGCGCCATGGGTGCCTGCATTGCAGGGGTTCCTAATCCAGCCCCGGGGTTTATTGCTAGACAGCTCATGAAGTTGCACCCCCAGTGCAGAGAGCTGCCGGTAAGGTTGGCATGGGCTTCATTTAGCCTTGCAGTACATTTGGTTTGCACAGCGCTCTACGGTAGGACATGTGTTTTCCTCTTTGCATGGTTGGGTTTGGGAGAGAGCAATAAGCCTCACTGCCAAGTGTGATCAACCTTTGTTCTGATAAACTGAACTGGATATAGACTTTGCTGGCCTCCTCTAACCCATTTTACAGCACAGGTGCTGAAGGCAGTGTGCCTCAGAGCTTCCTTGAAAGCAGATGAGCATTAGAAGAAGAGGAAAACATTGAAAAGAGACGTCCAAATCCTGACCAGTTCTGGAACCAACACTCAAGCAGTTAAGCAACAAAACTACTTAAGGTAAACCTGTAATCTCCTACACTTGAACATCTTCCCCCAGTTTAAATAGGCTCCTTCCAGTGTGCAAAATCTTGCTGACAGTAGTGAACAAAAATGGCCCCAAACCTGCTCCAGATTTTGTTAAATTAATGAACGAAATGTTGTGTTTATGTCTCTCTCCTGTGTTCACAAGTAACCTATTTTTCTGATTTAAACTCTGAGCCAGAAAAATAGACTTTCCAATACAATACCTCATAAACAGTTTCTACTGGGAGGCTGTTTTCCTCTCCCCCCCTCCTTTTCATCACCTTCCCAGTGCAATAGGAATGGAAAGTTGTTTTTCAGCTAGAGATTTTTTCCACCCTAAATTACAATATAACTGCTGTATTGGAAATGGAAATGACAGACTGCTTGCTTTTAAAGATAGTACCCCTCCACCGTAAGGAATGGTTTTAAAGGCAGCCAAGGCCTATCCGTGCTGGGAAAAGGGTTGTGCCCATTTATTGCAAGTTGAATGCACCCCTGCAAGGTTTACTTCTCTGAAGCAGTTAGCAGTGGGCTTTGTGAAAGGGTGGGTGTGAGACCAGACAGCCCACTGGTCCTTGCTGGTATGCCTTCTCTGAGACATCGGTGGCAAGGCTTGTAAATCACATGAAAAATATGGAGAACTGTGAGCACCAGGACTAATGAAATCCCATTTCCTAGGATGTGCATCTCCTGGTGGCTTGTGAGCTCAGCATGATATTTTCCTGCAGCTGGGGATTTTAGAAGGAATCCTTTCTCTTTGTCCCACGTTGATTCTCTGGTGATGAGTAGGGGTTGAGATAGCCTTTTTCTCACCTGGGACTCTCATCTGCCTCTTTCTTCTCTAGGCTATTTTCATTAAACCTGTAGACACTTCTTTTGCATCTGGTGTGACACATTTCTCACACCTCATGCACCTGTGAGGTTTCTTCCCTTCTGCCAGGTTAGTTTGAAAACTGGCCAATGTTTTAAAGCATTGAGGTTAAAATTATGTGAAATCAAATTAAAGAAAGAAAGCAAGTATGCAGTGGGTTGTTTCTTTATGATACCAAGCTAACGGCTACATAAACATTTAAACACTTGCAGAACTGATTGCTGCTCTGAGAAATGATTGGACTAGGCCAGACATGCTGGCTTTGTATATAGGCACGCTCACTTTTAAATATTACAGAATTACAGTATGTTGATATAATTAAAACAGAAAAAAATCAAGCTGTGTGCAATCAAAAAATAAGTAATCGTGATTCTTTGAAAAGGGGCATTACCTTCCTGTCCTCTAAAATCTACGATTGATTACACATCAAAGAGTATTCAAATTCATTTTAGGAATATTATTTCTATTATTCCAGTGCAATTGTCTTAGGCTCAACCTTTATCTTTTAAAAAATGTTAACTTGTTTAGAATGGTCAGGTTTCAGTTTTAGCGTGAAATTCAACCCATTTCCAGACATAAATGTAACTTGTCATATTCTCATCTTCAGTTGATGTCTGGGGCCACAGGACCTGCTTTTGATATCACACCTTTAACCACAGCAGAAGAAAGTACATTATAAATAATACAGACTCCTCACGAGCTTGATGTACAGTGAGTGTATGCTCAGTTGATACCGAGCGATTGATAGGCTTTTATTACCACGTATGGCTGTTCTAACACATCCTAGGAAGAAACATATTCTGTCAGTTGTGCCTTTTTTCTTTTTCTTTTTCTTTTTCTTTTTTTTAACCCAAGACTATGAGTTTTGTCTTTTCCTTTCTCAGACATGGTCTTTATTACATATTACCTGTTGAGTAATGTCTTTGAAGGTATCATGACCTGTAAAGTGCATAAGACAGTGTGGATTTTTGATCCCTGCTCTTTGTGTTCCTCACTCTGGATGTATAGACCACCTGGCGAGTTTTGATCCCCAGACGAGCTGGTAACTCTTAGAGTCGGGTTGCTGATGCCACATGCTTGGGATTAGGTTTACTGCAGGCACAAAGTAGAGCTGCTTTAAGTTCTCCTTGTTAGTGGTCACTATGTGAGTTTGTTAGGGCCCCTCCAGAAGGAAGGATCTTAAATGCAGTGGAACAATAGAGAATATGTGAAAAATATTTACGGCTCATACTCTTGCATTTATCCTGTTTCCAGCCGTGTTTCCCCCCCCCCCCCCCTTTCTTCAGCAGCAACTTTTTCTGGCAGCAATCTGCCGAGCCAGAAACAATAGTTGTATTGACTTTAGAAGGGATATGCACATACCTTTCCTGTTGAGATACAGTCCCCTCTGAGTTGTTTATGTTTCAAAAATAATAAAGGACATATCAAGATTTACTGATGGATGAGCTAGAAAAAGTGATAAATATGAGTATCAATTCACAGATGCCTAGGGTAGGTCCAATCCTGTGAAGACTTACACATGTCACTAAATGTATCTATGAAGGTAGCATCAAAACTTCAATAACACTAGTTGGGCAAATAAAGTTATCTTCATTATGCACTTGCAAGATTAGTCCCTTTGGTTTCCACAACTAGTAACTGAAAATAGCTGTTGCTACTCAAGAAATAACTGCTTCTCTTCAGATGGCTTAACATGGATGAATCGAGGGGTAATTTTGGGGATAGTTTCATGCTTCTCTGTTTAAGAACATGTACTCAAACTGAAAATATCAAAAGGGCAGAGGCAAGATGGTAAAAACCACCAGAGTGCCTTATTTGCAAAAAGAAATTAAAGGATCTTTATAGCTTTGTCTTCTTTCATTTCATTTGATACTTAAAAGACAAGTTTATACGTTTTATAGAAAAAGTATCAACAGTTCATGAGAACCTGACATGTTTAAAATGAATAGCATTATTCTTCAATGAATTTAAGAAAAAAAGGGAAGGGTATGCAGAGCTTACACACTGCAGCCAAGGAGTCCATGGCTGCAGCAATCCTGGCTCTCCTGGCATCAATTGCAAACTGCCACACGATTCCGGTGTGTGCAGTGTCACCATCTTACTGTCCTCTAAGATCTTCAGCATCCTGGGACCATTTGAGGGACCATTCTGGGACCATCACTGAGAGAGAACGTACAAGGTGGGCGATCTTCCTGTTGATGGTATTGATGGATAGACTGGATGGGGCATGGATTTCTGTTAATTGAAAGGCAGGAGCTCACTAGCTGAGCACCAACAGTATGTGGTGTCCAAAAAGAAGGAAGAGAGTCCAGACCTGAGAAGCTTGCTGATGTGATGCTGGTGGTGGCCTTGTCACAATTTTAAGCCACTGGTCCACAAAACCAGAATCTCTTGTATTCTTTTAGGACTGGCCCACTCAGGTAGTCCCTAGTACAGTTTTAGTACTGCCAAAGCCAATTGTTTTGCTGCCCCTTGAGCTTGTGTGTGTATTTGTGCCCTGAACCAAGACCTAGCCACGCTGAGCATGTGTGACCACACATACATCTCTTGGGCTGAGAAGTCAACTGGTGTTTTGACATGAGGCCAGTGATCATGCAATGATACATGAACTTCAGTGTCCTTATGAACACAACACGACTCATTATTACATGAGGTGCAACATGTCCTCCCTGCAGCTGCTTTGGTGGATTAGGCAAGGCTGCTGCTGGCTTTTCAGAAGAAATCAGGGCAATTGTGGTCTGGCTTAGAAACCACGGTTGTTGCTGGTGAGCTACCTGGTGACTCTCTGCTCAGTCCTGACCACTGTTGCCCCTAATGTGGCAAAATGCAACAGTAAAGGATTGTGAACAAGGAAAAAAATCCCACCTGCAGGTCTGTACAGTAGAGGGAGAGAGAAGGAAAAAACCCCTTCCAACTCTTTGATTCTCAATTATTTTCAAAAACATCACAATCTCATATGGGAGTGATTCATATTAAATCTGAATTCTCAGATTAAAAAACAAACCCCAAGAGAAACTTCCCTTTGATAAGTGTGCTTTGCTTCCTGAGTGCTTGTTTAATTGAAGTTTAAGTCAGTAGAAGGGAATCTTTGCTTACCAAAGCCCTGCTAGTACTCCCAAGTTTTTCTCCCAGATATAGATTTAGACTTTGACCGGCCGTAACGCAGCTGCACAGGGGAAGAGTCCATACAAAAAACATGCCTTCCCTCTGTAGTTCTCTGACCTTAGTGCCAGCTTTTCTTCCATAGCACTTGACTTAAGGGAGGGGCAGGGCACAGAGAGAGTTCATCGTTTATCAAGAATATTGCAAATATGTTCTGGTTTTGCACAAAGTACAAAAGAGAGGCCATGGCAAGAATTGTGCTTCTTAAACTCTTTGTCCTTAATGTTGCATTTAGGGAGCTTTGAAGTACTGTCATAGCCAAGCTCTAGAAATTTGATTTTTAAGCAGTCAGTGCGGGATGCGAAGACTTATAGTCAGCTTTCAGTGGCTTGACGGTAGGATCTATTTTGAGCTTTCAGTGATCAATGGGAACACAATTGATTCAATTCGCAAAGTCACCATTTCTTGTGACAAGATAGATCCAGGTTATTTAAGTAAGGGCTAGGTAGGTTCATGTGCCTATGAGGCAGCTAAAATAACTATAGTATGATCCAAAGATAAAATTTTGCATTTTTAAATAGATGGGGGGAAAAAATGCCTCTAACCAATACTTGCTTGTTGCTATTGAATGAAAATATACCTCTGCAGATTTTAGTAGTTGAAATGAAAGCACAAAGGGTCACTCTTCACATCCTTGTATCATATAAGTAGATGAATTATGTGGATTTGAAGTATGGCTGTTAGACCCTGGTGTGGAGACATGATGCCTAGAGGGGCTGGTGTGATTCTGAGATGCCAATAAGTCTGTAGTATGCTAGGCTATCCGTAGCCATACCATAAGAGGTATGCTGTGGAGCAGGTATTTACCAGCAGTTAAAAACTACTCGGTCCCAAGGCATCCCTCATGGGGATTAATGGTGCTGGGACTCCATGTGTGTAGGTGGAAACCTGTAGTCACTATTTTTGGAATGAAGCAGGCACATTTTACGTGCTGGGTAAAAAAACTGGCTGGCTGGCTGAGCCCAAAGAGTTGTGGTGAATGGAGTTAAATCCAGCTGGTGGCTGGTCATAAGTGGTGTTCCCCAGGGCTGTGTTGGGGCCAGTTATGTTTAATATCTTTATCAATGAGCTGGATGATGGGATTGAGTGTACTTGCAGCAAGTTTGCAGATGACCCTAAGCTGGGTGGAAGTGTTGATCTGCTCGAGGGGAGGAGGGCTCTACAGAGAGACCTGGACAGCCTGGATCGATGGGCTGCAGCCAATTGTATGAGGTTCAGCAAGGCCAAGTACCAGGTCCTGCACTTGAGTCCCAACAACCCCATGCAATGCTACAGGCTTGGGGAAGAACGGCTGGAAAGCTGCTGGGTACTGGTCAACAGCAGACTGAATATGAGCCAGCAGTGTGCCCAGGTGGCCAAGAAGGCCACAGCATCCTGGCCTGTATCAGGAATAGTGTGGCCCTGTACTCAGCATTGGTGAGGCTGCACATCAAACACTGTGTTCAGTTTTGGGTCCCTCACTACAGGAAAGATGTTGCGTTGCTGGAACATGTCCAGAGAAGGGCAATGAAGCTGGTGAGGGGTCTGGAGCACAAGTCCTACAAGGAGCGGCTGAGGGAACTGGGGTTGTTTAGTCTGGAGAAAAGGAGGCTGAGGGGAGGCCTTATACCCTCTACAACTGCCTGACAGGAGGGTGTAGCGAGGTGGGTGTTGGTCTCTTTTGCCAGGTAACAAGCAATAGGACAAGAGGAAATGGCCTCAAGCTTCATCGGGGTGGGGGGGGTGGAGGTGAGGGAGGGCTGTGTGTGTTAGTTTAGATATTAGGAAAAAATTTCTTCACTGAAAGGGTTATCAGGCACTGGAAGTGGTTGAGTCCCCATCCCTGGAGGTATTTAAAAGACAGGCGGACGAGGGGCTTAGGGGCATGGTTTAGTAGGGGACAGGGATGGGTGGACCTGATGGTCTCAAAGGTCTTTTCCAACCAAATGATTCTGTAATTCTATAATTCTATGATGGTTTAGCCCATGATACAAAGAAATGGTGGTGTAGGTGGTACTCAGATATGACCTCAAATCATCATGGTACCCCAATGTCTTATTCCTCTTTGTTCTCAGCTTCTGTTTACCTTTGGATTCAGCCACTTTATTTCAGACAAAAGGAGGATTTGGGCACTTAAAAGCTTATCTACTTTTTCCACATATACTAGCCTGTCTAACAGAGGGCTATACCTCTACCATTTTTGCCCGGCTTGTGGTGCCTGGATCATCATGTCTACAAGAAACTTATCTTTCTTATTTATCCCATAAAATGCAGTAAAAAATACATGGAAAATGGAAATTGCAATATGGAAAAATTCAGGATAAACAAATATCCCAAGTACTCCCTGTATTTTCTATGCAAATAAATATTTTGTTTTCATTTTTGATTATTTAACACATGGTATTGGAAATGTACAATAATATTTAACAAAATCAAAGGAAAAAGGCTTGGCAAAAGTTTTGTTCCCAAGTCTCAAAACCAACGTTCTAGTATTGTCAGAGCTTTTTTTCCAGGCTGTTTTTTCCAGAACAACTTTATAATACAACTAATTTGTTTCTCAAAATGCGTTGATTTTTCAGAATGATGTATTTATACAGAACTCAATACGACTCAATGGAAAAGACCTGAAAAACAGGCATACCTGCTACCTAATATCGTAATAGCAGAAAGAAATGAGGAACTAACCTCATGAGCTCTGCAAAAATGCAAGAGAAGTCATTTGAAAGGGCGACCCAAATTTGCTACCACACTCCCCTTCCATCACTTACCAGGGCTTTGTTCTCAAAGCTGCAGAAGCACCGGGACATTCACCGTTTCTGGCCTTCATGTCCCATCTGTGCTTTGCTCCACTTGGCCTGGGGGATAATACACGCTCACCTGAATGATTCCACGATATTCCTTAGGCAGATCCTCTACTCCGCATATCTGTAGAGAAAAGAAGACATCACCAATGTACAGGCCCGCTCTGGGTGCAGAAACAGCGTTTAGTTTTGCAGGTAAAGTGATGCTCCACAGTGCAAACGGGTTTTCTTTCTTCCTTTCTTTCTTTTGAGCATTTAACTATTTTTGTATTGAACTGAATGTGAAATTACATGAGCTCTGATCACGTGAATAATGCATGAGATTTAAGACAAACACATGAAAGGAGCTTATTTTTCATGTCAAACAATTCTTTATTTTTTATGGTACAAATTAAAAGTGACAGATCTGAAGCTGTTAAGAAATACACAAAGTGCAGCTTTACTGACCGTACAGATATTGCTCTAGATTAAGTACAGTTTTTGTCAGTTTTTTTTATTTTTTTTTTTTTCATGTTAAGCAACCTGTGCAGATAAATCAGCTTTGGTTTCAAAGTCAGAGAAGTAAGGAGCTTTTAAATATCCAGTTTGGTTTCTTGGTCACAAGTCCACCACATCAACTCCTTTTGTAATTATTCGTATTTTTTAACAACACAATACAGTCCATTTTGTACTGCCATCTTTCCCGCTGCATGCTCCATGCATGGAAAAACAGATCTCTTTGCAGTGCTTCATAAGTGACCCTGGTGACCATTCTGTAGATTATAGCACATAGGACAAAAATAATAATAATAATAGTAATAATAATAATTAATAATATCACTTTTTAACAATAAATAAACAAATGTGCCCCACATAATCTCAAGTTGGAAACAGGCAAACCACATGACAAAAAGCTCATTACAAAATGTTTTCCAAACAGATTTTACAGTCAAACATTGACATGGAAATCAATTTCCTCTCTTATCTTCTTATTTGAATGTTGGTCAATAACTGGGTACAAGTAGAGTGCTGAGGTAAAACACTGATGAACAGTTTTATTTTTGTATTTCTTTTTTTTTTTTTAAATAGTAACAGTTTAGTATTGCGAGATTGTCAGCAACATTTAGCCATATCTATACAATGTGCATATACCTACATACATTGAGCTTTGGTCCAGCATTGAGAAGACGAGCAAAGGCATTTTACATATTTCTTTTTGGTTATAGCTTGAGTTCTTTGATACGCCTCTACTTGTTCCTTCCTAGCTCCTTTTTGCTTTCTTGTTCTTTTTTATTTTTTTTATTTTTTTTGGTTTTTTGGTTGGTTTTTTTTTTCAGTAATAACATAAAGAAACTGGAACCATTTGAATGCATTCGATTTCTTCAACTGTCCAAAACAGCTTTTTAGTGAAAAACATAAAAAGACAAAATCAGAACAGTAAGTGAACCCTTGGTTCATTATTCAAATAATAATTTCATATATATATATTTTTTAAAATTAAATGATCAATAAATTGGAAAACCATTAAACCTTCACACATGACCGAAGAGACTTTTGTTTCATTTGCTGGTAGCAATCTATCTTTTAGTCACATGCAAAATTAAAAGGTATTCAAATATAATCAATACATGAAAATTGTTTACAAATGGAAACCAGAAATTTTGCCAGTAACAAAATAAAACAAAATATTTATGGCCCCCCCAAACATGTATGAATCACACGTCATTTATCTTCCTAAGAATCTGTTCAGGCACCATTTATGCCTCATAGCAAAAAATTGTTTATAAAAATTAATATAAGAAGCATTACAACACTTTATAAATAATTTACAAAACATAATACAAAATTAGAAAACTGTAAAAAAAATCACTGCACATGAATGGTTTTAAGACTGTGGGATGAACATCATTTTTTTCTTCCAAGCTGGCGATTTATATTTATTTTACACTTTCACTGTCCTAGTTATATCCTTCCGATACATACTTTGGAACAGAAAAGAGCTTATATAACCGCTGCCAGCATAGTTTTAAACATTTAGTATCTTTCATACGCTGTTTAGTTAACTTTTCTTCTTGGGGGATTTTTCTTCACAAAATTTAGAGCCGTCCCTGGGAGAACTGGAAATTTAGTTTTTAGGCAAAGAATCGTTGATGGTTTTGTTCCCAGGCTGTTGATGATGGAGGTGGAAGGGTGTGTGTGTGTGTGTGTGTGTGTGTACATACAGTCTCAAGAGCGGCTGAACAGGTAATTGTGTATGTGGCATTAATGACTGGACAATTAGCAGCGTACTGGAGACACCGGTAGGACTTCAGGAGTGTCCACTTCCAAATATGATCTGTTTTTTCCTGCTGCTCTGTTGGCTTCTGGGTGGTCTCCTGATCTTTATGTAAATTGAATTGTGGCCACAAGTTTAGGGCTGTTTGGTACAGATTACATATATCTGTGGGTATAGGTATCTGTGGATAGAGAGGAAAAAAGAAAACCCAGAGGGGCAGGTGTTGCTGTAAGACTCTCCCTACTTCACATGCTCAGATGGGGTAAAACATCTTCTTTGTCCCTCACAATTTGCCTGTGGTTACAGAGGTGTTTTTTTCCCACAGCAGATATTTATATATCAACAGTCAGAAAAGAGTCAATAACAATTCTCACTCTCCTCCTCATAAAAGCGATACTGAAAATATCCTTAAACATACCCTGCTGAAGCTTAAAGCCTAAAATGCATTTGCTGGACGTGAGCCCAGCTTGGAGTACTGGATCCACAGTGCTCTCCAACCCTGACCTTTGAGAGTGCTCACATTTAGAGGCAGTTTCTGGCACAGATGATGGTCTCTGAAGCCTTAAAACTCCACCAGCCATGCAGCAAATACCACATTCTACAAGGCAAATCCCATTAAAATAGCGAGGGCCAGATTCAAAGCCCAGTGAAATCAATGGAAGCCCCTTTCTTTCACTAAGTCTTGGATATAGCCTTGAGTTCTTGAAAACTCTGCGAAAGAGGTGTTATTTGAAGGCTCTGGCACTTTGCGAACCTTCTTCAATGTCCCAGGTAGACCAGCAAAATCCAGTACAACCATCCTGAGGTCAGCGAATGCAATCAGGAGTTTTACCAGCAGAATTTTACTCTACCACATCTATAGTGAGCTGAACCCAAATCCTTGATCTTATCTTTTGCAAAGTCCTGATCAAGATGTGGCTTCTACCCTAATAGTAGGCTGAAGCCCAAAGGCTGGAGCAGAACTCAGCAGAAGATGAAAATCACAGGTGACCTTCGCAGGTCAGCCCATACCCCATCAAGAACCTGCAACACCTTTCTCTCCCTCTGAGCCTTGGTAATACTCATAGGTCCAATGACCATAGCATTTTCAAAGATGCTTGTCCAATCAAAAAGGAAGCCACAGAGATAGGTTGCCTTTAAAAGAAAATCAATTCACCTGAAACATATTGCAGGTGAATGACCTTACTATTCGCAAAGGATAT